>NC_079193.1:20684247-21046747 GCF_029499605.1 Hyla sarda
TCCTGTCAGGGGTAATTCAAGCAAAAGCATGCTGAACCCTGTACATTTGTGACAAAAAAAACTTAGTAAACTATAAAGCTATCACACAAGTTGAGCAAAGCATTGAGCAGTGTGCTGACCTGTATTACTATGTCCAGTTGGTGCACTACACATTTAAAAGCATTGAGGGTGCATTTAGAATATCCATTTATGGCTAAGTTATGTGTATTTTCTCAGTTTAATCAAACATATTTTACCTGTGTTTAACATAAATACGCATGTAAAAGAGTTAAAGGAGAAGTATAAAGTACAAAAACTTTCTGTGTTTCTATCTGTGTCTAACATAAATACATGTTGAAATTATTAAGATTTAATGCTCAATACACATTTTGGGCTAAGGTGCCTGTATTTTCTTGGTTTAATAAAAAAAAACATAGCATTTGTAGCTGTGTTTAACATAAATACACATTGCTTGCATTGAGAGAAAAGGTTGACTAGTAGGTGACTTAAAACGACCTCACTACATTCCTAAGTGACCCTGTACTGGGCTTTAGAGCTTTTAGGATTTTAGAATGTTATAAATGTGATTTGAGGCTTATTTGATTTAAGGTTTACAGATTCCGCAACCAACGCAAAATAAACTTTTTCGAAATGGTTGGCGAACCTGCCAAGCCAAACTTTTAAAAAGTTTGCTAAATTCTCATCACTACATGTGGCCGTACCCTAAAGAGGTTGTCTGGTTTGCAAATCCCACATTTTAAACACTTTATTTGGGAATTTAAAGGGGTTCTCCACCATAAGGTGATTTTAGTACTTACCTGCCAGACAGTAATGGACATGCTTAGAAAGGATCCGTGCTTGTTATGGGGCTAAATGGCCGTGTTGTGCTACCACTATAATGCTGATTTCTTTTTGTGAAATGGCTTTTTCCTGTTGGAGTTCCCTCCCTAGAACTACATGTCCCAGAATTCCTTGTTTGTGAGTGTGAGGTAATTTTTCTCCCTCCATCATAAAACTATATTGCAAAACTACAATTTACTGCAGAATGATCTCCTTCCCACCCAGCGGAAGCACCACCTATTAAAGCAGACAGGTTCCTTTGCACACCTGACTAGTGATGTAATGTCTCGGGCCGCACTGCAACCTGGTAAAACCTTAGATGACACTCATTTTGTATGCTGCTAAAAATAAACATTGAGGCAAAGATCACATAAGAAATGCAAGACCACTGTAAAACACAGTTGCAGACACTATATTATGAACTACACTAACTTTAAAGCCCCCGTAGCATAGTCAAATAAAAAAGAATCATGGAATACCCCTTTAAAAGAGAAGGGCCCAGTTTGAGACCCACATATATTACCTAAACAGCTACAAAAAGCATTGCTTCTGTAACACTCACTGTTCAGTAGACAGGAATACTTTGGGTAGTAGATCCACTGGACCTGTGTGGCAGATGATGTGGGCCGTACCAGGGAGCGGAGTCTAAGGTGCTGCTGATTTTCACCAGAGCCCACCGCAAAGCGGGATAGACTTGCTGTGGCAGGTGGCAGCCAGGTCGCTACCCCTGGCACCACTCGACCACACAGGCGGCTGAGAAGTTTCGAGGTACAGGAGGAGAACAGCAACTCGTAGTCAGGATAGCCGAAGGTCTGGGTAGGCGGCACTGGTGCGTAGTCAGGAACGAAGCAGGTGGTCAGTAGGCAGGTGGCACAGGAGCAAGGTCAGGAACGTAGCAGGAGGTCAGTAACAAGGCAAGGCAAAACACAGTAGCGCTTTCTCAATGGCACAAGGCAACAAAGATCCGGAAGGGATGTGGGGGAGGAGCAGGAACTTATAGAGGAGACACAGGTGAACACATAATTAAGGGCGTACTTGTGACGGATACAAGCGCGCCGGAGGTGAGAGGCAGGAGAGGAGGTGGCAGAGGATCGGGGTGAGTGATGGGCTTGGATTCGCATGTGGGCGCGTCTCGTGATGCGAACCCCAGCCCCGCCAGCAGCAGTAGATGACAGGGAAATGCGCTCACGGCCAGCACAGGGGCCGGTGCGCAGACCGTTACACCTTCCTTTGGGGAATCCAGCATTGATTTTTATTTTAATTTTAATAGGCTCTGTGTAATGCTTTGTTTCCCCTGTGGTGGTGCTATAGGGAAAAGACACAGTTATTTCAGGCTTTTACTGCAGATTACATCTCATCTATGTAGGTCCCAGTAATACCCTGTGAGAAGGTTTTCTATTTAAAGGGGTACCCCGTTGCTAGACATCTTATCCCTTTTCCTCATGATGTCCAGCCACGCAGACACGCCCCCTCCCATAGACATGAATGGAGGGGGGCGTGACCTGATGGCACAATGGGTGTGGCCGTGACGGTACGAACATGGCCTCCAGCTCCGAGCGTTCCGATCAAAATGTTCAGAACGCTGGAGCACCGGTGTACCCCTTTAACAAAAGACATCATCCAATGCCGAAAATTCTGGAAGAGTGCGATGTAGATACTTATCCTCACTTTAAGAAATACTTTGTAATAAAGTTTTGCCGTAAATGTGAATTTGGAGATATTGAATTATTTTTCGAGGCCATTAACCCAAGAAGTGATTTTTGTTCCTAATGTGTTTTTCCAGAACAGAATATTTATTTTGTTTTTTCTTTAAAAACTCTATATTTGGTGGTAATAGTTTTGGCTTCTATTTTTTATTTTTTTGGAAGCTTTTAAAAATCCAGTACTGATAGAAAACTAAGTGTCCTTGATTTACCTCCATAGAATAGATTTCAGCTCAGTAGATATTGTCCTCATTCTATTTCTATCAAACTGTCCAAGGCAAATAGCCCGGTTGTGACCTTCCTCCTATAGCGCCCCTACAGTGCATCTGAAGTACGAAGGGGAGGGGTACGTAGTTATTTAATTGCTTATTTTATTGCTAATATTGTTCACTTATGTGATGACTAGCGATTGACTCAGCGCGGTTGTGCCGCATGGCGATGGGGAAGTCCCTGTCTCAGATGCTACTGGACTGTATGGTACCAGGGTTTGGTTGGGGAACCTAATGTGACAAAAGATGTTGGGAGGCGCTCAGGGCCGGCTCCACCTGTAGGCAAAATAGGCAGCCGCCTAGAGTGCCCTCTTGATGGGGGGCGCTGCTCTGCCCCTTGCAAGAAAGTTAGCAACTAGCCATCATCTGAAGCACCTGTTGCTCATCCTAAGCATCCCAGCCAGAAGTACCGTCCCATGAAGAGTGGGTTTGTTACAGTGTGTCACCCCAGTAGTAAGGAGATTACATGAGGAGGAGGTTTGTTACAGTGTGTCACCCTAGTAGTAAGGAGATTACATGAGGAGGAGGTTTGTTACAGTGTGTCACCCCAGTAGTAAGGAGATTACATGAGGAGGAGGTTTGTTACAGTGTGTCACCCCAGTAGTAAGGAGATTACATGAGGAGGAGGTTTGTTACAGTGTGTCACCCCAGTAGTAAGGAGATTACATGAGGAGGGGGTTTGTTACAGTGTGTCACCCCAGTAGTAAGGAGATTACATGAGGAGGAGGTTTGTTACAGTGTGTCACCCCAGTAGTAAGGAGATTACATGAGGAGGAGGTCTATTCCCGGAATGGCTGTAGACGGCAAAACCTCTCGCCCTGCCAACAGCCCAACCCCCCGCCCCCCCCCCCCTATAGAAGCTGGGGATTCTGTCACTGAGGCCCTACTGTGTCACCAAAAAAAGAAGCCATCTCCTGTGGAAATATCTCCAGGCAGGATGAGCAGAAAATGTGGACGTGTACGACCCAAACATTCAAGAGGATGATGTCTCCTAAGCAAGAGCCACTAAAGTGTCTGTAGGAGTCAGCACCAGTGAAAGGACGAAATTGACCTGCATACCCCTCAGCATTTATACCCTTAAAGGGGTACTCCAGTGGAAAACATTTTTTTTAATCAACTGGTGCCAAAAAGTTAAACAGATTTGTAAATTACTTCTATTAAAAAATCTTATTCCTTCCAGTACTTATCAGCTGCTGTATACTCCACAGGAAGTTGTGTAGTTCTTTCCAGTCTGACCACAGTGCTCTCTGCTGACACCTCTGTCCATATCAGGGAACTGTCCAGAGCAGGAGCGAATCCCCATAGCAAATCTATCCTGCTTTAGAGAGTTCCTGACATAAACAGTGGTGTCAGCAGTGAGCACTGTGCTCAGACAGAAAAGAACTACACAACTTCCTCTGTAGCATGCAGCAGCTGATGAGTCCTGGAAGGATTAAGATTTTTATACAGAAGTAATTTACAAATCTGTTTAACTTTTTGGCACCAGTTGATTTAAAAAATAATTGTTTCCCCCCTCGTGACATCATGCCACACCCCCTCCATTCACGTCTATGGGAGGGGGCGTGACGGCTCCTCCCATAGACATGAATGGAGGGGACATGGCGTGACGTCAATTCTCCAGTCCCGGAAACACAGAGGTTTCCGATAATGGAGCAGCAGCCTGGCATAGAATGCTGGTGCTGGACAGAGATTGCGGGGGGTCCCAGCTACAGGCCCCCACAATCAGACATCTTACCCCATATCCTTTACATGGGGGATAAGATGTCTTGGCCCGGAATACCCCTTTAAAATTAAAGCAAATCCTCCCACATTGATGTCTACTAGAACAAGGGCCTATATATTCTGCCCAAACACCATAGGAAGACAAATACACTGACGGCTCTCACCCTCCAAACACCTGCACCGGACCGGCCAGCGTCATTCCTGGCCACGTGGAGTACAATAGGAGAAAAGCATGAAGACTTCATGCTTTTCTCCTATTGTACTCCACGTGGCCAGGAATGACGCTGGCCGGTCTGGTGCAGGTGTTTGGAGGGTGAGAGCCGTCAGTGTATTTGTCTTCCTATGGTGTTTGGGCAGAATATATAGCTACAGAATATATAGCTACAGAGGAAGTTGCGTCTTTAGGTGCAAAAATCGGGAACTCTTTATTTGGATCAATAAAACACATCACAGGCAAAGGACAAACGCCGACGCGTTTCAGATCATGCAAGATCCTTACATGATCCGAAACACATCGGCGTTTGTCCTTTGCCTGTGATGTGATTTTATTGATCCAAATAAAGAGTTTACGATTTCTGCACCTAGAGACGCTGGACTGCATGCTTTTCTCCTATTAGACGCCATAGCTACGTGCTGGCCAAGCCTGACAAAGCCAATGCCCAATATCAATACCAATACCCGGCCAGATTAATGGATTCTTACACCATGATCTACAACTTAGCCTCGAGTTGGCCCAGTGTAACCCAGTTCTGAGTAGGGAAATGGCGAGGGTATTTGGTTATATGTAGGTTGGCCCACTTACCCACATACCCACAATGCGCTCGGCTGTAAGACGTCTTCTCCTCTTTCTCCACGAGCAGTTTGCAGTTTTTTCGCGGTTTGCAGGTCAAGGACAAAACAGAGGCTTGATTTCCTTTCGTCACGAGTAGACGGGGGCGGAGCGGCGTCTCTATCGATGCCGTATGGAGTTAATTACAAAGGAAAATAATTATTCCAATTAAGTGAAAATTATTCATATTGTTTTGTTTTCGAAAGGCGAAAATTACACCCCCTCCATTATATTATTATTGTTGTCCGCGCGGCGACCATCTCACCGCGAAGAGGCGAGAGAAATAATTGTCCTTAATTGTGAACAGGCGTTACGTAAACCTGGGGAACATTGTGACACGGAGATGACGGTCGTGACTGTGACCTACATGATGACTTGTATGAGACTATATTGTGGCCCCTGGTATTATCTGGTCAGATGAGAAGTTTTAAGAAAAAAATTATTAAATGTTTTCTAATTTTTTTTCTAAATGTTATTAAAATCTATAGAATGTTTTTTTAATTAATTGAACATATATGATTATGTATAAGAATATTTCTAGTAATAAAATATCTTCATTTATGCCATGATCACACGAAATAATATATATTGGGTATAACAGAGATTGATGTTATGGGCCTCCTGGGAGAAGAGTCACTGTGCCCCCTTTCATTCTGCAGTGCATAGCACCCAGATTTCAGACACCCTCCATATACAGTGTCTGAGACCCCTCCATATAGTGTCTGACACATCCCTCTATATACAGTATCTGCCACACCCCTCCATATACACTGTCTGAGACCCCTCCATATACAGTGTCTACCACACCCCTCCATATACAGTATCTGCCACACCCCCTCCATATACAGTGTCTACCACACCCCTCTATATACAGTATCTGCCACACCCACCATATACAGTGTCTGCCACACCCCTCCATATAGAGTGTATGCCACAACCCTCTATATACAGTGTCTACCACACCCCTCTATATACAGTATCTGCCACACCCCCTCCATATACAGTGTCTACCACACCCCTCTATATACAGTGTCTGCCACACCCCTCCATATACAGTGTCTGCCACACCCCTCTATATGCACTATCTGCCACACCCCGCCATATACAGTGTCTGCCACACCCACCATATACAGTGTCAAATAGCCGTTTAGGGTGCCCCGTGTGCTCCGGTGATGGTCTTTTACCTGTCCTCTGGGCTCCGGAGCTCCTCTTCGGGATTCCCTGCATCGCCGGCGCTCTCCATCGTCATCATCACGTCGCCGCGCACGCCGGCCCGTCATCCAATAGGAGCGACGTGCGTAATGACGGCGATGGAGAGCGTCGGGGACACCCCGGGGACGCAGCGACAGCGATGGAGGGCGACATCCAAGGCAGCAGTGACGAGCGAAGACGGGTCCGGAGCGGCGGGGACAGGTGTGTATTACTTTCTATACTTTACATTGCACGGATCCCTCAACATACGATGGTTTCAACAAACGATGGTTCATTTGGAACGGATTACCATTGTATGTTGAGGGACCACTGTACAGTGTCTGCCACACCCCTATATATACAGTGTCTGCCATATACAGTGTCTGCCACACCCCTCTATATACAATGTCTGCCACACCTCTCCATATACAGTGTCTAACACACCCCTCCATATACAGTATCTGCCACACCCCTCCATATAACCATGTCTACCACACCTCTCCATTTACAGTGTCTACCACACCTCTCTATATACAGTGTCTACCACACTCACCATATACAGTGTCTGCCACACCCCTCTATATACAATGTCTGCCACACCTCTCCATATACAGTGTCTAACACACCCCTCCATATACAGTATCTGCCACACCCCTCCATATAACCATGTCTACCACACCTCTCCATTTACAGTGTCTACCACACCTCTCTATATACAGTGTCTACCACACTCACCATATACAGTGTCTGCCACACCTCTCTATATACAGTGTCTGCCACACCCCTCCATATACTGTATCTGCCACACCCCTCCATATACAGTATCTGCCACACCCCTCCATATACAGTATCTGCTACACCCCTCCATATACAGTGTCTAACACACCCCTCCATATACTGTATCTAATAAAACTCCCTATATCAGTACTGTAGACTGCTACATCTCATATACTAAATTTGCCAAAGCCCCCTAAATATTTAGATGCTTATAACACTAACAAAACCCATATCTGGTTGCCAACAAGTTTTTATAATGAATATACTGTATCTGATGAATATATAATAAGGAAGTGATTTTTGAATAAAGATGGTATTGGACCTATTTGTCTGGTTTGCATGGTTTTGCTGCCAAAGACCTCATACACAATGCCCTCTCATATATATGGTACTTACCACCAGCAGCTCTCTGCCCTCCATTTGAGATCTTTAGATGCCAATTTTTTAAAATTATATTCCCCTCTTCACATTCTTGTAGTCTTCTTCATCACCAGGCCATTAGGGTTTCATATTGAAGACTTAAAATTTATAAAGGAGCAAATAGACTTAAATGGGCACTGTTATTAAAATGTATTTTACTATTGCACTCCTTATGGTAAATAAAAAAAAAATCTTTCTAATGTACTTTGTTTAAAAAAAAAAAAAAAAAAAGTTTTCTATGTTTTATTTGTGTTTAAAGAAAACATAAATAAAACATGTCTCCCTACTTGTCCAGAGCACATTTCCTCCCATCTCTTGCACAGACTTTGGACTCCTGCTGGCCTGGCAGAAGTCCAAAATCAGGAAATGCAGTCTGGAGTGCTCTTGGGGATGTGTGCAGCCTTAGCCAATCATAGCTCATCTCACACACTGAACTGCTCTGGGCTGTGTATAGCAAAGTGAGGGAGGAAGTTCTCCCCTGTCTGGCTTCAGATGATGTCACTCCTGCTGGGGAACGCCCCTTCCCAGTCTGTGAATCTGACTGAGACTGAGCAGAAAATACAGAGCAATATCAAGGTAGAAAACTAAAAAATAGTAGGGGGTGGTTTATCATGATTGGGGCAGTGACCGGGGAAGATTATAACATTTAACAAGATCATGACAGGTACTCTTTAAGTATTATAATAGATTTCACCATTTAGATTCCTCCAAGTACCTCTTTTTGTTTTTGGTGACTATCAGTTTTATGAGGTAGTCACCTGGAATGTTTTTCCCATAGTCTTTCTAGGAGCACTGAGCACTTGTTGACTGATTTTTCTTTATTCTGCGGCCCAACACGTCCCATAGTCCTTACATACCCTGAAGGTATGTTTGGGATGTTTGTCATGTTGAAAAAAAACTATTATGGTCCAGTCAAACTGCGCCCCCCCCCCAAACTGCGCCCCCCCTCAATGCAAGTCTATGGGAGGGGGCATAGACTTGCATTGAGGGGGTTGTGACCGTGAATTCTTGAGCCTCCGCCCCCGCATCTCTAGTCATCCGGCACAGAGCGAAGTTTGCTCCGTGCACCGGTTGTCTGGGGTGCTACAGCCGAGATCATGGGGGTCCTTTGGATAGGGGATAAGATGTCTAGGGGCAGAGTACCCCTTTAAATATGACTAAACATGGAACTTTGAAACAACCCTACCTCTGCACAGCAAAAAAAAAACATTATGAAGGCAAGAAATTCCCCAAATTAACTCTTGACAAGACATACTTGTTGACTGAAAACCATTTCAGGTGGCTACCTCATGAAGCTCAATTTTTCAATATACTAAACTGTACATTTATGATCCCTGTGTATCTCTCTTCAACAATCTGCCTAATTTTATTTTTCACTTTTTCTATTCTTTACTGAACATTTTCAGATTGATAGAACAGTAACACAAAAGCTCACGAAGAAACGAGTCTGACGGGTCAGGTACACAGCAAAATGGCTGCCACAAACAAAACAATGGAGATATCATCTCGCCTAATCCTCCTACAAAGAGAGCAACAGAATACTAAGCAGAATGGGGAAACTGAACTATCGAACATCCATCCTAAATGAAACTGATAAGGTTTACCTAAACTTAGAGAAAAAACACATGCAAATCACCTCTTACATAACTTTTCTCTTTAAAGGAGAACTGCAGCCTGATACAACTTATCCCCCCAGCGATCAGACATTTATCCCCTATCCTTTTCTGTGACTGCAGTATTCCTTTAAAAGTCAGTGTTTGACTAGGTTTTTTTTTTTTTTTTGGAAAACTGCCACCGCAGTTTTTGAGCCAAAGTGAGAAGTGGATCCAGTAGGAAGAAGATATGAAAGTCCTTTTATATTTCCCATTCCTGCCAAATTCCCTTCTGACTTTGGCTGATGAACTGCAGTGGCAATTTCCCCCCCCCCCAAAAAAAAAAACACAAAAAAAACCTGTGTTGAAACTTAGCCTTCCACTCCAAACAGGAGCCTTGGAAACTGACTGGGAATGTATACCTCCACAGAAGACCAGACCAGAGCAGCACCCCTGGAAAAGTCCATCAAACCTTTAAAGGGGTACTCTGCCCCTAGACATCTTATCCCCTATCCTAAGGATAGGGGATAAGATGTCAGATCGCCGGGGTCCCGCTGCTGGGGACCCCCGGGATCTCGGCTGCGGCACCCCCTATCATTACTGCACAGAGGAGACTCACTCCGTGCGTAATGACTGGCAATACAGGGGCCAGAGCATCGTTACGTCACGGCTCCGCCCCTTGTGAAATAATGGCCCACCCCCTTAATGCAAGTCTATGGGAGGGGGCGTGATGGCCAACACGCCCCCTCCCATAGACTTGTATTGAGGGGCGGGCAGTGACGTCACGAGCGGGCGGAGCCGTGACGTAAAGATGCTCCGGCCCCTGTATCGCCGGTCATTACGCACAAAGCGAGTCTGCTCTGTGCAGTAATGATAGCGGGGTGCTGCAGCTGAGATCCCGGGGGTCCCCAGCAGTGGGACCCTGGCGATCTGACATATTATCCCCTATCCAAAAGATAAGATGTCTAGGGGCGGAGTACCATTTTAAGGAACAGCAATTAATTTCAGATATTCCGAAGACTTTCAAAAACTGTCCAAGTGGAAATGAACTGCTCAGTTGTGTTGTGCAATGACGCTATCAACTCCTCCATTCTCTGGATTTTTGGACCCAGTGGACTAATGTAGGCGAAGATGAAGACTTCCACTGTGCTGGTATACAACCCCTAAATGTGTTGACCAATTATTTAAAGGGGTACTCCACTGGAAAACATTTTCTTTTAAAGGGGTACTCCCGTGGAAAACTTTTTTTTTTAAATCAACTGGTGTCATGAAGTTAAACAGATGTGCAAATTTCTTCTATTAAAAAAAATCTCAATCCTTCCAGTACTTAGCTGCTGTATAATACACAGGAAGTTTTTCTCTTTTTGAATTTCCTTTCTGCTTGGCCACAAGTGCTCTCTGCTGACACCTCTGTCCATGTCAGGAACTCATCAGAGCAAAAGAGGTTGGGAATTTGCTCCTGCTCTGGACAGTTCCTGACATGGACAGGGGTGTCAGCAGAGAGCACTGTGGTCAGACAGAAAAGAAATTCAGAAAGAAAAGAACTTCCTGTGTATTATACAGCTGCTGATAAGTACTGGAAGGATTGGGATTTTATAATAAAAGTAATTTACAAATCTGTTTAACTTTCTGGCACCAGTTGATTTAAAAGAAAATGTTTTCCAGTGGAGTACCCCTTTAAGAAGGGATTTCCTATAGGGCCTAATGGGTATATCTGAGATATGGAAAAGGGGCAGATGTCTTAGAGACTGAGACTGAAGTATAGCCGTTAACTTCCCATGAACCCCATCCCAAAATCCCTGCTCGACCAAAAGACATACAATGAGTAGGTGAATCTGTAAAATTAGTTAAAGGGATTATCCAACATGAGGTGACTTTAGTACTTACCTACCAGACAGTAATGGACATGCTTTGCAGGGATCCGTGCTAAATGACTATGCTGTGAGTCCACTATATAAATTACTATTTTCATGTTGGAGTTCCCTCCCTCCAATTACAAGTCCCAGGATCCCTTGTTTGTAAGTGTGAGATGACTTTTCTCTCTCCTACACAACAACCACCCCACCCATTGCAGCACAGTTGAGCTATGTGTGATGTTAATGAAACTACAATTCCCTGGAGAATGATCTCCCTCCCACACATCAGTCACTCCACCCATTGCAGCTTCCTTGCATGCTGTGCTGTGCTGTAAACTACAATTCCCTGCAGCCCCATGAAGAATGATCTACTTCCCACCCAGCAGTCACTCCCCCATTAAAGCAAACAGGCTCCCTGACTAGTGATGTAATGTCTCGGCCCGCACTGCAGCCTGGGAAAACCTGAGACAAAACTTTTATATCATGAACTACACTAACTTTACAGCCCCTGTAGCACAGTCAAATAAACCATAACCCTTTAATATCCCTTTAAAATCTCCCCTCTGGATATTCATTGTAGAGTTCTGGGGTTCACCAGTAGGGGTCCCTGGTGTGCTTAGCAGCAAACTCCCAATGTCCAAAGCAGTGAGTGATGTGGTAGCCCTTGGGGGGGGGGGGGGGTGTATGGTAGTGGTGGTATGGTATAGGTATATGAGGGGTTAATATTAACCCTAGAAGAGTTCGTGACGCCAGGCTGAGGGCTGGTATGCTGAATCAGTGTTCAGGCCTATCGCCACCCTTCCCAGTAACGATAGGTGCATAAAATAACTGAAGGTCCACAAGGAGATTTGAACTTGAATAACGTTTACTGAAGTGCTTGCAATATTCACGGCACAGTCACAGTCTCATAAAACAGTCCTTGGTTACTTAGTGACTGGCAGTAGTTGCGGACCTTGAGCTTGACAATAAGTCTCTGAATTTAGGAAGAGATTTGCAGATCCGTCCGGATTTATGGGAGTTATTAGGTCCGGTGATGCTGCAGAGTGTTTGGGGATTGATACACTCTATAACTATAATTGTTCAGCCGTTGCCGCAAGGCTCGGGCCTAACTCACTGCGATTACTGCTGTACAGGTCTTCTCTCATCAAGAGCACAGGAGCAAGAGAAACTAAAATGGCTGCCGCATCCCTTATATGGACAGGGGGCGGAGCCTAATTTGATAGGTCCAAGGTCAGCTGTCACTCACCGTCACACAGGCTTCTGGGTGATCATCTGACTTCCTATACACATAATAATACCAAAACGAGCCTAGAAATACCAAAGTGAGGCCTGGAACGCATCCAGAGTGAGGCTTGGAACGTATCACATGACCGAAGGCCCTGCGACGCCATAGAAACAAGTATTTAACCATTTATTTACATATATTATGCTATTTACATTAACCTATGCATAAATTAGTAATTATACATTAGAATAGAGGTGATTAGGGGTAGTCTAGATTACAGGGATCCCTACGTCCTAGGGACTCTGGCTATGGGGACCCATAAAGAAATAAGTACCGTATAGAGTGCGGTACTGGGACACCACAGTGACAATACTGGGCGAGGTGCTGGAAGTTTTCTGACTGTTCTTAGAATGTTTCAAAAATAACTTTCTGGCTCCTAAAATACATATTTCTGCCTGGAGCCAAATTTTTTTTAAATAACTAGTTCCGATATTATTTAATAACTAGTTCCGGTATTTTTAATGGGCTTTCTGGGAATAAAAGATTGATGGCCTATGATAAGCAGATCCCCCAAATTATTGTCAAAATGCACTCAAGCAATAAAGCATCTTAGTTTTGCAGATCCGCTTGTATCAGTCACACACAGAGGCATAGATTAACCCCTTAAGGACACAGGATTTTTCAGTTTTTGCATTTTCGTTTTTTCCTCCTTACCTTTTAAAAATCATAACCCTTTAAATTTTCCACCTAAAAATACATATTATGGCTTATTTTTTGCGTCACTAATTCTACTTTGCAGAGACATTAGTCATTTTACCCAAAAATCCATGGCGCAAGGGAAAAAAAATCATTGTGCGACAAAATCGAAGAAAAAATGCCATTTTGTAACTTTTGGGGGCTTCTGTTTCTACGCAGTGCATATTTCGGTAAAAATGACACCTTATCATTATTCTGTAGGTCCATACGGTTAAAATGATCCCCTACTTATATAGGTTTGATTTTGTCGCACTTCTGGAAAAAATCATAACTACATGCAGGAAAATTTATACGTTTAAAAATGTCATCTTCTGACCCCTATAACTTTTTTATGTTTCAACGTACAGGGCAGTATGGGGCTCATTTTTTGTGCCGTAATCTGAAGTTTTTATCGGTACCATTTTTGTTTTGATCTGACTTTTGATCACTTTTTATTCATTTTTTAATGGTGACCAAAATACGCTTTTTTTGGAATCTTGGAATTTTTTTGCGCATACGCCATTGACCGTGCGGTTTAATTAACTATATATTTTTATAGTTCGGACATTTGCGCACGCGGCGATACCACATATGTTTATTTTTATTTACACAGTTTTTTTTATGGGAAAAGGGGGGTGATTCAAACTTTTATTAGGGAAGGGGATAAATGGCCTTTATTAACACTTTTTTTCACTTTTTTTTTGCAGTGTTATAGGTCCCATAGGGCCCACTGCACACACTGATCATTGTTATCCCATAGGGTCCTATAACGCTGCACACACTGATCTTCTATACAGATCACTGGCGTGTATCAACACGCCTGTGATCAGTGTTATCGGCGCTTGACTGCTCCTGCCTGGATCTCAGGCACGGAGCAGTCATTCGCTGATCGGACCGCGAGGAGGCAGGTAAGGGCCCTCCCGGTGTCCTGTAAGCTGTTCGGGATGCCGCGATTTCACCGCGCCAGTCCCGAACAGCCCGACTCAGCAGCCGGGATACTTTCACTTCAGACGCGGCGGTCAGCTTTGATCGCCGCGTCTGAACGGTTAATGCAGGGCATCACCGCGATCGGTGATGTCCTGCATTAGCCGCGGGTCCCGGCCTTTGATAGCCGCCAGGACCGACCCGATATGACGCGGGGACACCGCGTGAACCTGCGGCATATCGCGTGAGCCGGCGGAGGACGTAAATATACGTCCTTCATCGTTAAGGGGTTAAAACTTCTGGGCCCCGATGCAAAATCTGCAACAGGGCCCCAAATGGCAATTATAATACTGGTCTTTTATGGGGCAGATGTGCTTTGGGGCCCCCTTAGGCACCAGGGCCCCGATTCGATTGTTACCTCTGCACCCTCTGTAGCTACGCCCCCTAGTCACACATTATTTTCCTCGCCAATGGTCCGGGCATCTTGGGAGTTGTATTTTTGCAACAGCTGGAGGCACACTGGTTGGCACACTCGTCGTCTCATCTGGGGTCTGTATTAATTAAAGGGGTTTGGTCTTAGGTCCTTATTTATTTAGAGGGGTCTGGTTTGGGATCTCTTCTTATTTATGTGGTCTGTATTAATTTAGGGATCTGGTCTGGGGTTTGTATCAGTTTAACAAGACTGTTCTTGGGTCTGTATTTGTTTAGGTGGTCAGTGGTTTGTATTAGTTTAGGGTTCTGGTCTGGGGTCTGTTATAGTTATGGATCCTTGTTTGGGGCCTGTAGTGGTTTTGAGGAACTGTTCTGGGGTCTGTATTAGTTTAGGGGGTCTGCTCTGGGGTCTGTTTTGGTTTAGGAGGACTGGTCTGTGGTGTCAATTAGTTAAGGGGTCTGGACTAGGGTCTGTATTAATGTGCGGTTCTGGTCTGGGGTCTGTATAAGTGTAGGGGACTGGTCTTGGGTCTGTATTAGTTAAGGAGTCTGGTCTGGTGTCTGTATTTGTTTAGGGGTCTGATCTGAGGTCTATTTTAGTTAAGGAGTCTTGCTTGGGGTCTGTATTTGTTTAAGGGTCTGATCTGGGGTCTATTTTAGTTAAGGAGTCTTTTTTGGGGTCTGTATTTATTTAGGGGTCTGATCTGGCATCTGTATTTGTTTAGGGGTCTGATCTAGGGTCTATTTTAGTTATGGAGTCTTTTTTGGGGTCTGTATTTATTTAGGGGTCTGATCTGGCATCTGTATTTGTTTAGGGGTCTGATCTAGGGTCTATTTTAGTTACGGAGTCTTGTTTGGGGTCTGTATTTATTTAGGGGTCTGGTCTGGCATCTGTATTTGTTTAGGGATCTGGTCTGGGGTCTGTATTTGTTTATGAGTATGATCATTTGCACTACATGTGCTATATCATGGGCAGGGTACATGGTGAAAAATTATTTTTAAATAATCCCCTCACAGATTCTCCCCTATGTCACTTCTCAGAGTTAGCATGTGAGCTTTTATGAGATCCTGTGGAGGGAACTCTGCCGAGAAATATTTACTGTTCTTAGATGAAGATTGAAAACCAATTTGTTATTCAAAAAGTCCTATTCAGAGCTAAAAGCTATTTGTACCTCAAGTGCTCGTCGCTCTGTGATTACTGCCCCGGGGAGTTAAATGGAGGCTTCTCACATTTATTCTGACACTTCGTAGACAGAAGTTTGTTAATTTAAGTGGAAAAAATACAAAAAATAAAAAATTTGAAAAAAGCTTTCTAAAATTTTGAAGAAGGTCGAAAATCATCACTGCTAGAATTATCTTCTCTGCCGGAAACGTTTTTTGGGTTTTAGAGAGTTATATATCTAAAAATACTGTATATTTAAACCAGTGGTTCCCAACCGAGGTGCCGTGGCATACTAGGGTGCTGTGAGAACCCAACAGGGGCGACATTGGCATTCCAGTTGGGAAGATGGTGACTGAATGTGCTATGATGCCTAAGGCTTAGCACTGCCATCGGTGTCCTAGCATATTCAAGGATTTGAGGTCTCTAAGCTGCAGGCTGAGAACATCTCTTCCTTTGGTAAGCGCCCATAGTGACATAGTTCATAAGGTTAAAAGAAAAGAGTCAATTCATTTCAAACTATATCCCTACTGTTTCCCTACTGTGTTGATCCAGAGGAAGGCAAAAAAAAGCCTTATGAGGCTGATGTCAATTGCCATATACCAAGGGGGGGGGGGGGGGAGTATTCCTTCCTGTCTCCAATATGGCATCATAATAAATCCCTGGATCAACGTTCTGTCATTAAATAACTTGCAATGTTATTATCTCTTACAGTAAAATAACCCCTGTCAATTCTAAGACTAAACCTACAACCTATCCACATCCATTTGTAAAGTGCACTGTCCTCTATTGTGTTATCTACTATGCGCAGTGCACTGTCCTCTATTGTGTTATTTACTATACACAGTGCACTGTCCTCTATTGTGTTATCTACTATACACAGTGCACTGTGCTCTATTGTGTTATTTACTATGAACCTAAAAGTGGGCAAACAACTTTAAGGAGGTCCTAACTATAGGTGGGAAACTACCTTTAGGGTGTCCTACCTACAGGGGGGGACAAACTCCCTTATCAGTGGGGTGCTACCTAAAGGGGGTTCTACTGTCAGGGAGAAAAGTACTTATGGGGGGGAAGCTACCTAAAGGGGGCCCTACCTACAGGGGGGGCAAACTGTTTAAAAGGGGGGACAAGCTACCCAAAGAGGGGCTGCTAACTACAAGGGTAAAACTATCTTATGTGGGTTCTAGCTACAAGGGGGTTGATTACCTTCAGTGGGACCTACCTACAGGGTGGCAAACTACCTACAAGGGGATTCTTACAACAGGTGGGCCTAAGAGGGATCCATAAGAGTGATCCTACATAGACGGAGAAATTACCTTTATGGGCATCATGCCTACATAGTGGGCAAAAAACGGGGTACTCTGGTGGAAAACAATTTTTTTAAATCAACTGGTGCCAGAAAGTTCAACAGATTTGTAAATTACTTCTATTAAGATGTATTTAATCCTTCCAGTACTTATCAGCTACTCTATGCTCCAGAGGAAGTTCTTTTCTTTTTGAATTTCCTTTCTATCTTACCACAGTGCTCTCTGCTGACACCTCTGTCCATGTCAGGAATTGTCAATAGCAGGATAGGTTTGCTATGAGGATTTTCTTGTACTTTGGACAGTTCCTGACATGGTCAGAGGAGTCAGCAGAAAGCACTGTGGTCAGACTGGAAAGAAATTCAAAAAGAAAAGAACTTCCTCTGTAGTATACAGCAGCTAATAAGTACTGGAAGGATTAAGATTTGTAGAAGTAATTTACAAATCTTTTTAACTTTCTGGCACCAGAAATGTTTTTCATTGGCATACCCCTTTAAGGAAGGTCCTACCTACAGGGGGGACTATCTTAAGTGGGTTCTATCTTCAAGGGGGGCAAACAACTTTAAGTGGGTTCTACCTACAGGGTGTACTACCTTAATGAGGGATCCTACCTACAGGATGCAAATTACCTACAAGGGGGTTCATCCTACAGGTAAGCTGAAAACTACCTTAAGGGGGATCCTACATACAGGGTGTAAACCAACTAGTGGAGGAAAACATATACTGAGGAAACTACCTACAGGGGATATCAGCATACCAGGGAAAACTATCTATGGGGCGCCAACATACTAAGGGATACTACATACTGGGGGCACCTACATACAGGGTGGTATCTACCAAATTGGGAAAATTACCTACTAGAGCAAGCTATTTACCAAAAAGAGTTAAATGGGCACTGTCAGATACAAAAATTTTTGGTATGTTGTAAAGCATGTATAACTAATAAGTTTTGCAATTGCTTTCATTAGAAAATTTTCAGTATTTCAGACTGAAAAAGCCAGTCAAACAACTGCCCCCCTGACTGCTTGGACACATACTAGTCCTGCTGTGTCCAAGCGTCATCACCTACGTCATGGACACACTTCCTTGATTGACAGCTGTGAGTGCAGGGCTCTTACCTGGAGGAAAAATCCTCCCACTGTCAGCTTGTGTCCCACTACTGTCAGTGAGGACAAGCTGGGAGTTGTAGTTTTGCTAATGCCAGGGGAGATGTGAGCAGACAGTATACTGAGGGAGGGGGCGGAGACCTGCACAGTGAGGCCACGCCCCCTCCCTTTGAGAGGAATTCAGACTAGTGAGCTAAATTAAAAGTGTAATAAAATAAATAAAGGTGCTAGACACATAAAAATTAGATGTACATGGCCGGGATTAGGTACTGAGTGATATATAAAAATAAAAAAAAATTTGGTTGGATCTGACGGGTACGCTTTAATGGTTCTATTGAACAACATCCATTAAATATGGTATATTATTTCACAATTTAATATTCCACAACTTTCCTTTTTTTTATTAATGTTTTTATAAAATAATAAATTCATTATATATAAGGGCCCGTTAACACTACGGACTTCATGCCAATTCCACTAGAAGTAGACTGGTCCCATTGATCTCAATAGCAGTCTGCTGCTCAGTGCACACTACGGAACTTCTGATGCGGATTGGATTCCACCAGTAGATTATAAATGTTGCCATAGACATTAATCACCAATTTTTTTTTAGATATAACATTTTGCTGTATTTACAGTAAAAGCTCTGAAGTAAACAGCCTAAAAGCACAAAACAAAGGTTGTCAGATAAGAAGTGCTAAATGCTTTCCCTGATTCACAAGCACTAATGGTTCAACAACATCAAAAGCGCTAAGAAAATGACACAAATTACATCAATGATGGCACAGCCAATACTCCTGAACTCAACAAGAGGAAAAGCTTTTTCTACATACCTACTGGTATTTCTTTATTTATTTGTCCCTCCCAGCATACCATATATACAAACTTAAAGGGGTACTCCAATGGAAACCTTTTTTTTTTTTTTTTAAATCAACTGGTGGCAAAAAGTTAAATGGATTTGTAAATTACTTCTATTAAAAACTCTTAATTCTTCCAGTACTTATTATCTGCTGAATACTACAGAGGAAATTCTTTTATTTTTGGATTTCTTTTTTGTCTGTCCACAGTGCTCTCTGCTGACACCTCTGTCCATTTTAGGAACTGTCCAGAGCAGCATATGTTTGCTATGGAGATTTTCTCCTGCTCTGGACAGTTCCTGAAATGGACAGAGGTGTCAGTAGAGAGCACTGTAGTATACAGCCGCTAATAAGTACTGGAAGGATTAAGATTTTTTAATAGAAGTAATTTACAAACCTGTTTACATTTCTGTTGATTAAAAAAAAAAAAAAAAGTTTTTCACCAGAGTACCCCTTTAAATTAAAGGGCAAAAACATAACTACTATAATACAACTTCCTATGTAAAATAATAAAACTACTATATTACTGCCTCCTATGTACAAAAATATAACTACTATATTACTGCTCCTATATACAAGAATATAACTACTGTAATACTGCTCCTATATACAAGAATATAACTACTATAATACTGCTCATATATACAAGAATAGAACTACTATAATACTGCTCCTATATACAAGAATATAACTACTATAATACTGCTCATATATACAAGAATAGAACTACTATAATACTGCTCATATATACAAGAATAGAACTACTATAATACTGCTCCTATATACAAGAATATAAATACTATAATACTGCTCCTATATACAAAAATATAACTACTATAATACTGCTCCTATATACAAAATATAACTGCTATAATACTGTCTCCTATATACAAGAATATAATTACTATAATACTGCTCCTATGTACAAGAATATAACTACTATAATACTGCTTCCTATATACAAGAATATAACTACTATAATACTGCTCCTATATACAAGAATATATCTACTATAATACTGCCTCCTATGTACAAGAATATAACTACTATAATACTACTCCTATATACAAGAATATAATTACTATAATACTGCCTCCTATGTACAAGAATATAATTACTATAATATTGTCTCCTATATACAAGAATATAATTACTATAATACTGCCCCTATATACAAGAATATAACTACTATAATACTGCCCCTATGTACAAGAATATAACTACTATAATACTGCCCCTATATACAAGAATATAACTATTATAATACTACCTCCTATATACAAGAATATAACTACTATAATACTGCTCCTATATACAAGAATATAACTACTATAATACTACCTCCTATATACAAGAATATAACTACGATAATACTGCTCCTATATACAAGAATATAACTACTATAATACTGCTCATATGTACAAGAATATAACTACTATAATACTGCTTCTATGTACAAGAATATAACTACCATAATACTGCCCCTATATACAAGAATATAACTACTATAATACTACCTCCTATATACAAGAATATAACTACTATAATACTACCTCCTATATACAAGAATATAACTACTATAATACTGCTCCTATATACAAGAATATAACTACTATAATACTGCTCCTATATACAAGAATATAACTACTATAATACTGCTCCTATATACTAGAATATAACTACTATAATACTGCTCCTATATACAAGAATATAACTAATATAATACTGCTCCTATATATAAGAATATAACTACTATAATACTGCTCCTATATACAAGAATATAATTACTATAATACTGCTCCTATATACAAGAATATAACTATTATAATACTACCTCCTATATACAAGAATATAACTACTATAATACTGCTCCTATATACAAGAATATAACTACTATAATACTACCTCCTATATACAAGAATATAACTACGATAATACTGCTCCTATATACAAGAATATAACTACTATAATACTGCTCATATGTACAAGAATATAACTACTATAATACTGCTTCTATGTACAAGAATATAACTACTATAATACTGCCCCTATATACAAGAATATAACTACTATAATACTACCTCCTATATACAAGAATATAACTACTATAATACTACCTCCTATATACAAGAATATAACTACTATAATACTGCTCCTATATACAAGAATATAACTACTATAATACTGCTCCTATATACAAGAATATAACTACTATAATACTGCTCCTATATACTAGAATATAACTACTATAATACTGCTCCTATATACAAGAATATAACTAATATAATACTGCTCCTGTATATAAGAATATAACTACTATAATACTGCTCCTATATACAAGAATATAACTACTATAATACTGCTCCTATATACAAGAATATAACTACTATAATACTGCTCCTATATACAAGAATATAACTACTATAATACTGCTCCTATATACAAGAATATACAGTCATGGCCATAAATGTTGGCACCCCTGAAATTTTTTTAGAAAATGAAGTATTTCTCACAGAAAAGGATTGCAGTAATCCACGTTTTGCTATACACATGTTTATTCCCTTTGTGTGTATTGGAACTAAACCAAAAAAGGGAGATAAAAAGCAAATTGTACATAATGTCACCAAACTCTAAAAATGGTCTGGACCAAATTATTGGCACCCTTAACTTAATATTTGGTTGCACACCCTTTGGAAAAAATTAGTGAAATCAGTCGCTTCCTATAACCATCAATAAGCTTCTTACACCTCTCAGCCGGTATGTTGGACCACTCTTCCTTTACAAACTGCTCCAGGTCTCTCTTATTGGAAGGCGCCTTTTCCCAACAGCAATTTTAAGATCTCTCCACAGGTGATCAATGGGATTTAGATCTGGACTCATTGCTGCCACTTCAGAACTCTCCAGCGCTTTGTTGCCATCCATTTCTGGGCGCTTTTTGACGTATGTTTGGGGTCATTGGGGGAAATTTATCAAAACCTGTGCAAAGGAACAGTTGCCTAGTTGCCCATAGCAACCAATCAGATCGCTTCTTTCATTTAGCAGAGGCCTTGTCAAAAATATAAGAAGGGCTCTGATTGGTTGCTATGGGAAACTGGTCAACTTTTCCTCTGCACAGGCTTTGATAAATCTCCCCCATTGTCCTGCTGGAAGACCAAAGATCTCAAATGTAAACCCAGCTTTCTGACACTGGGCTGTACAGTGGGACCCAAAATCCATTGGTAATCCTCAGATTTCATGATGTCTTGTGCACATTCAAGGCCCCCAGTGCCAGAGGCAGCAAAACAACCCCAAAACATCATTGACCTCCCACCATATTTCACTGTAAGTACTGTGTTCTTTTCTTTGTAGGCCTCATTCCGTTTTCGGTAAACAGTAGAATGATGTGATTAACCAAAAAGCTCCATCTTGGTCTCATCTGTCCACAAGATGTTTTCCCAGAAGGATTTTGACTTACTCAAGTTCATTTTGGCAAAATGTAGTCTTACTTTTTTATATCTCTGTGTCAGCAGTGGGGTCCTCCTGGGTCTCCTGCCATAGTGTTTCATTTCATTTTAATGTCAACGGATAGTTCGCACTGACACTGATGCTCCCTGAGCCTGCAGGACAGCTTGAATATCTTTGGAACTTGTTTGGGGCTGCTTATCCACCATCCGGACTATGCTGCGTTGACACCTTTTATCAATTTTTCTCTTCCGTCCACGCCCAGGGAGATTAGCTACAGTGCCAAGGGCTGCAAACTTCTTGATAATGTTGCGCACTGTGGACAAAGGCAAATGTAGATCTCTGGAGATGGACTTGTAACCATGAGATTGTTGATATTTTTCCACAATTTTGGTTCTCAAGTCCTCAGACAGTTCTCTTCTCTTTCTGTTGTCCATGCTTAGAGTGGCACACACAGACACGCAATGTTACTTGCCCCAGGTGAGTTTAAAGGAGCATCACATGCTTGAAACAATCTTATATTTCCACAATTTTGAAAGGGTGCAAATAATTTTGTCCAGCCCATTTCTGGAGTTTGGTGACATTATGTCCAATTTGCTTTTCTTCTTCCCTTTTTTGGTTTAGTCCCAATACACATAAAGGGAATAAACATGTGTATAGCAAAACATGTGTTACTGCAATCCTTTCCTGTGAGAAATACTTCATTTTCTTGAAAAATTACATAGTTGTCAACATTTACGGCCATGACTGTAACTACTATAATACTGCTCCTATATACAAGAATATAACTACTAGACTTACCGCATATACTCGAGTATAAGCCGAGTTTTTCAGCACAATTTTTCGTGTTGAAAATGCCCCCCTCGGCTTATACTCGAGTGAAAAAAGGGGGTGGGCCGGGCCATCCATCTTCGCTGCAGGGACCATCTGACTAGTGACGCTGCCCAGTGCGACGGCATCAATGTAGAGCCACTAGTCTGGGACCAGCCCAGAGCGGAGAAGAGGGCCTCCCGGTGAAGATGGTTGGCCCAAACCGGCTCACCCTCCCCACCGGAATGTGGATGGTCCCTGCAGCCACTAAGCAACAGGACCGAGAGGACTGGGAAGGTGAGTAGACAACGAGGGGCAACTATATGATTACAGAGGGGGCGATCTGGATGATGGCAGGGGGGATATAGACTGGAGTTGATGATGACAGGGTTGACAGGGGGTGATGATGACGGGGGTCTGGATGATGACAGGGGGGGGGTCTGGATGATGACAGGGGGAGATTATGTATTTTCCCCCCTAGGCTTATATTCGAGTCAATACGTTTTCCCAGGTTTTGGGGGTGAAAGTAGGGGCCTCGGCTTATATTCAGGTCGGCTAATACTCGAGTATATACGGTTATTTCCAAAAAGCAGTTTTTAGAGCTTATGCTGTAAACACAAATCACTAAAAAACACCTTAAAAACAGTCCAAATGCTTAAAAAAAATGCTGAAAAAGCACTCCAAAAGGCATAATTTTTTTTTAAAGTTTCAGATGTTTTTGGCTTCAAAATACAGCTAGCAAAACTTAGTATGCGCATAACCTACTAGAGGAGTCCGGGGGGGCAAAAAGAGATCTATATAGAAACCCACTGAAGAGAGAAACACAAAAAAGGTTTTCATTTTTTATTTTTTATCTAAAACTTTAGGAAGTGTCTTAAAATATACACTGTCCCTGACATTTTTTCTTCCACTTTTTTTTAAAAGAATTTATCTAATGACAGATTATTTCTGCCTTTTGTACTGAACTAAAAGAAATAATTATATGCGTCTGGCGGGTATCATTGCCATTGTCCAGCCGTTGACGGGGTCAGCGTATAATTATCTGACGGCCCACCATACAGAACATCGCTGCTAATGTCATAATCAACCGGCAGGACAATTGCGGGCGGCGATAATCGGTGTGTTTTTCCCGGTCAATGCGATGCGAATGGGTCTTTGTTGTTCCATCTGACCTGTAATTTCTTTTTTACCAGTTTTAATTCACAAGTGTCTCAGGACAATTTACAGAAACTGCGTTCGGTAATTACCATTTTGCGTAATAGATAGAGAGGACCGGCCGGGCGTTGTCGGTGATCATTGTAATTTGCCCTTTTTTTTATTCCAAAGTTATTTTTCTCACAATGTTATTTACAGACTCGGGGAAAAAACATTAACAGAGTATTATTACCGTATATAGTGATTATGTAAAAAATATAACTAAAAGGCTAAAAAAGTAAAAAATTACATATAAATAAATTATATATAAACAAAAATTACATATAAATAAATAATGTATAAATAAAAATTACACATTAATTTATATATATATATATATATATATATATATATATATATATATATTTATAATGATTTTTGAGTAGCTAAGAAGACATTGAAATAAACTTTCCTCTGTCTTCACCCCAGCAATGTTGAGGTCAGCTAAGTACCTTAGTGCTACGGTACTCCGGTGCTCCAGCGCTTTGAACTATTTTTTCTGGAGCCGGAGGCCGTGATTGTGCCGTCACACTGCGCCCCCTCCATTCATGTCCATGGGAGGGGGCGTGTCGACACGCCCCCTCCCATAGACATGAATGGAGGGGGCAAGGAGTGACATCACGAGGGGGCATGACCGTGATGTCACGACCACTGCCGCATTAACCCGGTGTTTTAGAATGCCGGGTGCTGCGGGAGATCACGGGGCCCCAGCAGTGGGACCCCCGTGATCAGACATCCTATCCCCTATTCTTTGGATAGGAGATAAGATGTCTAGCACTGGAGCACCCATCTAAGGCGGTATTCCAGAATTTTTGGGTCCTTGAAAGTATGACAGGGGCAGTAAAGTTAGTCTAGTTACTAATATACTTTGCTAACCTGTGCTTAAAGGGGTACTCCTCTTGCCAGCATGGAACTAAATATTCCAAATGCTGTTTTTGCGTTGCGGGGTTCGGCCATGTCCCCTCGTTACGTCACGGCCACGCCTATGGCAGGGGGCGTGCTCTACCCCCTCAGCGCGAAAACAGCATTCAGAATATTAAGTTCCACGCTGGCCAGTAGAGTACCCCTTTAAATTTAGTTTTTTTTTTCCCCCAAAGTTCAATTTCTGGAGCCTTCAAAATGAACATTGTCTCGGACCTACAATTACAGACTGACCCATGCCAAACTTTTTGTAGAATGTGCCTTTGGCATCATGACTTCAAGATATTGGATTTTCACATGGCCAACCCTACTGTCTCCAGCAGTGGTGGATGAGATGGCCCAAGCTGCAGTTGTCCACCCAGCTTTGTCTTGTCGAAGGAAAAGAGCTGTGGTTTTCTCCCTGCCCTAGTGTGAAAATCACAATGGGGCGAGCAGGGAACCCAACTTCTGTTCCAAAGACAAACCTTCTATTCTTACAATTAAAAACCAAAAAAGAGATTGAGATGAAGTTCCGGGGCAGATTTATCAAAACCTGTGTAGAGGAAGCCTGGTGCAGTTGCCCATAGCAACCAATCAGATCGCTTCTTTCATTTTTAAAGAAGCCTGTGAAAACTGAAAGAAGCGATCTGATTGGTTGCTATGGGCAACTGGTCAACTTTTCCTCTACACAGGTTTTGATAAATCTCCTCCGAAATATATAAAAAAAAAAAAACGAGGTGAAATGAGCAGTGCTTTGTGTTGAAGGGTGAGTGGGATGGGAGGATTTTTGGGGAGGCCAGTGAAGGTGGGAAAGAATTGGGACCAGGCTTGTTTTATGGAGTTCGAAGTGGGAAAGGGGCTAAGCCTTGAGGATGGCAAAGGATTGAGAGGTGGAATAGGACTGGGTCTGGGGGCTGGTATAGGACTGACGCTGAGGGGGGAAATAGCACTGTGACTGGATGGTGGAATAGGACTGGTGCTGGGGGGGGGGGGTGCAAAAGGACTGAGGGCTGGCAAAGAACTGAGGCTGTGGGGGTGGAAAAGGACTGGGGACTGGCAATCGACTGGGGGTGGTGGCTGACAAAGTACTGGGGCTGGGGGGTGGAAAAGGACGGGGGGTTGGCAAATGACTGGGGATGAGGGCTGGCAAAGTACTGGGGCTGGGGAGGGGCAAAGGACTGGACCTCAGGAGGGGCAACAGACCGAGGTTGGGGAAGACACTGGGGCAGAGGGGGGGGGGGCCTTGACAGATTTCTCAGGTCTTATTGTCTTATTGATGATCACACTACAAAACTTGTACTGTTGATCAAATGTCATATGCTGCATGTCAGGAAGATTGGGTGTAGAGGGATCTGATGACTCCGCCCCTTCAGCCGTGCAAGCGGAGGTGCATTCTCCTCCTTAAACCCAGTCATCAGTTGTTTCAACTGATGCCAACTGATGCTAGTGGAGATTGAAGATTGCCCTTGCATAGGATCCGCTAACTTCAGTTTCATTTCAGTTTCCCAGATTTTTCGGCAGAACAGATATGAATGTGAACCCAGGCTGGCTACATAGCCAAAGTACCGCCATATGGTGCCTCCATACAGAAACCTAGGTACTCGGCTGATGCAATGCCAGCCACAGCCCAAGGACGAGAGTGGAACTGTTGTTACCTTATACAACCCCTTTAAACATGTCTCCCAAAACCACGTTTTCCTAAACAGGTGATTTGGCTAATGTGTAAATGTGGATTTAATGCAGGGATTTAATTCTATTAAAATTCATTTAAATTGATAATATTGTGCCATATTTCCATGGAGTGGTTAGTCATGGTCTAGTTGTAGGATGTAGGTTCGCAGACCTGAAGTGGCTGCACAGAATATTAGATACATTTATATGCACAAGGAGTGGAGCTAATGTGTGTGTTCAAGACTGCAAATTATATTAATAAAGAAGATTACGATGATTAAGTGTCGCGCTTAATCTCCTTACAGTGGTAGAAGTGTAGTGGGAAACATATCCAGATACATGCAACACTGTTGCCCTAAAATGACCTATTTTATATATATATATATATATATATATATATATATATATATATATATATATACCGTATTTTTCGCCCTATAGGACGCACTGGCATATAAGACTCACCCAATTTTAAAGGTGCAAAATCTAGCAAAAAAAAGATTCTGAACCCAACAGTGATCTTCAACCTGCGGACCTCCAGATGTTGCAAAACTACAACTCCCAGCATGCCCGGACAGCCAACGGCTGTCCGGGCATTCTGGGAGTTGTAGTTTTGCAACATCTGGAGGTCCGCAGGTTGAAGACCACTGGTATAGGAGGTAATACTCACGTGTCCCCGCCGCTCCGGACCCATCACCGCTAGAGATGAGCAAACTTACAGTAAATTCGATTCGTCACGAACTTCTCGGCTCGGCAGTTGATGACTTTTCCTGCATAAATTAGTTCAGCTTTCAGGTGCTCCGGTGGGCTGGAAAAGGTGCTCCGGTGGGCTGGATACAGTCCTAGGAGACTCTTTCCTAGGACTTTATCCACCTTTTCCAGCCCACCGGAGCACCTGAAAGCTGAACTAATTTACGCAGGATAAGTTATCAACTGCCGAGCCGAGAAGTTCGTGACGAATCGAATTTACTGTAAGTTCGCTCATCTCTAGTCACCGCTCGTCACCGCTGCCCTGGATGTCGCTCCATCAATGTCACCACATCCCCGTTGTGTCCCCGATGCTCCCGACGTCTTCTTTGCCGGGATCCACGCTCTCCGTCGCCGTCATCACGTCGCCGTCATCATGTCGCTACGCACGCCACTCCTATTGGATGACCGGACGGCGTGCGCGACGACGTGATGACGTCGAAGGAGAGCGCCGGCCATGCAGGGGATCCCGATATGGAGCAGACACCGAGGTGTCCTGTGAGCTGTTCGGGATGCCGCGGCTTGTCCCGAACAGCCCGACTGAGCAGCTGGGTTAGTGTCACTTTCGCGGTGATGCCCTGTATTAACCCTTCAGACGCGGCGATCAAAGCTGACCGCCGCGTCTGAAGGGTTAATACAGGGCATCACCGCGATCGGTGATGTCCTGCATTAGCCGCGGGTCCCGACCATTGATGGCCGCAGGGACCGCCGGGATAGGTGTGTATTCGCCGTATAAGATGCACCAACTTTTCCCCACCAGTTTTGGGGAAGAAAAAGTGTGTGTTATACGGCAAAAAATATGGTACTTTTTTTTTATTATATGTATAATGTACAAAAAAAAATTATCTTATAATAAAAATGTATTCTCTTTTTATTAAAAAAACAAAAAAAACATCAAATATTTAAACTTAAAAAGGGTTGTCCACTTTGCACACCTACTTGTTAGAGGGGTTTCCTGACGATATGTAGATCACAACATTTTCCCTAGCAATACCCTGCAATCTCTGGTGAAATCCTGCAGGAAGTCTTCTCTGCAGCGCCACCGCAGGTGAAATAAGGCATTACACAATGGTCATTGAAATTAGCAGACTGTCTGTGTAATGCCATATGTCCCCCCCAAAGCGGAAGTTGTTCTTTGTACCACTCTCCAATCAGGATTCTCTTATAGGGTGTATGGAAATACTTTAAAAAAAAAATTTAAAAGTTTTAAATTAAATCAGTTTTTTTTATATTGGTTATCTGTGAACTCTTAAATTAAATCTGGGTTTTTATATTGGTCATCTGTGACCTCTACCCCCATGATGTCTTTCACTCATAAGCCGGAGGCTCGCTGTTACCAAACTACAACGCTCATCATTCCCAGACAGCCTTCAACGAGGTTCCCTGTTTCGGAACACACTGCTATATGGGTGCTCTCCCCAGGGAAAGTCCCCTAAATGTTCTAACCCACTTTTTGTGTTTTTCTTTTCTTCCCATTTCAGATACGTGTATATGGTGGACTATGTCAGATTCAGTGGACTATGTTTATATTTTTGCATTTTTCCTTTTTTTTTATTTAAATAAAATGGTTAACTAGGGCTTGTGGGAAAGTGTTTTTTTTTGTAATAAAATATTTTTTAACACTGTCTAACTGCGGCCACAGCTCAGCCTCAACATTGCCAGGTTTGTTCAAAAGGCATTGCCTGGCAATTGTTCAAAAGTTTGGCGAGGAGCTGTCCCCCCCCCAAAATTCGGATCAAATCTGTGTTCGGGGCTCGGCTTACTCAACTTTAATCCTAATGATAATGGAATGAATAATGTCCAATTGTTTTTTTTTATCTTCTTTCGCTGAATGACAAAGACAAAGACAAAGACAAACTAAATGTCTTTTTCAATTGACATCCTATGACAAGTATAAATGGCAGCTAATTGACGCATCATGGCAGGCATACAGTGCATAGTGAAAGTATTCGGCCCCCTTGAAGTTTTTGACCTTTTGCCACATTTCAGGCTTCAAACATAAAGATATAAAACTGCAATTTTTTGTGAGAATCAACAACAAGTAGGGCTCAATCATGAAGTGGAACAAAATGTATTGGATATTTCAAACTTCGTTAACAAATAAAAAACTGAAAAATTGGATGTGCAAAATTATTGAGCCCCTTTACTTTCAGTGCAGCAAACTCTCTCCAGAAGTTCAGTGAGGATCTCTGAATGAACCAATGTTGACCTAAATGACTAATGATGATAAATAGAATCCGCTTGTGTGTAATCAAGTCTCCGTATAAATGCACCTGCACAGTGATAGTCTCAGAGGTCCGTTTAAAGCGCAGAGAGCATCATGAAGAACAAGGAACACACCAGGCAGGTCAGAGATACTGTTGTGGAGAAGTTTAAAGCTGGATTTAGATACAAAAAGATTTCCCAAGCTTTAAACATCCCATGGAGCACTGTGCAAGTGATAATATTGAAATGGAAGGAGTATCAGACCACTGCAAATCTACGAAGACCTCGCCGTCCCTCTAAACTTTCAGCTCATACAAGGAGAAGACTGATCAGAGATGCAGCCAAGAGGCCCATGATCACTCTGGATGAACAGCAGAGATCCACAGCTGAGGTGGGAGACTCTGTCCATAGGACAACAATCAGTCGTATACTGCACAAATCTGGCCTTTATGGAAGAGTGGCAAGAAGCCATTTCTTAAAGATATCCATAAAAAGTGTTGTTTAAACTTTGCCACAAGCCACCGGGGAGACACCAAACATGTGGAAGAAGGTGCTCTGGTCAGATGAAACCAAAATCAAACTTTTTGGCAACAATGCAAAACGATATGTTTGGCGTAAAAGCAACACAGCTCATCACCCTGAACACTCCATCCCCACTGTCACACATGGTGGGGGCAGCATCATGGTTTGGGCTTTTCTTCAGCAGGGACAGGGAAGATGGTTAAAATTGAAGGGAACGTGGATGGAGCCAAATACAGGACCATTCTGGAAGAAAACCTGTTGGAGTCTGCAAAAGACCTGAGACTGGGACGGAGATTTGTCTTCCAACAAGACAATGATCCAAAACATAAAGCAAAATCTACAATGGAATGGTTCACAAATAAACATTTCCAGGTGTTAGAATGGCCAAGTCAAAGTCCAGAGCTGAATCCAATCGAGAATCTGTGGAAAGAACTGAAATCTGCTGTTCACAAACGTTCTCCATCCAACCCCACTGAGCTCCAGCTGTTCACAAACGCGCTCCATCCAACCTCACTGAGCACCAGCTGTTCACAAACGCTCTCCATCCAACCTCACTGAGCTCCAGCTGTTCACAAACGCTCTCCATCCAACCTCACTGAGCTCCAGCTGTTCACAAACGCTCTCTATCCAACCTCACTGAGCACCAGCTGTTCACAAACGCTCTCCATCCAACCTCACTGAGCTCCAGCTGTTCACAAACGCTCTCCATCCAACCTCACTGAGCTCCAGCTGTTCATAAACGCTCTCCATCCAACCTCTGTGCTCCAGCTGTTCACAAACACTCTCCATCCAACCTCACTGAGCTCCAGCTATTCACAAACGCTCTCCATTCAACCTCACTGAGCTCCAGCTGTTCACAAACGCTCTCCATTCAACCTCACTGAGCTCCAGCTGTTCACAAACACTCTCCATCCAACCTCACTGAGCTCCAGCTATTCACAAACGCTCTCCATCCACCCTCACTGAGCTCCAGCTGTTTTGCAAGGAGGAATGGGCAAAAATTTCAGTCTCTCGATGTGCAAAACTGATAGAGACATACCCCAAGTGACTTAAAGATGTAATCGCAGCAAAAGGTGGTGCTACAAAGTATTAACTTAAGGGGGCTGAATAATTTTGCACGGACAATTTTTCAGTTTTTTTTTGTTAAAAAAGTTTGAAATATTCAATAAATTTTGTTCCACTTCATGATTGTGTCCCACTTGTTGTTGATTCTTCACAAAAAATTACAGTTTTATATCTTTATGTTTGAAGCCTGAAATGTGGCATAAGGTCGAAAAGTTCAAGGGGGCCGAATACTTTCACTATGCACTGTATTTGTCCTGTATCTGTATGGACACTGCTACTGTAGCGATACCAAGCCCTATCCTGAAATTACTAGTGAATGCCCCCAAAACACTAAATTAAGAAAGTTGTACATGAACCCCACCCCTTTTGCATCCCTGTTTTATATTATCCCTCCAAAATCAAGACAAATGCTACTGTGCCAATGAGATCAAGAGGGGTCAATGATTGTAATACACAACCTTAGCCCAAGAAGTTGTCAGGTGGCTAAGAAAATGTACATAATAGATTAATGTGTATGAGGTATTGGATAGTTATTGTAAAAGTATTTATGTGTATTGATCCACTTATGTATACACTGAGGCATTAAAATGGCAAAGGGTTAATAATTCAGCATTTTCTGTACACAGAAGAATGATGCCCTGGTTGCAGAAGTCCCTAGTCTTATCCTAGTCCCTAGTTGGACCTCAACCAGTTAGAACCAGTCTAGCTTAGGCAAGAGCCATCTGAACATCTCCAAGCTGTTAGATGGCTTTAAAATTCTACATATCCCAAAGGAGTTTACCGTCTTTGTCAGAGAGAAGAAGGCTGAACAAGAATCTCTCTGCAATACTCTAATCTCTACATTTGGGGATATTTAAATAAATGATGCCATACTCTGTAGGTATTCTCAGCAATGCTTCTGGGGGAACTCTAATGGTAAAAATCGAGTCTGTCAGGGCCTGTAATGTGGTGTAAGGAGGTTGTATAGCCACACAGGTATTATTTACTTTTGTACTGGCTGCTAGCATAGAGCTCCGCCATGTGTATATACCCAAGAGGTTTTCACTACAGATCACACAGCTTATCAATGAGCCATGCATAAGGCCTCAGGTATTTCTAGACCTGAGAAGGAAGAGACCTTTGTAATCCCAAAACACCTGGGTTAAAAATAATCAGAATTTTGGAAGCATGGACACCAACCCGTATCCATTTCAATGCATTATTCCAAGTTGGTGTTCTCCACTAGGAGGTTGAGATCTACCATATTTTTCGCCATATAGGACGCTCCGGCATATAAGACGCACCCAATTTTAAAGGAGGAAAATCTAGAATACAATGTAAAGTATAGGACAGTGATCTTCAACCAGCGGACCTCCAGATGTTGCAAAACTACAACTCCCAGCATGCCCGGACAGCCGTTGGCTGTCCGGGCATGCCAGGAATTGTAGTTTTGCAACATCTGGAGGCCCGCAGGTTGAAGACCACTGGAATAGGAGGTAATACTCACGTGTCCCCGCCGCTCCGGACCCGTCACCGGTGCCCTGGATGTCGCCCTCCATCGCTGTCGCCGCGTCCCCGGGGTGTCCCCGTCGCTCCGGAACGTCTCTGCTATCCGGTATTCTCGCTCTCCGTCGCCGCCATCACGTCGCTATGCACGGCGCTACGCATGGCGCTACACACGGCGCTACGCACGCCTCTCCTATTGGATGACGGGACGGCGTGCCCGACGACATGATGACGACGAAGGAGAGCGCCGGCCATGCAGGCGATCCCGCCACGGAGCAGACACCGAGGAGGCAGGTAAGGTCCCTCTCGGTGCAGCCGCATTAATGTCACTTTCGCTCCAGACGTGGCGGTCAGCTTTGATCGCCGCATCTGAAGGGTTAATACAGGGCATCACCGTGATTGGTGATGTCCTGTATTAGCCGCGGGTCCCGGCCGTTGATGGCCGCAGGGACCGCTGCGAAAGGACAGGTTTTTAATGTGTATTCGCCGTATAAGACGCACCAACTTTCCCCTTTTGGGGAAGAAAAAGTGCGTCTTATACGGCGACAAAATACGGTAAATCTTCTTGTCTCTGGGGCCCATCCTGAGGAGAATACTTGTATATTCATTATTATTTTGCTGATAATGAGAACATCTTTCACCTGAGGTTTTCTAGTAAATTTTTTAACAGGGAGATGGTGAAATATTTTTCAAAAAATCTTTATATTGACCTTGAATTTAAATATTCACCATTATCTCTTACAAACTAATTCCTCAGAAACTAACAGCACTTTGTTTTTCGTTTTCCAGTTGAATTACTTGGGATATAATTGGGCTCTAAATCTTCCGGTTCTCCAATGTTCGATAATGTCTTTAAATCTATTGGCAGGAAACTGTTCCCTGTAGAAGACCCCGTACGGAGGGAAGGGAAATAGCGTCCTGTGAATTTCTCATTTTGATGGAGATAAATTATAGGAGGAACTTTAAAAGCCTTAAGTATTATGCGAGAAGATGTTACCTACCTTCAGGGACATAAAAACTCAAATACACATTAATAAAAGTCAGTGGCACTCACCAAAACATACATCCTCCACACAAATGTACATTCAGCTTGGCCCAGCGTACGTGTTCTTAGACATTGCTACTGCATTTGTATGAGTACATCAAAGTGTCCCTGTCATTTCAAAATCTTTCAGAGACAAGTCCCAACGTGTTTCTGCAAATTGTAATATCTACTTCCTCAGGGGGACAATAATGGTGGGTCAAACAGAAACATAAGGGTACATTGTTTCATAGGGCCTTAGGAATATATATTATGATGTGCTTTATATTACAAGTGAAATGCAGTTTTATATCTGATAGTAATAAAAGTTCAATTTAAAAAGTTTTGATTGAGGTCATGTGCTTCTATGAGTGCAGCAGTGATAAGGGGCTTAAAATAAGAGGTAGAGGTGTGGAGACTATACTCCCGCAGGCTGACATGATGGTGCAGAGTGCCCGGCCCAGCATAGAGCTTCACTGCTTACCTCTAGTTGATGTATAGGAGCAGGGGCTCCTGCCAAAGAGAGGATTCCCTGCTCCTATATATACTGAGAGGCAGATATAGATGTACAGTGATCCCTCAACTTACAATGGCCTCAACGTACAATAGTTTCAACATACAAGGGTCTTTTCTGGACCATTGTAACTTGAAACCAGGCTCAACATACAATACTATGGAATCTGCAAAACATGCCAATGGCTGGAAGAACCGACCAATCAGAACGGGCATTTACTGGTAAAACCCCTGTATTACTGAAGTGAATGCACTGACTGGCTGTCTGGTAGCGCCCCCCTACAGTACAGAGAGGTATTAAATGTTCTGTACTTTTAACCTGTACCAGGGTTAGCTGCTCCTTTGTACACCAAGTAAGGGCGGCTCCATTTGACTCTTTTAGGACACTGTGTGTCCTGTACAGGACCCTGAAGAAGCTCCTGTCCTCTACATAGACCAGTGTTTCCCAACGAGGGTGCCTCCAGCTGTTGCAAAACTACAACTCCCAGCACGCCCGGACAGCCAAAGGCTGTCCGGGCATGCTGGGAGTTGTAGTATTGCAACAGCTGGAGTCACCCTGGTTGGGAAACACTGAAATAGACAGTGATTACAGCTCCCAGCAGATCTTTCTTACTTTAATATGGAAGGATTTTGCTTTATCTGTATTAGTTATCTACTTATTTTTCTTTAATCCTCACTTTTTCCTATTTTCGGATGACATTTTGGAGGCTTCAGAACCAATTACCAGGTTTCCATAGAGTTCTGATCTCAACATACAATGGTTTCAGCATACAATGGCCGTCCTGGAACCAATTAATATTGTAACTTGAGGGACCACTGTATATGTTCTCTGGTTTTCAAGTTCTTAGTCCAAAGTTACTGATACTACTGATGAGGATCTTCACAGGATGCCTTACTGTAATGCAAAATGTAGACTTAATTTACTCAGTAGCAGTACTGTAACCCTGATACCTAGAAGGACACATCCAGGAAAATACTTCTGATGTGCAGCCAGGCAGCACCAAATACAACTGTAGGCTGACAAAGAGATTAGCGTAATTCAGAGAGGCCCTTGTTCAGCATTCTTCTCTCTAATATAGATAAAGTTCTCTGAGAATAGGATCTTATAAAGCAATTTGCTCACAGTGTGGACAGGAAAAGGAGCAGAAACAGTGACTAAACTGCAGACAGGTTGTACCTAGATTAAAGACAGGTGTAGCTATGCCTAGGAGTAGCAAACCTAGGAGATGTTCACATCAGACTAGTTCCAAAAGGTTTAGGCCCACCCCATCTTCTAAAATAGGTTGACATTTTTTGGTAATCAGGGGCTAGGAGTATCATCTGACCAAAGCATCATTCCTCTGTGTACATTACATACAAGAAACTGTAACCCTTTAAATTGTTTAAGCCCTCGATGTATGCATTAAACTATGTACAATGCACAGGAATATTTTAGCAAAACTCTCCAATACCTCATCCACATTTTATACATGAAGCAAACCTTAAAGGGAGTACTCCAGTGCAATAAAACTTATCCCTTTTCTTTGGATAGGGGATAAGTTTTCTTGCACTGAAGTACTCCTTTAAGACACTCAGCCACCTGATAACTTTCTTAGTATGGTAACTGGAAAAGTCGTACTGAGACGGTATACAACCATATAGGTCACGCACCCTTAAAGGGGTACTTTGCCCTTAGACATCTTATCCCCTTGCACCCGGCATCCGTTAAGAGCGATGGGTTCAACGCCGAAGGCTCGTGACATCATAGCCGTGCACTGCTCGTGATGTCATGACCACGTCCCCTCAATGCAAGTCTCCAAACAGGGGACTTATCCTTTTAAGGGGTACTCCACCCCTAGACATCGTATCCCAGACATCTGGTGCACGGAGCGAACTTTGCTCCGTGCCAGATGACCTCACGGTCACGTACCGCTCGTGTTGTCACGCCCACGCCCCCTCAATGCAAGTCTCCCATAGACTTGCATTTAGGGGGCATGGTCGTGACGACACAAGCAGGACATGACCGTGACGTCCCAAGCCTCTGCCCCACATCGCCGGTCATCTGGCACCAGATGTCTGGGATACTCCTCGATCAGACATCTTATCCCCTATCCTTTGGATAGGGGATAAGATGTCTAGGGGCGGAGTACCCCTTTAAAGGATAAGTCTCATGCTCAAAAACGTATCCTCTGTTTGGAGCCCCCGTGCGCTAGCACAGGAGTACGTCACGACCCCTGCCCCGAAGCAGAGGCCGCCACACCCCCTCCATATAGTTCTATGGGAGAGCTGAAGTTTGCCGAACGGCTCTTCCATAGAACTATATGGAGGGGGCGTGGTGGCCTACGCTTCGGGCAGGGTTGTGACACGTTCCTGTGCTAGTGCACGGGGGCTACAAAAAGGAGATTGCGGGGGGGCAGCGTTCGGACCCCCGCGATGTTAAACTTATCCCCTATCCTTTGGATTGGAGATAAGTTTTTGAACATGAGACTTATCCTTTAAGGCCAATACAGCAGACATAGAGCACTGAAGAAATAACACGTTATAACACTGTAATATACATTTGTGATAATATATAATGTAAGCAGTAAAAAGCTGCTGTGACCCTGGGGCTTTTACCTTTGTATCTCTGCTATATACTGTCATATCTGTAATATCCCTGAATATATCAGAATAGCATTGTTTATTATTACATCTACACGTTAGATTTTTATCTTACCGCCACTGTCCTGGGATTTATTATCTTCCACCACTGTCATCACTTTCCTATTAAAATTCATCTAAACGTTAAAAGCACATAGTAATGGAGGAGCCCTCCCCGCTCCGTCTCCCTACTGGGTAAAGCGTATTGTTGATTTTCATCTGGGCGCCTTAACAAATCACATTTTTGTATGCAAATTTTTAAATGTATCAATTTGAATATTTTATTGCTTTTATGTGCAGTCTTATATTAAATCCTGCCAACATAAAAAAAGCGTATGAAGTCATTTACAGCGCCTGATGTGCGGTATAAATCTCACCGAGGATTGTAGTCGTAATTAAGACATCAAATACCTGGGAAATTGATGACAATTCTGTGTTTTTACAATCATTATTTCTAATTGTTTTGTTCTTCCGATATATTTGTGTTTCGGGAAATCAGATTTCCTCGTATTGCAGTTTTTAAGGAGTTAAGATTTCACAGAGCTGCTGAAAAAGAGACATTATCATACATGATACCCGACCTTCCTACCAAAAACCTTGTGAGCAACAATGACAACGAATGAAAAGAAGACGCGGACTCTTAATGTTCGCATAGATGTCTACGATGAACTGATGAAATAATTGCGCACAGTTTAAGATGTGGTTCTGTTCAGCTTCTCCGACCATTATCCTGTATGCATAGAAATCTATCGCTGAAACCTTCTTGCTGGTTGTTTCACCTGTTGCTGGGTTGACCTGCTGCAAGTTAAACTGATACTCATCTTCACCTCGAGGGAATATAACTGGGTACTGTAGAGCATACTGCCTGCCATCCAGCTTTCCCAGCCTCCTGAAGCCCCCACAGTGATAGGCTGCTCGTCCTCCCTGTACTCCTAACTGAAGAGGTGCTGCCATACCCCCCCCCCCCCCCATTCTTTCAGCTCACAATAAATCGTCTCTCCCCCCACCTGCCCCCGCACCAACTATTCTCTGCACCTGCTTACTGGAGAGTTAAATCATGAATACCACCCAGCTTTCCCAGTCTCCTAAGGCCCCAGCAGTGATAGGCTGCTCATCCTTCCTGCACTCCTCACTGTAGCAGCGCTGCCATGCCCTCTCCCAGCCCCCTCACTAATGTCTTTTCTCCCCCCCTCACTCTTCTCTTCTCCCAGCCTGCAATAAACATTCTCTTCCCATCCGCCTTGTCCCCTCTCCCTGCCCCCGCACTAACTATTCTCTGCACCTGCCTGCTGGACAGTTAAATAATGCATGCCACCCAGCTTTCCTATTCTTCTAAAGCCTCAACAGTGATAGACTGCTCATCTTTCCTGCACTCCTGACTGAAGCAGCACTGCCATGCTTTCTCCCTGCCCCCGCACTGATGTCTCTCCCTGCCTGCCCCATCCCCTCTTCCTGCCCCCGCACTAACTATTCTCTGTACCTGCCTGCCAGACAGTTAAATCATGAGTTCCACCCAGCTTTCCTTCTCTCCTGAATCCCCAGCAGTGATAGACTGCTCATCTTCCCTGCACTCCTCACTGCAGTGAATAAGAGTTACAAAACCAGACACAACCTGTCCCGCAACGGCCCAAACTGATGATTTATGTAACACTGAGCCCCAAGTAGTGACATAAAAAGATTTTTTTTTTTGGGGGGGGGTATCAGTATAACTTTCATCTGTTTATTTGAATTCTAAACTTAGGAGTCCAGTGGGTGGTCCTAGCAGTTTTCTGACTATGTAGTCAAATTCAAGGAAGACTGTCAGAATGGGTTCGCCCATTGGAATCTTGGAAGGGAGCAGGGATTTAAATGAACAAATGACACATTATACAGTATACAGAATCTTTTCCCGCTAAACCATATATCAATCTCTTATACTCATTTATTCTGCTCTATAACAGATCAGACACAATGTTTAATGTTGAAAGTTTCTTTTTATTTTGGTCCTCTGAAAGGTGAGCACATATATAGTATTTCCAGTATTTTAGCTGACGCAACTTCTTGGCTAACCTTCCATTAGATGTACGGTCACAGTGGCCCAATTGTCTCCGATAGTGATAAGCTACATTCTGATGCTTCCAGGTTTTAACCCAATGGCAGACAGCAGACTGGTCTGTCGCTGGCACTAACACCGCTTTACCTGGATCCTGGCCGTTTGTTTGCTACCTGACTTCAACTTCTGCCTTCTGATGTGGAGCTGACAGGATTACTCTCCTGGTTTGACCCGTCTGTTTATTGTTCTGTGTTTAGTTCGGATGTGGTACTGTGTTGTCCTTCTTAGCTTGTTCCTGTTTACTCTTTGTCTGCTGATTTTGTACCTTTTTTGCCCTTGTTTTATTAACCTGTTTGATGCCTTTCGACACCCCTGCATTAAGACTAGCATAGGGACCATCGCCCAGTTGATGGCGCCATTTAGGACGGATCATCCAAATAGGTAGGGACAATGGTTGGGGCTAGACGTGACAGCTACCAGGAGGCTGCTTTGCTCCCTATGATCACGTTATTCCTCCATCACTTGACTGTCTCTCCTGTACTTTGAGGATTTTCCTTTATAGTGTTTAGTGTTTCTGCACAAACATGAAGTTTTTTCTGGAGCCACATTTTTCACTTTACCTTGATGTTCTTCTTTTAGAATACTTTGCCTCTGTCTTGTGTCTGGGCTGGAGAACCCCCCCCCCCCTTCTACTCCATGCCATTCAGATAGAACTACACCTACTAACATAATAGTATCTTCTATAGTGCCACTAAAACTCCAGGAGATGCCACCTTCTTCCTTTCCGCCAAGATGAAGGACTCCCTAAGGAATAAGGACAATGGCATTTTTCTGTAAATGTTTTTGAAGCTCGGTATATTTTTCTGTATTCTTGAGATAAATTGGGCTTTGTTTCCCCCACATAAGACCAATTTCCATTGCCTTGTGAATGCGCGGAGAACTTCTGATAAGAACACAACATTACCTCAGAGACACTTTCACCCCGCGTTTATATAAATCTAAATGAAGACTTTATAAAATTAATACCGGCAGCAGAGAAATTCTCCGCTAACATTTACTACATTATAGAGACAAAGAACTGAAGAAATCAAAAGCAAAGAGAACAAAATATAAGTCACTTCCAGAAGCGTCTATTAGCGCGGTAAGTGCTTTCTCCTGAGGAGGCTGGGGCCGACTCCTCCTGTTACTTCTCATAGACAGAATATTAAATTAGAAAAAAAAATCTGTCAACAGCAGCGGGAGGAGAAAATGTAAACTTTACAATGACTATAATTTTTTTTTTAAATACTTAAGGTTAATATTTTATGGTTTAAAATATTTTACTTAGGCTTAAAATAGTTTGGATAATAAGATAAATAACATGTAATGTAAATAACATGTGGCTATAAGAACTTATTGGAACCAAAGTTTACTTAAAGGGGTTCTCCACCATAAGGTGATTTTAGTACGTACCTGGCAGACAGTAATGGACATGCTTAGGAAGGATCTGCGCTTGTCTTGGGGCTAAATGCCTATGTTGTGAGATTACCATAACACTGTGGCTAGCTTTTTGTCCTGTTTGACTTTTTTAAATTTTTTTATCACAAATCCCACAATTCCATTTTCCTCCCTCCCACACATCAGCCACCCCACCCATTGAAACATAAATGAGCTGCATCCATTCAAAAGACCAGTGGATTTCAATAAGGGTGCCTTCAGCTGTGGCATTAGTTGCAGTTGATCTCTCTCCCACCAAGCGATCCCTCCACCCATTGAAGCAGACAAGCTCCCTGTCATCAGCTGACTAGTGAGTCAGGTATCGTCCGCATTGCAAGCTGGGAAAAATCTCAGACAACAGTCATTTTGTATGCTGGTAAAAATAAATATTGGGGTGAAAATCACAGAAGAATTGTGAGAAAAACATCACACACAGGTACAGACAAAGGTACTTATCCTGTATTGATCCTGAGTTATATCCTGTATTATACTCCAGAGCTGCACTCACTATTCTGCTGGTGAGGTCACTGTGTACATACATTACATTACTTATCCTGTACTGATCCTGAGTTATATCATGTATTATACTCCAGAGCTGTACTCACTATTCTGCTGGTGAGGTCACTGTGTACATACATTACATTACTTATCCTGAATTATACTCAAGAGCTGTACTCACTATTCTGCTGGTGAGATCACTGTGTACATACATTACATTGCTTATCCTGTACTGATCCTGAGTTATATCCTGTATTATACTCCAGAGCTGTACTCACTATTCTGTTGGTGAGGTCACTGTGTACATACATTACATTACTTATCCTGTACTGATCCTGAGTTATATACTGTATTATACTCCAGAGCTGAACTCACTATTCTGCTGGTGAGGTCACTGTGTACATACATTACATTACTTATCCTGTACTGATCCTGAGTTATATCCTGTATTATGCTCCAGAGCTGTACTCACTATTCTGTTGGTGAGGTCACTGTGTACATACATTACATTACTTATCCTGTACTGTTCCTGAGTTATATCCTGTATTATACTCCAGAGCTGCACTCACTATTCTGCTGGTGAGGTCACTGTGTACATACATTACATTACTTATCCTGTACTGACCCTGAGTTATATCCTGTATTATACTGCAGAGCTGTACTCACTATTCTGCTGGTGGGGTCACTGTGTACATACATTACATTACTTATCCTGTACTGATCCTGAGTTATATCCTGTACTATATGACAGTAACACTTCAATCCTGGATTATCCTGCCAAAATTGGGACTATTGTCAAGTATTCTCTTCCAACATTCATATAACTTGGCCTGAGTTGTTCCCAAATGGTTTCCATCCCTACCTACAGGTGTCATGTGTAGAGTTGCTAATGTCCTGACCTGTAGTATCTATTCCTATAGAGTGTAGTGTGAATGGACAGGGCTTCTTCCTGATACATCTTGTATTTGCTGTTTACTTGTCTGCTCCACACTGTCTGACCTTTATATAAAGTATAATAATACATGAGTCTCTCTGTATACTGCCTTCTTACCTCAGTTTTACTCAAGATGGAGCTGAAAGGACCCCTGAAGACATCATCACAGATCCTTAAACATTAGCTGTTGCTGGGCTCTGTTGTGCTCTTACTAGAAGGAGCTTTCATGATATCGATAAATTTCTTATGTTCAGAGCAGCTAATGGGATCTGTGTAGTTTGGTACAATTTGAGCAAAATTGTGGCAAAATAGCTGCAATTTTTCAGCAATTCTGCACACACATTGAGACAAAACACAAAAAAGGTGCATGTGGCCTCCTCAGTTCTGGTCTAAGACTGGCTGGAGATTGTATGCCTGTCTTGGACCCACCTGAAAGTGTGGCTGCTACAGCAATAGGTCTTACCTTGGCCCCCTTCTCCCATACACTGTTCCCTATGGTCCCTCTCTCTATCCTGCTCCCTGTGGCCCCCTTCTCTCACAGACTGCTGCGTATAGCCCCCCCTCCCATACACTGTTCCCTATGGTCCCTCACTCCTCTATACTGCTTCTTAGGGCCCCTGTTTCTCACAGACTGCTGCTTATAACCCCTCTCTCATACACTTTTTCCTATGGTCCCTCACTCCTCTATACTTCTTTCCACTGCCCCCTTCTCTCACAGACTGCTGCTTATGGCTCCCTCTCCCATACACTGTTCCCTATGGTATCTCACTCCTTTATCCTGCTCCCTGTGGCCCCCTTCTCTCACAGACTGATGCATTTGGCCCCCTCTCCCATACACTGTTCCCTATGGTCCCTCACTCCTCTATACTGTTCTCTATGGCCCCCTTCTCCCACAGACTGCTGCTTATAGCCCCCTCTCCCATACACTGTTCCCTATTGTCCCTCACTCCTCTATCCTGCTCCCTGTTGCCCCCTTCTCCCACAGACTGCTCCTTATAGCCCCCTCTCCTATACACTGTTCCCTATGGTCCCTCACTCCTCTATCCTGCTGCCTGTGGCCCCCTTCTCCCACAGACTGCTGCTTATAGCCCCATCTCCCATACACTGTTCCCTATTGTCCCTCACTCCTTTATCCTGCTCCCTGTGGCCCCCTTCTCTCACAGACTGATGCATTTGGCCCCCTCTCCCATACACTGTTCCCTATGGTCCCTCACTCCTCTATACTGTTCTCTATGGCCCCCTTCTCCCACAGACTGCTGCTTATAGCCCCCTCTCCCATACACTGTTCCCTATTGTCCCTCACTCCTCTATCCTGCTGCCTGTGGCCCCCTTCTCCCACAGACTGCTGCTTATAGCCCCATCTCCCATACACTGTTCCCTATTGTCCCTCACTCCTCTATCCTGCTCCCTGTGGCCCCCTTCTCTCACAACCTGCTGCATATGGCCCCTCTCCCATACACTGTTCCCTATGGTCCCTCACTCCCCTATACTGCTCTCTATGGCCCTTTTCTCTCTCAGACTACTGCTTATAGTCCCCTCTCCCATACACTGTTCCCTATGGTTCCTCACTCCTCTATACTGCTCCCTGTGGCCCCCTTCTCTATGTAATTTAAAAAGAAAAGAACTTCGTTTGGATCCTACAGCAACTGATAAGTACTGGAAGGATTAAGATTTTTTAATAGTAATTTTAAAAGTAATTTACTAATTGGTTTAACTTTCTGGCACCAGTTGATTTAAAAAAAAAACTATGTTGTCCAGTGGAGTACCCCTTTAAGGTAGTACTCCGCCCCTAGACATCTTGTGCCCTATCCAAAGGATAGGGGATAAGATTTCTGATCGCGGGGGTCCCCGCCACGATGCAGCGATGCGGGGCGGAGGCTCGTGACGTCATGGCCATGCCCCCTCAATGCAAGTAGGTTTTGCACTCCATCAATCTCCTTTGTGGTTAGTAAATCTTAGTCCTTCCAGTACTTACCAGCTGCTGTATACTACAGAGAATGTTGTACCTCTGTCTGACCACAGTGCTCTCTGCTGACACCTCTCTCCGTATTAGGAACTGTCTGGAGTAAGAGCAAATCTCCATAGCAAACCTATCCTGCTCTGGACAGTTCCTGATACGGACAGAAATGTCAGCAGAGAGCACTGTGGTCAGATTAGGGGCAGATGGCATTAACCCCTTGTATTTGTGACGCCAGGGCGTGGTTTAGCCTAAAACCACCCAAAGGTTTACCGCTGGATGCTGGGCTAGGCACGGGGGCAATGAAGACTCCGACGCCAAGTTACGGACAACGGTAGCTTTACTGAGGGTAGACAGTTGATAAAGTCTATACAGTTCAGCCAGGGCCCAAGGAGGTAACCAGTGACGCAGAGACCTTAAGGACTCAGCGTTTTTCCATTTTTGCATTTTCGTTTTTTCCTCCTTACCTTTAAAAAATCATAACTCTTTCAATTTGGCACCTAAAAATCCATATGGTGGCTTATTTTTTGCGCCACCAATTCTACTTTGTAATTATATCAGTAATTTTACCCAAAAATCTATGGCGAAACAGAAAAAAAAATCATTGTGAGACAAAATTGAGAAAAAAAAACGCCATTTTGTAATTTTTGGGGGCTTCAGTTTCTACACAGTACATTTTTCGGTAAAAATGACACATTATCTTTATTCTGTAGGTCCATACGATTAAAATGATACCCTACTTATATAGGTTTGATTTTGTTGTACTTCTGGAAAAAATCATAACTACATGCAGGAAAATGTATACATTTAAAATTGTCATCTTCTGACCCCTATAACTTTTTTATTTTTCTACGCATGGGGTGGTATGAGGGCTCATTTTTTGCGCCGTGATTTTTATAATTCGGACATTTCCACACGCGGCGATACCACATATGTTTATTTTTATTTACACAGTTTTTTTTTTTAATGGGAAAAGGGGGGTGATTCAAACTTTTAATAGGGAAGGCGTTAAATGATCTTTATTCACTTTTTTTTCACTTTTTTTTTGCAGTGTTATAGCTCCCATAGGGATCTATAACACTGCACACACTGATCTCTTATACTGATCATTGTTATCCCATAGGGACCTATAACACTGCACACACTGATCTTTTACATTGATCACTGGTTTCTCATAGGAAACCAGTGATCGATGATTCTGCCGCTTGACTGCTGATGCCTAGATCTCAGGCACTGAGCAGTCATTTGGTGATCAGACAGCAAGGAGGCAGGTAGGGACCCTCCTGCTGTCCTGTAAGCTGTTCGGGATGCCGCGATTTCACCGCGGCTATCCCGAACAGCTCATGAGCTAACCGGCACACTTTCACTTTCACTTTAGACGTGGCATTCAACATTGAACGCCGCGTCTATAGGCTTAATAGCGCGCGGCAGCTCGATCAATGCCGCGCGCTATTAGCCACGGGTCCTGGCCGTTGTCCCGGGCCCGCCGTGGCCCCATGTTATAGATCGGGAACGGACTCATGATGTACCGGTAAGTCATGAGTCCTTAAGGGGTTAAGGGCTTGCTGGGACTTGTAGTAGGACTGGACTTTGAGGTCTCCAACACTCTGTACACACACACTAGGCACAACTGCACTGGACCTCAGCAGGAAGCAAGAGAGAAGCTCCACCCAGGGCTTATATGGGGGAGACTAGCAGGAAGCCCATAGGTCACTCTTGGGATCACCTGGTCACTGGTACCTCCTGGGTAACAATCACATGACATATCACATGGTATTACTCTTAAATCAATATTAAATTTTATAACACTTTACATGGTAAAACATATTTACAATGGGCAAACAAGTGCAGAGGGGGCCTTGGGGACACTGAAGGAGGCTGCCTGACAGGACAGCAGGAGCACGGGGTAACACCTCCCATACTAGGCCATTACAAAGTAATTTACAAATCTGTTTAGCTTTCTGGCTCCAGTTGATTTAAAAAAAAAAAATTCCACCAGAGTTCCCCTTTAAGATGCAGTGTAACCTAGGTATTTACAGTGGGGATCAAAAGTTTGGGCACCCCAGGTAAAAATTTGTATTAATGTGCATAAAGAAGCCAAGGAAAGATGGAAAAATCTCCAAAAGGCATCAAATTACAGATTAGACATTCTTATAATATGTCAACAAAAGTTAGATTTTATTTCCATCATTTACACTTTCAAAATAACAGAAAACAAAAAAATGGTGTCTGCAAAAGTTTGGGCACCCTGCTGAATTTATAGCATGCACTGCCCCCTTTGCAAAGCTGAGACCTGCCAGTGTCATGGATTGTTCTCAATCATCATCTGGGAAGACCAGGTAATGTCAATCTCAAAGGTTTTAAATGCCCAGACTCATCTGACCTTGCCCCAACAATCAGCACCATGGGTTCTTCTAAGCAGTTGTCTAGAAATCTGAAACTGAAAATAGTTGACGCTCACAAAGCTGGAGAAGGCTATAAGAAGATAGTAAAACGCTTTCAGATGTCAATATCCTCTGTTCCGAATGTAATTAAGAAATGACAGTCATCAGGAACAGTGGAAGTTAAATCAAGATCTGGAAGACTAAGAAAAATATCATACAGAGCAGCTCGCAGGATTGTGAGAAAAACAATTCAAAACCCACGTTTGACTGCACAATCCCTCCAGAAAGATCTGGCAGACACTGGAGTTGTGGTACACTATTCCACTATAAAGAGATACTTCTACAAATATGGTCTTCATGGAAGAGTCATCAGAAGAAAACCTCTTCTACGTCCTCACCACAAATATCAGCATTTGAACTTTGTAAATGAACATATAGACAAGCCTGATGCATTTTGGAAACAAGTTCTGTGGACTGATGAGGTTAAAATTTAACTTTTTGGCCGGAATGAGCAAAGGTACGTTTGGAGAAGAAGGGGAACAGAATTTAATGAAAAGAACCTCTGTCCAACTGTTAAGCATGGGGGTGGATCAATCATGCTTTGTGGTTGTATTGCAGCCAGTGGCACAGGGAACATCTCATGAGTAGAAGGAAAAATGGATTCAATAACATTTAAGCACATTTTTGATCCTAACTTAATGCCATCTGTGAAAAAGCTGAAGTTAAAGAGAGGATGGCTTCTACAAATGAATAATGATCCTAAACACACCTCGAAATCCATGGGGGATTACATCAAGAGGTGTAAACTGAAGGTTTTGCCATGGCCTTCGCAATCTCCTGACCTCAACATAATTGAAAATCTATGGATAGACCTTAAAAGAGCAATGCGTGACAGAGAGCCCAGAAATCTCAAAGAACTGGAAGACTTTTGTAAGGAAGAATGGGCAAAGATACCTCAAACAAGAATTGAAAGACTCTTGGCTGGCTACAAAAAGCATTTACAAGCTGTGATACTTGCCAAAGGGGGCAGTATAAGATATTAACTCTGCAGGGTGCCCAAACTTTTGCAGAGGCCATTTTTTTTGTTTTCTGTTATTTTGAAAGTTTAAATGATGGAAATAAAATCTAACTTTTGTTGACATATTATAAGAATGTCTAATCTGTAATTTGATGCCTTTTGGAGATTTTTCCATCTTTCCTTTGCTTATTTATGCACATAAAGAATCCCTATCTTTTGAGCCCCACTGTATACTGCAAGGCCCTATGGCAAAATGGGAAGTAGCTTTGGTAAGAAGCTGCCCATCACCTTACAGAGGCACCATCTATAACTACACCGGCTCTGCATTGTATCGCCCTACATTGCCCCATTTTATCCAGTGCATTTTGTCTTACTCTTTTTTTGGGTTAACCTGACAAAGCAACATCCCAGAGAAGAAGGATGTCAATGAATAATACAGAAGCTAACTCGGTAAACACCTTATTGATTTTGTGTCTCTTTGCATCAATCTAATAATAAATGTATGAAATGAGCGTGTACGGTGCTTGTTATACCCTCGGAGGGATGGAAAACCTACCGCGGGGCGCTGCGCAGAGCAGGTGACGGCACATTGGTCGGATATTACAGGGGAGCCCGATACAAAGAACAGACAAAGAGAACGTATTACTAATGGATTCTTTGTATAATAAAGCAGACACCTCTGTTGTTGTTTATTGTGTGTATTCGCCTCTAGTAGTAGTTGGTATTTTGCTGAACATGACAGAAGCACGCGAGGTGATAATGTGGTTTAGGAAAAATACATTTTGTTACCTTGGTTAAAGGGATTTATTTTTTCATGAGAAGAGGAAGAACACAGCCCCCCCCCCCCCCAGCCACTTACTATTAACCTTTATTAACCTTTTAGTAAGAGGGGGGAGTTTGGGGTTTTAATGGATATAGCAAATTTACACTATTTGGAACATTGCACCGTCATATGAATGGAGTTGTTTCGGTATAAAGTGCAGTCAGCAAAAGTCTCTTAATCTAGCGTGAGCTGCCATCATCAATAATCTGCAGTTTCCCCTACCACAAGTCTCAGCAAGGTCTCCCTGGATTACACTCTGCACATCCCTCTGTGCTAAAGTCTGTACGGTCACAGATTTACTAATTCCTGCAACAGGAAAGATAGTTATCCGTAACCTTGCATCGGTGTCCTTGCATTGTCCCAACTTAGTCATCATTGGACCGTGTAGGTTAACAATGCCCTGGCATCACGAAAAGTTAATTCCACCTTCCTTTCACCCGCGATGTCGCCACAACAGCATAGTACAAAAACACTCATATCTGACATAGTACTAAGCATTATTCCCATAGACTTGCAAGGCAGAACTGGTCCATCTCATCTTCCCCTGTCCATGGTACAGTCCATGCCGGGTTTTTTGTTGTGCCTAGTTTAAAGTGATGCTTTAATTCAGTGTTTCCCAACCAGTGAACCTCCAGCTGTTGCAAATCTACAACTTCCAGCATACCTGGACACCAAAGGCACCCTGGTTGGGAAACACTGCCTTAATCTATCTAAGCTACTAGCTGCATGTGCTGGTTATAGTGATGTATTAGTGATCTGCTGCCATGTGCCATCTTTGCCTTGTCCAGTCCCCCATGTGGGTTTTAGGATACAATTTTGCACATCCCTCTGTGCTAAAGTCTGTACTGTCACGGATTTTCTAATTCCTGCAACAGGAAATATAGTTATCTGTAACCTTGCATCGGCGTCATTATTGTCCCAGCGCCAGGAGAACTATCTCATCATTGGACCTTGTAGGTTAACAATGCCCTGGCATCACGAAAAGTTAATTCCACCTTCCTTCCACCCGCGATGTCGCCACAACAGCATAGTACCAAAACACTCATATCTGACATAGTACTAAGCATCATTCCCATAGACTTGCATGGCAGGACTGGTCCATCTCATCTTCCCCTGTCCATGGTACAGTCCATGCCGGGTTTTTGTTGTGCCTAGTTTAAAGTGATGCTTTAATCCAGTGTTTCCCAACTAGTGAACCTCCAGCTGTTGCAAATCTACAACTCCAAGCATACCTGGACACCCAAGGCTACAGCTGGAGGCACCCTGGTTGGGAAACACTGTCTTAATCCATCTAAGCTACTAGCTGCATGTGCTGGTTATAGTGATGTATTAGTGATCTGCTGCCATGTGCCATCTTTGCCTTGTCCAGTCCCCCATGTGGGTTTTAGGATACAATTTTGGTTGTTTCTTGGTAAATTGCTAAATTTTGCCTGTTGTGTTTTCTGGTTCTGTTGTTGCTGGATATTTCCCTCTCGCTGTGTTGTACTTTTGTGTGTTTGCTGTTTGTCCTTTTATCTGAGCCATGCCGTAGGACTACTACTCCCAGCAGGACTACTTCTACCATCACATACTGGCATCTAACTGTGATTTGCCATTTGGTTTAGCTTCTGACATTACTTAGCTAGTGTCCCTATCCTGCACTACCATAAGTCCTGGGAGTATCTGAGTTCTTGGAGCCTTTGTTAGGATCCGGGAAAGGTGACTGCCAAAGCTGATGTCTGGTTTTGCAGTTTAGCGACCAATCAGTGTTTTCAAAAACACACACACACACACACACACACATATATATATATATATATATATATATATATATATATATATATTCCATGTCCTTTTGCATCGATTATTGTAATTTTGCCCAATAATATTTTGTAGCACCAGGTCCTGGTTGTGACTACAACCTCTATACCCCATCTGTTACCCCCCTGATGGCCTACACCAGTGATCCCCAAACTGTGGCCTTCCAGATGTTGCAAAACTACAACTACCCACCATTGTAGTCAGAGCTCCCTCCATCTATGTGCAGTGGTCTGTCCCTGCCTGACTGTATCATTGTGGAATAGACCACTGCACCTAGGTAATGGGGGTTCTGACTACACCATTGTTTTCCAAAAAGTCAATCTCCAGATGTTGCGATACAGCAACTTCCAGCATGCCCGGACAGCCAACGGCTGTCCGGGCATACTGGAAGTTGCAGTTTCGCAACATCTGGAGGGCCACAGTTTGAAGACCACTGTCCAAGACCCACGTTGATGTTGTTGATGCGTTTACCATCCGTTGTTTTCCTACATCCAATACTGTAACGAAACCCCAAGCCATTCGTAATTCACCACCTTCTGCTTTTCATTATATTTTAATTTAAATATTAAAATTTAAAAAAATTAATTTAATAAAATTTTATTTTATTTTATATATATATATATATATATATATATATATATATATATATATATATATATTTTTTTATTTTTTTTTTTACAGCCTAGGGTGACATAATAGCTGTTACAATAACTTTATAAGAGAAACATTTCCCCCCAAGAAAATACATGAATTTGTTTTAGGACACAATAGTATCTTTATTCATTAGGCATTTCCATGGAAAAGCCATTGTGCTGCAGATATAGCTGAACAATAGTTACCCTTTACAGAACGCGCCGCGTGAAAGGCTCCGATGATTATTATTATTCCCCGGTACTTTATAACGCGTCCCCCCCGTACGGACTTACAGCAGCTGATAACTCGCAGCCTTTTGTTTGATGGCGACAAATATGAAATAGACTAGAAACGGCGCAACATACAATAAAGGTTGAATCACCAATACAATGGCGCAGTGTTTAGCCCAGAGCGCTGACACAAGAGATTCTATCTTCATCTGGTCCTCAGTAATAGGTATATATGACACATGTACGACGATATGACAACCTAAATAAGCATGTAATGTCTTTTTTTGGAGGATCAACAGTCTTATGGGATCGAAGGTGCAATTTGTACAAATAGCCAGAAGGGGGCGTGTGTTGAGCAAATGCATTGCCATGTACTTAAAGGAGAACTGTTACATTTAATCCCCTTTATTAAATAATTTCCCACTTCCTTATTCCTGGTGTTGTCTCCCCAGCTTTCGGCTCCTCCCTTTCTCCTGACAGGAAGTTGTGTAGTCCTCACATTGTCAATGTGGTGATGTCTCAGCCGCTTTCAGCTCCTCCTCCTCTCCTGACAAGAAATTATGTAGTCTTCTCATTGTCAGTGGGGTGTTGTCGAAGCAGGTTCCTGGCTCCTCTCTCTCTCCTGACAGGAAGTGGTGTGGTCCTCTCATTGTCAGTGTGGTGTTGTCTCAGCAGCTTTCAGCTCCTCCCTCTCTCCTGACAGGAAATACTACTACTCTCATTGTCAGTGTGGTGTTGTCTCATTAGCTCCATGGCTCCTCCTTCTCTCCTGAAGGAAGATGAGTAGTCCTCTAATTGTCAGTGTGGTTTTGTCTAAGCAGCTCCCAGGCTCCACCCTCTCTCCTTACAGAAATGTGTGTAGTCCTTTTATTGTCAATGTGGTGTTGTCTCAGTAGCTCTCTGGCTCCTTCCCTTCACCCAACAGGAGGTTGTGTAGTCCACTCATTGTAAGTGTGGTGTTGTCTCAGCAGCTCCCGGGCTCCTCCCTCTCTCCCCAGACAACACATCATTCATTATCTGTTGTCGCATGAGGTGTGGCTGGATTTCTTACTTTAAGCTGCCTATGCTGAGTATTGCTACAGGCAGAGGAGCAGACAGGGATTGTATACATCAGGTGCTGCAAACTCATTGATGCAATAAGCAGCTCCCAGACTCCTTCACCTCTCCTGACAGAAAGTTGTGTAGTCCTCTCATTGTCAGTGGGGTGTTGTCTCAGTAGCTCCCTGGCTCCTCCCTCTCTCCCAAAACAACACATCATTCATCATCCATCTATCATTCATCATCCATCTACTGTCTCAGGAGGTGTGGCTGGATTTCTTACTTTAAACCCCCCCCCCCCCTTCCCGAGTGCTGTCTTTAACAAGCCCTAAATCTTCATGATCACTTCTTATCAACCCCTACAGCCTACATCACCATCTCCCTGTGAAATATATATATATATATATATATATATATATATATATATATGTATCTATATCTATATATATATATATATATATATATATATTATGTTTACAGTATGCTGCCTTGTGCTGAGCATTGCTACAGGCAGAGGAACTTACAGGGAATGAATGCAGCAGGTGCTGCAACCTCATTGATTGTGCAATGGTCTGTTTTTAAATGAGATGTTCTGCAATAGCTCTGGGTGGGAAACTAGCAGGAGTGCTGTTAGGACTGTGATGAAGAGCTGAGGGAAAGCAATGCATGCTGGGAATTTTTGTACTGAACAACTGTTTAACCAGGAAGTACAGGGCATAGACCACCCAAAACAAATTGATTTTTGATGGTTACAGTACTGAGGCAGACAGGTAAGCAACGAGGGTGCCTCCAGCTATTGCAAAACTACAACTCCCAGCATGCCCGGACAGCCGTAGGCTGTCCGGGCATGCTGGGAGTTGTAGTTTTGCAACAGCTGGAGACGTCCCTGGTTAGGAAACACAGGCCTATATGGGAGCCTGTATAAAGTTTATAGCTTTAAAGACGATCCTGCAAAGATAGACTTCCCCGGCATGTCACTATATAGAGATAAAGGTGCTCATACCCTGTAAAACAGTCATGGTGACTCTATATCAGTACACGGGTAATTCAATATATTCTTGAGCTCCTGGAAACCAATGGTAAAAGAAAAAACTAATTTAAGAATAATGTTCAGAGGCCGGAAGTGCAGATGTAATATGAGAAATGCGCCATTCTTACAAATCTAGCCAGGAATTCTAATGCAGAGGTAATAGGCGGCATGTTATTTCCCAGATGAAAGGAAAGCGCAGTGAGTAAGGAGAGTATCATGGGGATTTGATATATATATATATATATATATATATATATATATGTTTATTTTTTTCTGGTGATTTTGTAGGATGTTGTATTTCGGATTTCAAGAGAAAATACAAGTAGGTTATCTATAGGCTGAACTATAGGGGCATTAAGTAGTTAAAAGATTATTATAATGCACAAGTAACGCATAAAATCACCCCCGCTGCCCCCCCCCTCCCCCCCTGTAAATCAGTACGAACCCTACTGCTCACTCCATTGCAACTTCCATTGACCACCTTGGGTCCGGTCAAGCATTTGTATGATATGGCGCCCAATTCTTCACCGGTCAACAGAGGGGATCCTGAGTGGAAAATGGTTTAAAAAGCGACCTTCAGGCCATGTTCACACATTGGAATGTTTGCCTGGAAAACACGGGCGGACATTCCGTAAATAGTGGTTGCCACCAGAACATGCTGGGGCTAGGACCGCTCAGAAATGCGCTGCGTCCATCGACAGGAATACAAAAGAATTGACATGTTTCAGGATTTAAAGGAGTAGTGCAGTGAAATATAACTTATCCCCTATCCAAAGTGTGGTGGCCCAGTACGGGATGGTGTTGCCCCCTACCTTCTTTTCCCTGTCAGGCAGTGGGGATCCCCCAGGGCCCCTGTAGATGTTTCCCCATTTGTATATATGTTGTATATTAAAACATGTGTTATGCCTTTAATAAAATGTACCAAGTGATTGTTACCCAGGAGGTACCAGTGACCAGCTGACCCCAAAGTGACCTATGGACTCCCTTCTAGTCTCCCCATATAAGCCGTGGGCGGAGCTTCTCTCTCTGCTGAGGTCCAGTGCAGTCGCCTAGTGTGTGTGTCCAGAGAAGTGGAGGCCTCAAGTCAAGTGCAAGGAAGATAAAGTCACCGTCTTGTCAGTCACAAGTCAGTCAAGTCATCTGTCTACCCAGCATGGCCTGCACTAAATTCTCCAGTCCAACTACAAGTCCCAGCAAACCTGCGAGGTCTCTGTGTCACTAGTCACCTCCTTGAGCCCTGGCTGTACTGCATAGACTGTGTCATCTGTCTACCCTCAGTAAAGCTACCGTTGTCCGTAACTTAGCGTTGGTGTCTTCATTGCCCCCGTGCCTATCCCAGGAACCAGCGGTATACCTTCAGGTGGTTAAGGAGAAATACAAGGAATTAATGCCATCTGCCCCTAGGGTACCAACATCTGCCCTGCACCCCACACCCCGCCATACCACAAAAGGATAGGGAATAAGTTATAGATCGCGGGGGTCCGACCGCTGGGACCCGCGCAATCTCCTGAATGGGGCCCCGGCAGTCTGCCGAAATCGGCTGCTCCGACCCCCGCAGGAAGCCGTGGCCGACACACCCCTCCATGTATCTCTATGGAATACATGAATGGGGCATGTTGGCCGCCGCACCGCGCGGGGGTTCTCTGCTGACACCTCTGTCCATTTTAGGAACTGGCCAGAGTAGGAGCAAATCCCCATAGCAAACCTCTCCTGCTCTGAATAGTTCCTGACATGGACAGAGGTGTCAGCAGAGAGCACTGTGGTCAGGCAGAAAGGAAATTGAAAAATAAAAGAACTTCCTCTGTAGTATACAGCAGCTGATAAGTACTGGAAGGATTAAGATTTTTAAATCTTAAAAAATCTCCGCCCACTCCCTTTCTATAATGCAGGGACACGCTGTGGCCCAGCGCATAGCGGGTCGGGCCCGGCCTCTAACAACAGCAGGCACCCGTGGCTAATAGCGCGGCACTGATCGTGGTGCCGCGTGCTATTAACCCTTTAGACGCGGCATTCAAAGTTGAACGCCTCGCTGTCTGATTGCCGAATGAGACCCTGAGATCCAGGCATGAGCAGTCAAGCGGCAGAATCATTGATCAATGGTTTCCTATGAGAGACCATTGATCAATGTAAAAGATCAGTGTGTGCAGTGTTATAGGTCCCTATGGGACCTATAACACTGCAAAAAAAATGTGAAAAAAAAGTGAATAAAGATCATTTAATCCCTTCCCAAATAAAAGTTTGAATCACCCCCTTTTCCCATAAAAAAAAACTGTGTAAATAAAAATAAACATATGTGGTATCACCGCGTGTGGAAATATATGAATTATAAAAATATATCGTTAATTAAATTGCGCGGTCAATGGCGTACGCGCAAAAAGATTCTAAAATCCAAAATAGCTTATTTTTGGTAACTTTTTCTATAATGAAAAAATGAATAAAGAGCGATCAATAAATAATGTGTGGTGTCCCGGTACCGTATCCTATCCGGTACCTGTGTATATAAGTCCCCTTAGCCAGAGTCCCTAGGACGTCGGGGTTCTTATTGTCTTGTTCACCCCTAGTCACCTCTCAACTAGATATCTCCCATCACTCCTTGTAACTGTGAGTGACAGTTAATTGGACCAGTAAAAACAGCCCCGCCCCTGCCCATATAAGGGAGTGGCGGCCATGTTCTCGCTGTCTTGTTCCTGTGCATTCAAGCAAGAAGCATCTGCGCTGCTGAGATCATTGAGTCTAGGCCTGAACCTTGCGGCGACGGCCGATATCTTCTAATTTCTGAGTGTATCAATCCCCACGCACTCTGCAAGATCACCGGACCTTATCTATCCCCTAAATCCGGACAGATCTGCAAAAATTACCCTAAATTCTGAGACTATATCTAAAGTCAAGGACCGCAACAACTGTCAGTCATTGCACTATATAGAGACTGTATTCCTGAGACTGTTATTGTGCATTGGATGTACCGCAAGCCTTTCAGTAAAGTTAGTCAAGTTCAACTACCTTGTGGACCTTCAGTCATTTTATGCATGCACCTATCGTTACTGGGAAGGGCGGCGATAGGCCGGAGAATTAACTCAGCATACTAGCCCTCAGCCTGGCGTCACGAACTATAGGGTTAACATTAACCCCTCATTTACCAAAACAACCCCCAGTTATCATATGCCCCCCAGGTTTCAGGTGTGTGCCTACTACAGTCGCCACTAGTGAAGGTGTACTCCCCCCAGAAAACTAACTTTATTCATGTGCTCCAAACCGTGTTGCTGTGTACGGGAGCGGTGTCCGTGGTGCACCATACAAGGGGGCCACGAGAAAAGTAAGGGGGGAGGAGAAGATTTATCTACAACTGAAATGTGTAAACTGCGCAATGAGTTCATGCTGCGATCCTTTGGTCCGGTCGGCACAGGCGGAGCCGAAATGCTGCCGGAAAAGCGCGCGAAGAAAGCCCGCGCTGCACCACACCCCGCCACTGGGCATGGCCACCAAGTTGCTGTGTCAAAGCCGAAAGGGAACTCAGAGATACAGGAGTCGCCTCTGGAGGGACCGAAAGTCGGCGCTGCACCGATAACGTCCTTCATGCTGGGCGCCATTTTGGAGAAGCCCACTATAAAAGACGCCACACAGTGCAACCTCTTCAGTCTGCATGTAGAGCCGGAGAGTACAGACATGGTGGAGAGCAGCGTTCCACGTGGTGAAGTTGGCAAAATGCCGCCGGAAAAGCGGAAAGTTGTGGCAGTCGCAGCCCGACTTTTCCAAGAACTTGCTGACCATCTGCAGCGGTTGTCATTGGACGAAGAGGGGGCCTGATGATGATGACGGTTGGCCAGAGACACCTCCAGTGGAGACCGCAGGGACACCTGGAGGTGCGTCACCGGTGAGATTGTCCCCTCACCACAGAACCTGGGGCTTCGTGGGCCGAGATCCCATCGGAGGAGTCTGCTGTGAGTACCACGCCAGAGGCGGCCTATTCTTCCTCCTCCAGCCCTGAGGTCATACCTCGATCAAGCTTGCCAAGTGCACGACCGTGCTCACCAAAATTGCCGCAATGGGTGTTCGGAGATGAGCCAGAGCTGATCGAGTACATGCACAGAGTACTTCAACCATTACCTGGGAGGCCACTACCACCAATCCAAACTGCAGAAAAAGAAAGGGCCCGTCAAGAAGCCGAGCTGGCCGAATTGATGGAAAAGTTAAAGGCCCGACACAAAGAACTCTGTGCCCCTAAGCACATGCATTTGCCTTATGAAGAAAAAGTGTGGTATCAAGAAAATACCAAAGAAATGGAGGCATTGTGCATACACAAATGGGATCACCCCGAGAAGGGGAGGAGCCATTAGAAAGAAGAAGAGCAACTGTGGCCAAGTTCGACAAGGTCAGAGGTTATGGGACACTACTTGACTGCCACACTGGGCAGACTATCCTCGTAAACTGGCGAGCAGTGCAAAGGCCATATCTCCATAAGAAGTTCTACACCTTGGAGGTGGGTGAAATTGTGGAGTACACCCCCGTCCAGAGCCTTCGTGGAGAATGGGCTGCAGCGGTAACCAGACCAACAGCCACAACACAGCTTCCCTTCAAATATTTCCTGTCAACTGATTGGGAGTCTGATCCCTTCAACTTGAGGCCGACAAGGTCTGCTCCTCCTCCTAAAGCATACCCAAGGAGGAGGAGCTTCAAGAGTCAAATTCATCATCTTCTATGTACACCAAAGAGCCAAGTTCTTCATTTTCTACATATCGTCGAGAGTCAAGTCCTGCTCAAGTTCAGGAAAGTAAGCCCAAATTGCGGGCACTAAAGACCGTACCTAAACCCTCTCGGAGCAAAATCAAACCTATATAAGTAGGGTATCATTTTAATCGTATGGACCTACAGAATAAAGATAAGGTGTCATTTTTACCGAAAAATGCACTGTGTAGAAACAGAAGCCCCCAAAATTTACAAAATTTTTTTTTCTTCTATTTTGTTGCACAATTATTTTTTTTTTTATTTCGCCGTAGATTTTTGGGTATAAGGACTGATGTCATTACAAAGTAGAATTGGTGGCGCAAAAAATAAGCCATCATATGGATTCTTAGGTGTAAAATTGAAAGGATTATGATTTTTAAAAGGTAAGGAGGAAAAAACAAAAGTGCAGAAACGGAAAAACCCTCCTTCCCCAAGGGATTAATAAAAGTAATTTACAATAAATTTTCTGGGACCAAATGATTTAAAAGAAAATGTTTTCCAGTGGAGTACCCCTTTAATTCTTGCTTCCATATTGTTGCAAAACAAAACTTAGCTGGATAACTTCCTTAATCTTTTATCATGTCCTATAACCTCCATGGCAGAGTGTTCCTAAAATACTGACATCCAGGTATTCAGCTGTCACTGAGCCTGTGTTGTCCCAGTTTACAGAATCTCAATGACTGCTCTGTGGAGACGCAGGATGATTGGTGGTAGAAATCCTACATGATTTATATCTCCCGTTTACCGTAGGATGTGCGTCGGCTCCTAATAGTAGAGGCACCATATAGGAGACATCCGTCATGCGAACAGATTGACAGCAGCTTCACCCTAATGACTGAGACACTTTACCAATACGGCTTGGGAAGTCTGCAGAGACGCGAAAACAATCTTTCTATGTGGGATTAAACAAGTATATCATGCCTTATGTCAAATATTCCAGGGCTATGTATGTGGAGGTGACGGAACATTTGCAATAATTTCGTAGGTTACAGATTTGATCCAGACTGACAATATTATCTTTTCTCCGGTGTGTGACTGGCATGCTTCATGGAGATAAGAATATCATCTGCAAATATCAGCTTCTCATTTGTGTAGTCCCCATAAGGGCCAGTGACACCCCCGCTTTCCACCATCATACATAGGTAGCCACTTCCATGAGGATGAGTGACAGAAAACACTGGTGCACTTGACTCTTGCACCTACCTGTGGTGAGCCACGGTGAATGGCGGGACCACGGGGAGTAGCAGTGTAGGTGGATGGGGCAGATGGTATTAACCCCAGGGGCAAGGTGTTATTAATCCTTAATGTTCGTGACACCAGAGTGGTTTTTGGGTATCGAGAACCACCCAAACGATATCTCCGCTATCCCAATGGCTAGGCAGTGAAATGAGAGTCCACAAACAGGTTATGGTTTAACTGAGGCTTTACTGAGGTCAGACAGTTGTTATAGTCTCTACAGCTCGGCCAGAATCCCAGAGAGGTGGCCAGGAACACAGAAGGACATCGCAGCTTGCTGGGACCAATTATACTTGTAATAGACTTGAGATAATTGACTTTAGGCTTGACTGGACTGTAGGCAGTGACAGCAGACATAGACTTGACTTACTGGAAGTGACTGTAGATTTAAGGCCTTCCCGGTAGCTGGACACTAGCACTGAGACATCTGGTCTTGACTGTACCCCAGTAGAATGAGAGCCAAAAGAGGGGTGATTGCAGTACCTCCCATCCTTATATGGGGGGGCTGAACTAGAAGCCTATAGGTCAAGGTGGGGATGGGTGCTGCATGGTAGGGAGCAGGTTTACCGGGGCGTTCCGGGACTGGTTCTGAGGAATCAGCTCGACGGCTGCCCTGATGTGACCTGTTACCTCCGGATCTCGCCATGAGGCTGAGAGGGTCTAGAGCCGAGGTACTTTAGTGACCCCGAGGTGCCGAAACTCACTGGGAGGATAGACTCACTGAGTTGAAGCACGGGCACTATGATCTCTGCACCTTTGTGGCACTCATCTCTTGATTCCCGGCCTTCTGGCTAGGATCAGAGAAATTTTTATAGATCCCGCCGGATGTCCGGGCAGTATATCTGCACACAATTGTGGTGTCCCGGTACCGCATCCTAACCGGTACCTGTGTATATAGGTCCCCATAGCCAGAGTCCCTAGGACGTCTGGTCCTTTTTGTCTTGTCTGCCCCTTGTCACCTCTCATCTAGATATTGATTAAACTAATAATTTATTCAGGATTTATGTAAATATAATAGTACTAATGTATATAACTAGTTAATTACCTGAGCGTAGCAGGACCTGTGGGTCACGTGATCAGGTAAATTCTATTGTTTTTGCTTAAGGACCTTTGGAGGTCCCTGTGACGTATTGCACCTACCCCACCCCTGCCCATATAAGGGAGCGGCAGCCATGATTCTCTCTCTTGTTCCTGCGCAGCCAAGCAGTAAGCATCTCTCTCGTTCCCGGGTTGTTAGACGAGCAGGATCTGCGCAACTATCTTCTGCAGTGAGTTAGGCCCGAGCCTTGAGGCAACGGCTGATCTATTCAGGATCGTGAGTTTATCAATCCCTAAGAACTCTGCAAGATCACCGGACCTTATCTATCCCCTAAATCCGGACGGATCTTCGCTAATTTCCCTAAATTCAGAGACTTGTGTATTCAAGGTCCGCAACAACTGTCAAGTTAGTCAAGTTCAAGTTCAACTACCTTGTGGACCTCAGTCATTTTATGCATGCACCTATCGTTACTGGGAAGGGCAGCGATAGGCCGCAGAATTACCTCAGCATACTAGCCCTCAGCCTGGCGTCATGAACTATAGGGTTAACCTTAACCCCTCATCTACCTAAACAACACCCCAACTACCATACAACCCCCAAGGGCTACCACAAAGCCTTTTTGGCGTTGCACGAACAGGTTTCAGGTGTGTGCCTACTACAGTCGCCACTAGTGAAGGTGTACTCCCCCCAGAAAACTAACTTTATTCATGTGCTCCAAACCGTGTTGCTGTGTACGGGAGCGGTGTCCGTGGTGCACCATACAAGGGGGCCACGAGAAAAGTAAGGGGGGAGGAGAAGATTTATCTACAACTGAAATGTGTAAACTGCGCAATGAGTTCATGCTGCGATCCTTTGGTCCGGTCGGCACAGGCGGAGCCGAAATGCTGCCGGAAAAGCGCGCGAAGAAAGCCCGCGCTGCACCACACCCCGCCACTGGGCATGGCCACCAAGTTGCTGTGTCAAAGCCGAAAGGGAACTCAGAGATACAGGAGTCGCCTCTGGAGGGACCGAAAGTCGGCGCTGCACCGATAACGTCCTTCATGCTGGGCGCCATTTTGGAGAAGCCCACTATAAAAGACGCCACACAGTGCAACCTCTTCAGTCTGCATGTAGAGCCGGAGAGTACAGACATGGTGGAGAGCAGCGTTCCACGTGGTGAAGTTGGCAAAATGCCGCCGGAAAAGCGGAAAGTTGTGGCAGTCGCAGCCCGACTTTTCCAAGAACTTGCTGACCATCTGCAGCGGTTGTCATTGGACGAAGAGGGGGCCTGATGATGATGACGGTTGGCCAGAGACACCTCCAGTGGAGACCGCAGGGACACCTGGAGGTGCGTCACCGGTGAGATTGTCCCCTCACCACAGAACCTGGGGCTTCGTGGGCCGAGATCCCATCGGAGGAGTCTGCTGTGAGTACCCCGCCAGAGGCGGCCTATTCTTCCTCCTCCAGCCCTGAGGTCATACCTCGATCAAGCTTGCCAAGTGCACGACCGTGCTCACCAAAATTGCCGCAATGGGTGTTCGGAGATGAGCCAGAGCTGATCGAGTACATGCACAGAGTACTTCAACCATTACCTGGGAGGCCACTACCACCAATCCAAACTGCAGAAAAAGAAAGGGCCCGTCAAGAAGCCGAGCTGGCCGAATTGATGGAAAAGTTAAAGGCCCGACACAAAGAACTCTGTGCCCCTAAGCACATGCATTTGCCTTATGAAGAAAAAGTGTGGTATCAAGAAAATACCAAAGAAATGGAGGCATTGTGCATACACAAATGGGATCACCCCGAGAAGGGGAGGAGCCATTAGAAAGAAGAAGAGCAACTGTGGCCAAGTTCGACAAGGTCAGAGGTTATGGGACACTACTTGACTGCCACACTGGGCAGACTATCCTCGTAAACTGGCGAGCAGTGCAAAGGCCATATCTCCATAAGAAGTTCTACACCTTGGAGGTGGGTGAAATTGTGGAGTACACCCCCGTCCAGAGCCTTCGTGGAGAATGGGCTGCAGCGGTAACCAGACCAACAGCCACAACACAGCTTCCCTTCAAATATTTCCTGTCAACTGATTGGGAGTCTGATCCCTTCAACTTGAGGCCGACAAGGTCTGCTCCTCCTCCTAAAGCATACCCAAGGAGGAGGAGCTTCAAGAGTCAAATTCATCATCTTCTATGTACACCAAAGAGCCAAGTTCTTCATTTTCTACATATCGTCGAGAGTCAAGTCCTGCTCAAGTTCAGGAAAGTAAGCCCAAATTGCGGGCACTAAAGACCGTACCTAAACCCTCTCGGAGCAATGAGAGTTTGTCTGTTCCAGAGGTACCAACGCACGTACCTAGGCCCTCTCGGAGCAATGAGAGTTTGCCTCCTGCACAGGTACCAACGTATGTACCAAGGTCCTCTTCTGACATGGAGAGTTTGCCTGCCTCCAGGGTACCAATGAAAGAGTCATGGGTCCATCCTAGTTTGGAGATGGTACTCAAGCCCTATTGCCCTATTGATCCTGGCTAGAAAGCCTGTGTCCCCTGCTAATGCTGCCTTCCACCATTCCATTCTCACCAATGTGGTGTGGCAAAGCTATGTCAAATCCAATCCTGCCCCTGATGTTGGCAGATACAGAGGAACCCAGAGAGGCACTAGAAGAGTGAAGAGGAACATCCTCTAAAGAGACTCTAAAGTAATGTCCTATTGTTTCTTGTGTTAACCACTTTTATTTTGCAGCAACCAAGTTCAAGAATAGTGCCTAGCAGGACTGTGCTAAGATTGTTCCAGTTCAAAGTTCAGCAACGTAACCACTAAGCTTGTGCCTGACTATTAAGTCAAGAGACTCCTAGCCTGTAGGAGATTCATTAAGGACTGTACCCGGCTGAGTTGTGGTTAAGGCCGTGTTTACCTTTCCCTTCCATGAACTCTTAGTGTAGGTGGACTGCTGATCCTTACACGCCACTTTGTATATTTTACTTTAATTGTACTCCTAGTGTAGGTGGACTGCTGATCCTTACACGTCTGCTTTATGTATATACCAGCAGCTTCATAAGAACTCTTATGCTAAATGTTGCACTTATCAGGTGAATGCGCCTTAACCATGTTGGAGTGTTCATAATTGTGTAAGTCTGTATAGTAAATATGTATATGGTTCTTGTACATAGAAAAATGGTCTAATGTCTATGTACATAAAAAGTGAGTCAGAGCAGTACACAGAAAATGTCAGTGTGTTGCACGTGTACACTCAACGCTAAAAACGTAAATAATAATTGTACATACAAATGTATAGAATGCTAAAGGTGTTTAGTAGGTAACTCAACAGGTGACACCCCGGCTTCTCCGTGGGTAGTATTATTGCTGTCGCCCATCGCTAGCACCTGTCTCAACAAAAATAATAGGGAAGATTGCCCTTAAAATAGTACTTGCACACAAAGTACCTTAACCCCTTAACAACGCAGGACATATATTTATGTCCTGCGTCGGCTTCCGCGATATGAAGCGCATCACATTGCGTCGGTCCCAGCGCTCATCAACGGCCGGGACCTGCGGCTAATACCACACATCGCCGATCACGGCAATTTGCGGTATTAACCCTTTAGAAGTGGCGGTCAAAGTTGACCGCCGCTACTAAAGTGAAAGTGAAAGTATCCCGGCTAGTCAGTCGGGCTGTTCGGGACCACCGCGGTGAAATTGCGGCATCCCGAACAGCTTACAGGACACCGGGAGGGCCCTTACCGGCCTCCTCGGTGTCCGATCGACGAATTACTGCTCCGTGCCTGAGATCCAGGCAGAAGCAGTCAAGCACCGATAACACTGATCACAGGCGTGTTAATACACACCAGTGATCAGCATGAGAGATCAGTGTGTGCAGTGTTATAGGTCCCTATGGGGCCTATAACACTGCAAAAAAACAAGTAAAAAAAAAGTGTTAATAAAGGTCATTTAACCCCTTCCCTAATAAAAGTTTGAATCACCCCCCTTTTCCCATAAAAAAAATAAAACAGTGTAAATAAAAATAAAAATAAACATATGTGGTATCGCCGCGTGCGTAAATGTCCGAACTATAAAAATATATCGTTAATTAAACCGCACGGTCAATGGCGTACACGTAAAAAAGCATATTTTGGTCACTTTTTATACCATTAAAAAATGAATAAAAAGTGATCAAAAAGTCCGATCAAAACAAAAATCATACCGATAAAAACTTCAGATCATGGCACAAAAAATGAGCCCTCATACTGCCCTGTACATGGAAAATTTAAAAAGTTATAGGGGTCAGAAGATGACATTTTTAAACGTATACATTTTCCTGCATGTAGTTATGATTTTTTCCAGAAGTACGACAAAATCAAACCTATATAAGTAGGGGATCATTTTAACCGTAGGGACCTACAGAATAATGATAAGGTGTCATTTTTACCGAAATATGCACTGCGTAGAAACGGAAGCCCCCAAAAGTTACAAAATGGCGTTTGTTCTTCGATTTTGTCGCACAATTATTTTTTTTTCCGTTTTGCCGTGAATTTTTGGGTAAAATGACTAATGTCACTGCAAAGTAGAATTGGTCACGCAAAAAATAAGCCATATTATGGATTTTTGGGTGGAAAATTGAAAGGGTTATGATTTTTAAAAGGTAAGGAGGAAAAAACAAAAGTGCAAAAACTGAAAAGTCCTTAAGGGGTTAACTAACTGACTTAAATGTACTACCTCACGTTTCTCTAGTAAATACACCAAAATAAATATCTCACTTAACAAAACACTTTAGGAATTGTAGCCTATTGAAACCCAATTCCTGCCACTGCTAGGTACACTTCTTCTTCTCCTTCTTTGCGTGTGTGAGATGCTCTGCCTGGCCAGTAGGTGCTCTTGCGAAAATAGAATTAAACACGTATTTCTAAGAATAACCTAGTTAGGTTGTTTTGAAAGTGCTCTAGGGGTAAGTAGCGTGTAGCCAATAGACCCTAGCAGCCATCCTTACTGTAACCTAGCTTCTGGCTAGCCAGTATAACTTTTGTGTACTGACAGGTAACTTATTGTTGGCGAATAAAATGTGTGAGATAATAAAATTGTTTAGTCAGCTTGAAACTAAAAGTATAGAAAGCTGTACTTGGGATAGACCGCATCTTTTGTGCACGTTTTTTTAGTGTAACATGTTTGCACTTTTTCTTGCACTTTGGGTGAGTCGAGAGCACGTTCCTTGGCTCTTTAAAAAATAAAAGTAGAAGCCTATAGGTCAAGCTGCGGGTCATGTGTTAAGCTGGTGCCCTCTGGGTAACATAAACTTAACATGTGATATCTCAAAGGTCCTTTAGACAATTACATTAGTCCTCCAAATGTCCTTTATACTGTCTATACATTACCATACTGACTATATACCTATTCCATTAAATAATATTGTACTAACAGCAGGGGAGACACTGCACGACAGCCCCCAGGTCACTGAGGGACTCAACCTGACAGGACCTAAGTGTAGTACAGGACTATGTTCTGTACTGGGACACTACATACCTAATGACCAAAGGGGTACGATGTGAAGGTGAGCACTGATGTATGGCTGCTCACTCACAGTATTTGCTAGTTCAGGGGGACTCTGTCCAGCTCAGCTAATGTGTACTTCGGCCCAGTTTTCTCACTCAATTCACCGGCCCAGAGAATGTGCACAGCTACTCGGTGTACAGAATCGACAAGAGTCCCTGCTCCCATTAGTACTTTCCATGGCCACCAATCAAGTTAGTGGTGGCTACATTTGTACCTCGAAAGGAGGCCTTGCAGCGTGCCAACTAGGGTTGCCACCTTTCTTGCAAAAAGATACCGGCCATGCTAAAATTTGCGTAATTAATTTAACTATATATGCGTGACATCACAGGATACTCATATGTGGGGGGTAATTTTGTCCTATTCTGACCCCTTTAACATTTTTTTTATTTCTCCTTATACGGGCCTGTATGAGGGCTCATTTTTTGCGCCCTGATCTGTAGTTTTTAACAGGACCATTTTTGTTTTGATGTGACTTTTTGATCACTTTTTTTTCATTAAATTTGGGAGTTGCAGTTAGTTACTAACTACTGGAGGTGCTCTGGTTGGGAAACACTGGTATAGTTTAAGGTGCAACATTCTGGGAGTTTGAGGATTGGTTGGATAAATAATCTGCTTTCTTCTTCCTGCTGGAGGAGCGCAGGGCCAGATCCGAGGCAACCAGGCCGGTCAGGTCCGTCCAGCATCCTGACATAGCTTGTGCTTCCATACATCTGCCCCAACTCCCACCCCGAACCATAACCCCAGTAGTAAGGAGATTACATGAGGAGGAGGTTTGTTACAGTGTGTCACCCCAGTAGTAAGGAGATTACATGAGGTGGAGGTTTGTTACAGTGTGTCACCCCAGTAGTAAGGAGATTACATGAGGAGGAGGTTTGTTACAGTGTGTCACCCCAGTAGTAAGGTGATTACATGAGGACGAGGTTTGTTACAGTGTGTCACCCCAGTAGTAAGGAGATTACATGAGGAGGAGGTTTGTTACAGTGTGTCATCCCTGTAGTAAGGAGATTACATGAGGTGGAAGTTTGTTACAGTGTGTCACCCCAGTAGTAAGGAGATTACATGAGGAGGAGGTTTGTTACAGTGTGTCACCCCAGTAGTAGGTGATTACATTAGGAGGATGTTTGTTACAGTGTGTCACCCCAGTAGTAAGGAGATTACATGAGGAGGGGGCTTGTTACAGTGTGTCACCCCAGTAGTAAGAAGATTACATGAGGAGGTGGTTTGTTACAGTGTGTCACCCCAGTAGTAGGTGATTATATTAGGAGGATGTTTGTTACAGTGTGTCACCCCAGTAGTAAGGAGATTACATGAGGAGGGGGTTTGTTACAGTGTGTCACCCCAGTAGTAAAGAGATTACATGAGGGTGAGGTTTGTTACAGTGTGTCACCCCAGTAGTAAGGAGGTTACATGAGGAGGGGGTTTGTTACAGTGTGTCACCCCAGTAGTAAGGAGATTACATGAAGAGGAGGTTTGTTACAGTGTGTCACCCCAGTAGTAAGGAGATTACATGAGGAGGAGGTTTGTTACAGTGTGTCACCCCAGTAGTAAGGAGATTACATGAGGAGGAGGTTTGTTACAGTGTGTCACCCCAGTAGTAAGGAGATTACATGAGGAGGAGGATTGTTACAGTGTGTCACCCCAGTAGTAAGGAGATTACACAAGGAGGAGGTTTGTTACAGTGTGTCACCCTAGTATTAAGGAGATTACATGAGGAGGAGGTTTGTTACAGTGTGTCACCCTAGTATTAAGGTGGGGTGTGTAAAAGGGCAGAGCCAATGGGCTGGGTCAAGGGGCAGCAAAATTCCTTTTGCTTAGGGTGGCAAAAATCTGATAACCCCAGAAGATTGGAAAATATAATACTTTCTAGATGAAATTGTGAACCTCAACCGTTGCTGAACTACAACTACTAGCTTGTCTGGACAGCTGTGTGGGCGTGCTTGTAGTTGTAGTTCAGCAACATCTGGAGGTCCACATTTTGGAGACAACTCGGCTAGATGATTAAAGATAGGAGAATGCCCATTGGCTCCAGGAAAGATGTCTTCTTCAGCCTCGTGGAGAACATAGAACAATCTCTCTATTTTTTTTACACCTTTATGTGTGGCGATACATTTATGAAGAAATATTCAGCTGTGATATTTCTCCTCACATTTACATATTCATTCCCCAGACGAGAACGTACGTCGAATAAATTTGCATGAATTAGAAGTTTCATACTACTGACCGCTCTTTTGGGGGGGGGAGCGGTAAACCATTATCATCTCATTGGGATATGTATTTAAATATGGGTCAGAAAAGTAAGTCCACACGGACCCCAGAGCGATTGCACCCACGACATGGTAGGATTACTAAATATCCTTAATAATTCAGGTCCCCGCTGTAGTTAAAGGAGTACTCCGGTGGAAAACAATTTTTTTTTTTAAATCAACTGGTGCCACAAAGTTAAACAGATTTGTAAATTAGTTCTATTTAGAAATCCTTCCAGTACTTATCAGCTGCTGTATAATCCACAGGAAGTTCTTTTCTTTTAGAATTTCCTTTCTGTCTTGCCCACAGTGCTCTCTGCTGACACCTCTGTCCATGTCAGGAACTGTCCAGAGCAGGATAGGTTTGCTATGGGGATTAGCTCCTGCTCTGGACAGTTCCTGACATGGACAGAGGTGGCAGCAGAGAGCACTGTGGTCAGACTGGAAATAAATTCAAAAAGCAAAGAACTTCATGTGGAGCATACAGTAGCTAATAAATACTGGAAGGATTAAGATTTTTAAATAGAAGTAATTTAAAATCTGTTTACCGTGTATACTCGAGTATAAGCCGAGTTTTTCAGCATGATTTTTCTTATACTTGAGTGAACTTGAGTGAACGCTCAGCCCTCAGTGGTCTTCAACCTGCGGACCTCCAGATGTTTCAAAACTACAACTCCCAGCAAGCCCAGACAGCCATTGGCTGTCCGGGCATGCTGGGAGTTGTAGTTTTGAAACATCTGGAGGTCCGCAGGTTGAAGACCACTGCGGCCTTCGACATCACCCAGACCCCCCCTTTAGTTTTGTACTCACCTCCGCTCGGCGGGATGTTAGGGTGCTCTGGTCCGGGCCATCTGTGCTGCAGGGACCGTCCGGTGGGGATCCGATCATCCAGCATGGCAGCCGGAGGTCCCCTCACCCGGCTGTCTCCCGGGGTCTTGGTCTGGGTCTGAGATCGAGCAGACCAGAGCAAAAGATCACAGACATGGAGGGGCAAGCTGTGCATAACTAGCTTGCCCTCTGACTGGTGAGCAGTAAGGGGTTAAGAAATATACAGGCAAGGTTTTAGCCCCCTCCCCCGCCTGTAAAACTTGCCAGTGGCTATAGTGGTATGTCTCATGGGTGGGGGGGAAGGAGTGCACCAATCAGGGGTTCAATAGTTCCCTGGGCTTTCAGGGGCCCTCCCCTGGGTATTTATATCTGTGGTGCCTCCCTTCCCCCCCTCAATCTGCCCAGGACCCGGAGTTTTGCCCTCCCTCCCTCCCTTTTTTGTATGTCTGTTTATTGTAAGTCACAGCTTGGCGGTAAGAAGACGGTGAAAGCGGGGTCAACCCGGGGTAGACCTCCACACAGGACGGTGTGGCAGCACCTCTCGGGTTGGCAAGAAGCCAATCGGTGTCTTTGTTACAGTTAAATTGTTATTTATATAAGTAATTTTATAAATAAAGCTGTGGCCGATTCCCTCCCACGGAAAAGTTAAATTGTTGTTGTGTCAGTTATTATTTAATTATTTATTGTAGTAAGGGGGAGGGGTAGTTATAGCCTGCTAGGAGCTAATTGGGTCTCAACAGTCATACTGATCAGTGCTATGCTCTATGCAAAGCACTGAACAGTATTAGCAATCGAAGGATTGCTATGAATAGTGCCCTATGGGGACTATTGAAGTGTAAAAAAAATGTCAAAAAAATGAAAAATTTAAATGTAAAAAAATTTGAAAATCCCCTCCCCCAATAAAAAAAGTAAAACGTCCGTTTTTCCCATTTTACCCCCCAAAAGGCGTAAAAAATAATTAATACACATATTTGGTATCGCCGCATGTGTAAAAGTCTGAACTATTAAAATATATTGTTAATTATCCCGTACGGTGAACGGCGTAAACGTAAAAAAATTTAAAAAAATCCAAAATTGCTTTTTTGTCACATTTTATTCAAAAATGTTTTTTTTTTTATAAAAAATTTATAAAAAGTAAAACCTAAGCAAAAGTGGTACTAATAAAAACTACAGATCATGGTGCAAAAAATGAGCCTTCATACCGCCCCATATACATAAAAATAAGAAAGTTATAGGTGGTCAAAATAGGGCAATTTCAAACATACTAATTTTGTTAAAATGGTCTGAGATTTTTTTTAAGTGGTACAATTATATAAAAGCATATAACACGGGGATCATTTTAATTGTATTGACCCACAGAATAAAGAAAACATGTAATTTTTACCGGAAAGTGTACAGCGTGAAAACAAAACCTTGCAAAATTTGCTAAATTGTGGTTTTCTTTTCAATTTTCCCACATAAATAATATTTGTTTGGTTGCGCCGGACATTTTATGGTCAAATAAGTGATATAATTACAAAGTACAATTGGTGACACAAAAAACAAGCCCTTATATGGGTCTGTGGATGGAAATATCACAGAGTTATGATTTTTAGAAGGCGAGGAGGAAAAAACGAAAATGCAAAAATAAAATTGGTTTGGTCCTTAAGAGGTTAAACAAAATTGGTCCCAGTATAGATCCCTGAGGTCCCCACTGGTGACAAGACCTTGCTCTGAATATTCTCCATTGACTACAAGCTTCTGTTGTCTGTCACTCAGCCACTGCCTAATCCACTCAACAATATGGAGTCCAAGCTCAATGACTGTAGTTTATTGATAAGTCTTCTATGTGGGACAGTGTCAAAAGCCTTACTAAAATCTAAATATGTGATGTCTACTGCCCCTCCGCCATCTATTGTTATATCACTATACTGCCCCTCTGCCATCTATTATTATATCACTTTACTGCCCCTCTGCCATCTATTATTATATCACTATACTGCCCCTCCGCCATCTATTATTATATCACTTTACTGCCCCTCTGCCATCTATTATTATATCACTATACTGCCCCTCTGCCATCTATTATTATATCACTATACTGTCCCTCCGCCATCTATTATTATATCACTATACTGCCCCTCCGCCATCTATTATTATATCACTATACTGCTCCTCCGCCATCTATTATTATATCACTATACTGCCCCTCCGCCATCTATTATTATATCACTATACTGCCCCTCCGCCATCTATTATTATATCACCATACTGCCCCTCCGCCATCTATTATTATATCACTATACTGCCCCTCCGCCATCTATTATTATATCACTATACTGCCCCTCCGCCATCTATTATTATATCACTATACTGCCCCTTCGCCATCTATTATTATATCACTATACTGCCCCTCCTCCATCTATTATTATATCACTATACTGCCCCTCCGCCATCTATTATTATATCACTATACTGCCCCTCCGCCATCTATTATTATATCACTATACTGCCCCTCCGCCATCTATTATTATATCACTATACTGCCCCTCCGCCATCTATTATTATATCACTATACTGCCCCTCCTCCATCTATTATTATATCACTATACTGCCCCTCCGCCATCTATTATTATATCACTATACTGCCCCTCCGCCATCTATTATTATATCACTATACTGCACCTCCGCCATCTATTATTATATCACTATACTGCCCCTCCGCCATCTATTATTATATCACTATACTGCCCCTCCGCCATCTATTATTTTAGTCACCCAGTCAAAAAAATCAATAAGATTTGTTTGACATGATCTCCCTGAAGTAAACCCAGGAAGTATTACTTTACTGAGAGAGTAGTGGATGCATGGAATAGCCTTCCTGCAGAAGTGGTCGCTGCAAATACAGTGAAGGAGTTTAAACATGCATGGGATAAGCATAAGGCTATCCTTCATATAAGATAGGGATAGGCATAAGACTATCCTTCATATAAGATAGGGATAAGCATAAGGCTATCCTTCATATAAGATAGGGATAGGCATAAGGCTATCCTTCATATAAGATAGGGATAGGCATAAGGCTATCCTTCATATAAAATAGGGATAAGCATCAGGCTGTCCTTCATATAAGATAGGGATAGGCATAAGGCTATCCTTCATATAAAATAGGGATAGGCATAAGGCTATTCTTCATATAAGATAGGGATAGGCATAAGGCTATACTTCATATATGATAGGGATAAGCATAAGGCTATCCTTAATATAAAATAGGGATAAGCATAAGGCTATTCTTCATATAAGATAGAGATAGGTATAAGGCTATCCTCCATATAACATAGGGAAAAGCATAAGACTATCCATCATATAAAATAGGGATAAGCATAAGGCTATCCTCCATATAAGATAGGGATAGATATAAGGCTATCCTCCAAATAAGATAGGGATACGCATAAGGCTATCCTTCATATAAAATAGGGATAATCATAAGGCTATCCTCCATATAAGATAGGGATAGGTATAAGGTTATCCTTCATATAAGATAGGGATGGGCATAAGGCTATCCTCCATATAAGATAGGGATAGGTATAAGGTTATCCTTCATATAAGATAGGGAAAGGCATAAGGCTATCCTTCATATAAAATAGGGATAAGCATAAGGCTATCCTTCATATAAGATAGGGATAGGCATAGGGCTATCCTTCATATAAAATAGGGATAGGCATAAGGCTATCCTTCATAAAAGATAGGGCCAGGGACTATTCATAGGATTCAGATTATTGGGCAGACTAGAAGGGCCAAATGGTTCTTATCTGCTGACACATTCTATGTTTCTCTTACTGTCTGGCAGGTACGTACTAAAATCCCCTTTTGGTGGATATCCCCTCTAATGATCTATGATGTCATATATTATCATATATTATCCTAACCTAGACACTTTCCACATACATTTTTTGGCGCATTGCAATAGAGGAAAGGGGTAGATGCTGTGTTATTGGCCACCAGGAATTCGCTGGCTTTGGTTTTGAAGGACGCAAAAAAATAAATAAATAAATAAATAAAAAAAAGCAGCTTTATGATATTCCAATGCATTATTAATAATGTAAAATATGCTGGGAAAACACCAAGGGAAATTCTTACGAAAGCTTTCAAACCAAATACAAAAGACCCATATGGCGCCAAAAACTCTTTGCGGAGATGTTAACAAAATTCAATACAAAGAAGAAAAAACTCGACAAACCTAAAGGCAAAAATAACGTAGATAAGTATAATATATTATTTAAGAAAGATCTAGATGATTCCTGGGGGGGGGGGACAACGTGCCTCTGAGACGGACTAGACTCCATCTTTACTATAAGTTCAACTCCAGCAAAATTATTTTTAAACTATGGACGTCCAGATGTTGCAAAACTACAACTCCCATCATGCCCGGACAGCCAAAGGCTGTCCGGGCATTCTGGGAGTTGTAGTTTTGCAACATCTGGAGGCACTCTGCTTAGAAAACATTGCTGTAGACTAGAGATGAGTGAACTTACAGTAAATTCGATTCGTCACGAACTTCTCGGCTCGGCAGTTGATGACTTTTCCTGCATAAATTAGTTCAGCTTTCCGGTGCCCCGGTGGGCTGGAAAAGGTGGATACAGTCCTAGGAAAGAGTCTCCTAGGACTGTATCCACCTTTTCCAGCCACCGGAGCACCTGAAAGCTGAACTAATTTATGCAGGAAAAGTCATCAACTGCCGAGCCGAGAAGTTCGTGACGAATCGAATTTACTGTAAGTTCGCTCATCTCTACTGTAGACATCTGTTCCGCCACTTCTTGTGAACAAAAAGGAAAATACGTAGGGGGAGATTTATCAAAACCTGTGTAGAGGAAGAGTAGTACAGTTGCCCATAGCAACCAATCAGATCACTTCTTTCATTTTCCACAGGCCTCTTTAAAAATGAAAGTAGCAATCTGATTGGTTGCCAGCGGCGTAGCTAAAGAGGTAGTAGAGGTAGCAGTCACATCAGGGCCCTGGCGTCTAAGGGGCCCCCGAAGCACATCTGCACTATTAGACTAAGTTACTACTTGTCATTTTTTTCTTGGCGTTTTTTCATTCCCATAGACTTCTATGGGAGAAAAACGCCACGATTTTGATAAAAAAAATCGCCAGTGGCTCAACATGTTGCAATTTTGGAAAACCACCAAGGAGCTGAAAAACACCAAAAAAAAGTGAAAAAACGCCAAAAGGATAAAAAACGCCAAAGTGACAAATGGCAAGTGGAATAAGAATTTTGCGATTTCTCATTGAGTTACAGCTAACATCTGGCCGCAGCATTTTTTGCCCCAAAAAATGCCATGCGGCAGAATTGGCGTTTTTCATGGCGTTTTTCCACAAAAAAGTCTCAGATTCTATGGACTATGGACGGAGCGAAATATTGAGCAGCTAAGACTAAGTTACTACTTGTTATTTTTTTTTTCTTGGCGTTTTTTCATTCACATAGACTTCTATGGGAGAAAAACGCCACGATTTTGATTAAAAAATCGCCAGTGGCTCAACATGCTGCAATTTTGGAAAACCACCAAGGAGATGAAAAACGCCAAAAAAGAGTGAAAAAACGCCAAAAGGATAAAAAAAAAAAAACACCAAAGTGAAAAATGCCAAGTGGAATAAGAATTTTGCGATTTCTCATTGATTTACAGCTAACATCTGGCCGCAGCATTTTTTGCCCAAAAAAACGCCATGCGGCAGAATTGGCGTTTTTCATGGCGTTTTTCGACAAAAAAGTCTCAGATTCTATGGACTATGGACGGAGCGAAATATTGAGCAGCTCCGATTTCAGCACATTAACCTTGAAATTTGAGAGTTCCCCAAAATGATGAAAGAGGTTTGACAGGTGTGGGAGGCTGCGCAAAGGGTCACCCAGGAGAAATAGCAGATCATCTGCAAAAGCCAAGAATTTGAGCTCCCGTCCATAATCGGTAAGACCTCTCACTTCCTCCATCTGACGCACCTTCTGCAGCAGAGTCTCCATCACCATGAGTAACAAGGTAGGGGACAATGGACATCCCTGCCTGGTCCCGTTGCTTATGGAGAAAGAGCGGGATATCACCTCATTAACTAGAATGGAGGCAGTGGGTTGAGAGTATAGTGATATGATTGCATTGGCAAAGCTATCCGGGATACAGAATTTCACCAGTACTGCTCTCATATAATCCCAGCTAACTCTGTCAAAGGCCTTCTCGGCATCTATGCCGAGAAGAGCCAGAGGAGAGCCCCGTGAGGATGTCACTTGTATCCCGGTGAGGAGTCTCCACGTATTCATCCGTCCCTACCTCCCTGGAATGAAACCCGCTTGTTCATGCCCAATAAGGTGGGGAAGAAGGGTCTTTAACCGTATGGATAGCAATTTCGCCCAGATCTTCAGGTAAAAATTTAGAAGAGAGATTGGACGATAACTGCTGCAAGATGAAGGGTCCTTCCCCTCCTTTGGCAGAACAGTTATATGCGCTTCTTGAGTCTGTCTCGGTAGTGAGTCTCCCCCAAACACTGCAGCACAAAATTCAGTGAGTCTTGACAAAAGAATGTTCTTAAAGGACTTATAATAAGAGAGAGGGAGACCATCTGGTCCCGGGCTCTTCCCGGGAGGAAATGAAGACAACACTTTGTCAACCTCCTCTTCTGTGATATGTCTTAAAAGATCACCCTTCATCTCAGTAAGCTTCCTCCTCTCACTGGAGTGTACCTCCGTATCACCCTCTCTCAAATTATACAGGCCATGGTAGAATTTATGAAAGGAGAGGGCAATGTTATTGGATAGTCTATGCGTCTCTCCCTGTGAGTCCTTGATTGCATGAATGTGGGACTTCGCTCTCGCCTTCTTCAATAAGGTAGACATAAGTTTACCACCCTTATCCCCATGGGCATACAATTTGTGCCTGTAGTGCATGTATGCCTTAGAGGACCTCTCCTGTAGATAGGACAGGAGTTTCTCTCTACAAGCAAGGAGCTCCGCATGAGCGTCAATCGCTAGCGTACGTTTATGGTTCCTTTCCAATCTAGCTATCTCTGAAAGTAAACTGTTCACTTTAAGCTGACGTTCTCTCTTCAACTTCGACCCCCATGCTATGAATATACCTCTGATATAAGATTTATGAGCCTCCCATACCATAGGCGTGGGCGGCCCTGAAGTTGAGTTAATGTCAAAGTACAATTTTAGGTTCGATTCTATATCAGACTTAACCCTTTGGTCCTCCAGTAAGGTCTCATTCAATCGCCATCTGAGAGGGGAGGGAGAGGGAGGAGCAAGTGAAAGGGAGAGGTGGATAGGGGCATGATCAGAGACTGTTATGGAGGTAATGCCAGCAGCAGTGAGGTTAGTAAGTAAAGGAGCCTGTACAAGAAGATAATCTAACCTCTGGAGGGAAGAAAGAAAGAGTGGGCTGAGTCAGCCAAGCATGTTAAGAACGACACGTATAGGGAGCCATGGACTGAGGGGAGAAAAACAATAATGCATTGTAGTGAAATGGTAACGTGTAGACAGTCCTGTAACAAAAGACAAACCCACTAGGGATTAAAGCGTCCCAGCTACATAACCACCACATCATAAGCGTAATCTTGAAAGTAAGCTGGGGTAGTATCCAGTCCAGGGAGTGTTCATACCCACTCTCTGTGAAGTACTCTGATCGGGACAAATACTATCGGATCTATCCCTCCCCCAGGGCTGTTAGCAACCATGTCCCATAACATTACCACAATACGTTTCCCCTCAGCAAAGTCCCGATTAATCACCAGACCTCCACGGGCCAGCGTCTAGGTCTCTGCGATCAGCCGACCGCGCCGCCTCCACCGAATGTGGCTCCACACCATCCTCAGCCTCACCACTGCAGCAGAGAAAAAGGCCATCTTGTCCTCAGGGTAAATACAGGTACCATCATCATCACAACAAATCCAGGAGAGTCCTGTGACCTCAGCATCTGAGAGGAAATCATCTTTGAGGTGGCTGTCCCTTCACCGGTGTCTTCTTGCCTTTATTGGATTTGCGTCGAGCCACCTGTTTCCAGTCCTCCTGCCTGGGAAGACTCGGCAGCGGGGGTAGGTCTGCAACCGGAAACCAGCTGACGCTCTCCATCGGCTCTATGTCTAAAGTCGACCATCTCGCACCGAGGTCATCAGGAGTGCGGACGGTAAGTCTCTTGCCATGCAGGTTAATGTAGAGTCCAAAGGGGAATAACCAGACATAGGTGATCCCCTTCTCCCTCAGCCTTTCCAGCAATGGCATCAACAGCCTCCTCTTAGCCTATGTTGTAGGGGAGATGTCTTGGTATAGCAATATTTCATCTTCACCTAGTTTAAGCGGTCTGTGATCCCTAGCTGCCTGCAGCACTGCAGCGGTATCTATATAGGACATTAGTCCACAGACAACGTCTCTAGGTGGCTCCATCGGACGGGGTTTAGGGCGCAGCGCTCTGCGTATGCACTCGACAGGGATTTTCGCAGCTCTTTCTGGCCCAAGCAAAGTGGAGAAGATTTCTGCAGCCGCGTATAAATCTTAAATTTTTTCCTGCGGCTCCTATTCTCCTGGTCTTCTATAAGGGTCATCGCAGTATTGACATGCTCCACTAACCTGTGCTGCCGTTGTGCCATCACTTCAGAGTGGGCTGCTATGCCTGCACACGCCGTCTCCAAGGCATCTGTCCTGTGTCCGATGGAGTGAACTTCAGTTTTTATTTCTGTGAGATCTGTAAGTACCGGCTTCAAGGCGCCTTCTTTAGGAAAGACTTGAAGAACTGCGGTGATATCACAGCCGGGTCTGCACAGTCCTCTTCCCCCTCAGAGTCCTCCGCATCTCCATACAGCAACTGAAGGGAAGCAGCCGGCGCCATCTTGGGTTGCCTGGCGGGAGATGCAGCTCCCTTCTTTTTAAGAAATTTCGCCATGTCCGCCTGGCTTTTCCCCGGTCCCGGGGGCTCTCCCGACTCCTGATAGGTTCCCCTACCAATTTTGCCAATTTTTAAGCAGATAAAGAGGGAATGATGGGTGTTGGGAGCGTGTTAGGATGGGAGCAGCAGTCTCACACGTCCATCAGAGTCAGCGGCGAGCAGAAGATGACAATTTTAAACGTATCCTGCATGTAGTTATGATTTTTTTCTGACATAATACAAAATCAAACCTATACAAGTAGGGTATCATTTTAACCAGATGGACCTAGAGAATAAAGATAAGATGTCATTTTTAACAAAAAATGTACTATGTGGAAACGGAAGCCCCCAAAAGTTACAAAATGGCTGTATTTTTTAAACTTTGTCGCACAATGATTTTTTTCCGTTTTGCCGTAGATTTTTGGGTAACATGACTGATATCATTACAAAGTAGAATTGGTGGTGCAAAAAATAAGCCATAATACAGATTTTTAGGTGCAAAATTGAAAGAGTTATGATTTTTTAAAGGTAAGGGGGAAAAAACGAAAAAGCAAAAAACTAAAAACGCCCGGTCCTTAAGGGGTAAATGTCTAGGTATTATAACTGTATAGGACCTTAGCAGGTCATGTGACTTGTAAATTATGTTTGTACTATTGTTTAAGGACCTTCCTGGGCCATGTTATGTACCCAGGGTTCACTGGGTCAGGACTTACAGGTTTGCTGACCAATGAGCTTTTGCCCAGCCTCATTAATATATATGGGGCTGCTGCCACTAAATTCTCTCTCTTAGTTCCCGGCACTCATAGAAAGTACATCTCAGCACAAATCTTAACTTCAAGCTAGGCCAAAGCCTAAGAACCTGCAGACATAAAACCGTGAGTTATCAAAGCTCAATCTACAAAATCCTGTGTGACTACTACTCTCATCAAATCTATCACTAGTAGCACAGTGGCTAGCATCAAAGCTCATTGCTTCCAAGTCCCAGCAAAACCTGTGAGGAACCTGTATCCCAGTTCACTCATAAGAGACTGTTATGTACCAAGCCTGTTGCATAAAGTCTGCAAGTAAAGTTCTTCAGTTTATTCATAAAATCTGCTGTGGACATTCTGCTATTCTCCCTGTCGTTTTTAGGACGACCATTAACCCTAAGGAAACCGCACCCTTGCGTCAAGAAAACTAAGGGTTAATGCCACCAGACCCCACACTAACATAACAGCACCCCAGACACCATTGCTCTCCTGGCTCACCACACTATCAGACAGGTGAGACCACAGAGGAGTACTATCAGACAGGAGAGAGCACAGAGGAGTGCTATCAGACAGGTGAGACCACAGAGGAGTACTATCAGACAGGAGAGAGCACAGAGGAGTGCTATCAGACAGGAGAGAGCACAGAGGAGTACTATCAGACAGGAGAGAGCACAGAGGAGTGCTATCAGACAGGAGAGAGCACAGAGGAGTGCTATCAGACAGGAAAGTGCACAGAGGAGTGCTATCAGACAGGAAAGGGCACAGAGGAGTACTATCAGACAGGAGAGAGCAGAGAGGAATACTATCAGACAGGAGAGAGCACAGAGGAGTGCTTTCAGACAGGAGAGAGCACAGAGAAATCAAATCAGACAGGAGAGAGCAAAGAGAAGCCCTATCAGACAGGTGAGACCACAGAGGAGTACTATCAGACAGGAGAGAGAAAAGATGAATACTATCAGACCGAAGAGAGCACAGAGGAGTCATATTAGACAGGAAAGAGAGCACAGAGGAGTCATCTAAGACAGGGAGAGCACAGAGGAGTCCTATCAGACAGGAGAGAGCACAGAGGAGTGCTATCAGACAGGAAAGAGCACAGAAGAGTCTTACCAGACAGGAAAGAGCACAGAGGAGTGCTATCAGACAGGAGAGAGCACAGTGGAGTGCTATCAGACAGGATAGAGCACAGAGGAGTGCTATCAGATGGGAAAGAGCCCAGAGGAGTACTAACAGGCAGGAGAGAGCACAGAGGAGTGCTATCAGACAGGAGAGAGCACAGAGGAGGGATATTAGACAGGAGAGAGCACAGAGGAGTGCTATCAGACAGCAGAAAGCATAGAGGAGTGCTATCAGACAGGAGAGAGCACAGAGGAATCTTATCAGACAGGAGAAAGCAGAGGAGTGCTTGTAGCTTGTCTGCTCCCTCCCATTGTATGTGTGCTTAGATTTACACTGGAGGTGACTGAGGAGCAATCTGCAAGTCCGGCCTATGGCTGCCGTAATTTGGTTCCTGGTTTTATTTATCTGGCCAGGTAGGTTAGTTGATAGGACCCGCACCATTTGAGAAACCTTGGCATGGTGTGCGGGCTCAATTGTGTCCTTCATATAAGGATATACTGGCTAATGTCTCAATTTTACATCAGTTTTGAGGGTTAGCTAATGTCATTCTTTACATTAACCAAAGATGTGAAATCACATTGTGATCCATAGGTGCAGGTCCTCCACTCCAATGTAGGTGCACAACTGCACTTAGAGTTAAGCACCTTGTATCACCTTTGATCACATTAATGTAATGTAAGTGTTTGTTTACAGACAGGAGAGAGCCCAGAGGAGTACTATCAGACAGGAGAGAGCCCAGAGGAGTGCTATCAGACAGGAGAGAGCACAGAGGAATCTTATCGGACAGGAGAGAGCCCAGAGGAGTGCTAACAGACAAGAGAGAGCACAGAGGAGTGCTAACAGACAGGAAAGAGCACAGAGGAGTGCTATCAGACAGGAGAGAGCACAGTGGAGTGCTATCAGACAGGATAGAGCACAGAGGAGTGCTATCAGATGGGAAAGAGCCCAGAGGAGTACTAACAGGCAGGAGAGAGCACAGAGGAGTGCTATCAGACAGGAGAAAGCACAGAGGAGGGATATTAGACAGGAGAGAGCACAGAGGAGTGCTATCAGACAGCAGAAAGCATAGAGGAGTGCTATCAGACAGGAGAGAGCACAGAGGAATCTTATCAGACAGGAGAAAGCATAGAGGAGTGCTTGTAGCTTGTCTGCTCCCTCCCATTGTATGTGTGCTTAGATTTACACTGGAGGTGACTGAGGAGCAATCTGCAAGTCCGGCCTATGGCTGCCGTAATTTGGTTCCTGGTTTTATTTATCTGGCCAGGTAGGTTAGTTGATAGGACCCGCACCATTTGAGAAACCTTGGCATGGTGTGCGGGCTCAATTGTGTCCTTCATATAAGGATATACTGGCTAATGTCTCAATTTTACATCAGTTTTGAGGGTTAGCTAATGTCATTCTTTACATTAACCAAAGATGTGAAACCACATTGTGATCCATAGGTGCAGGTCCTCCACTCCAATGTAGGTGCACAACTGCACTTAGAGTTAAGCACCTTGTATCACCTTTGATCACATTAATGTAATGTAAGTGTTTGTTTACAGACAGGAGAGAGCCCAGAGGAGTACTATCAGACAGGAGAGAGCCCAGAGGAGTGCTATCAGACAGGAGAGAGCACAGAGGAATCTTATCGGACAGGAGAGAGCCCAGAGGAGTGCTAACAGACAAGAGAGAGCACAGAGGAGTGCTAACAGACAGGAGAGAGCACAGAGGAGTGCTATCAGACAGGAGAGAGCACAGAGGAAGGATATCAGACAGGAGAGAGCACAGAGGAATGCTATCAGACAGGAGAGATAACACAAAGCAGTACTATCAGACTGGAGAGAGCACAGAGGAGTACCATCAGACAGGAGAGAGCACAGAGGAGTACTATCAGACTGGAGAGAGCATAGAGGAGTGCTATCAGACAGGAGAAAGCACAGAGGAGTGCTATCAGACAGGAGAGAGCACAGAGGAGGGATATCAGACAGGAGAGAGTACAGAGGAGTGCTATCAGACAGGAGAGAGCACAGAGGAGTACTATCAGACAGGAGAGAGCACAGAGGAGTGCTATCAGACAGGAAAGAGCACAGAGGAGTGCTATCAGACAGGAGAAAGCATAGAGGAGTGCTGTCAGACAGGAGAGAGCACAGAGGAATCTTATCAGACAGGAGAGAGCACAGAGGAGTGTGTGTAGCTTGTCTACTCCCTCCCATTGTATGTGTGCTTAGATTCACACTGGAGGTGACTGAGGAGCAATCTGCAAGTCGGGTTTATCGCTGCCTTAATTTGGTGCCTGGTTTTATTTATCTGGCCAGGTAGGTTAGTTGATAGGACCCGCACCATTTGAGAAACCTTGGCATGGTGTGCGGGCTCAAGTGTGTCCTTCATATAAGGATATACTGGCTAATGTCTCAATTTTACATCAGTTTTGAGGGTTAGCTAATGTCATTGTTTACATTAACCACAGTTGTGAAACCACATTGTGATCCATAGGTGCAGGTCCTCCACTCCAATGTAGGTGCACAACTGCACTTGGAGTCAAGCACCTTGTATCACCTTAGATCATATTAATGTAAGTGTTTGTTTACAGACAGGAGAGAGCCCAGAGGAGTACTATCAGACAGGAGAGAGCCCAGAGGAGTGCTATCAGACAGGAGAGAGCACAGAGGAGTACTATCAGACAGGAGAGAGCACAGATGAGTGCTATCAGACAGGAGAGAGCATAGAGGAATCTTATCAGACAGGAGAGAGCCCAGAGGAGTACTATCAGACAGGAGAGAGCACAGAGGAGTACTATCAGACAGGAGAGAGCACAGAAGAGTACTATCAGACAACAGAGAGCCCAGAGGAGTGCTATCAGACAGGAGAGAGCACAGAAGAGTACTATCAGACAGGAGAGAGCACAGATGAGTGCTATCAGACAGGAGAGAGCACAGAGGAGTGCTATCAGACAGGAGAGAGCACAGAGGAGGGATATCAGACAGGAGAGAGTACAGAGTAGTGCTATCAGACAGGAGAGAGCACAGAGGAAGGATATCAGACAGGAGAGAGCACAGAGGAATGCTATCAGACAGGAGAGGGAGCACAGAGGAGTACTATCAGAATGGAGAGAGCACAGAGGAGTACTATCAGACAGGAGAGAGTACAGAGGAGTACTATCAGACAGGAGAGAGCACAGAGGAGTGCTATCAGACAGGAGAGAGCACAGAGGAAGGATATCAGACAGGAGAGAGCACAGAGGAATGCTATCAGACAGGAGAGGGAGCACAGAGGAGTACTAACAGAATGGAGAGAGCACAGAGGAGTACTATCAGACAGGAGAGAGTACAGAGGAGTACTATCAGACAGGAGAGAGCACACAGAGGAGTTCTATCAGACAGGAGAGAGCACAGAGGAATGCTATCAGACAGGAGAGGGAGCACAGAGGAGTACTATCAGAATGGAGAGAGCACAGAGGAGTACTATCAGACAGGAGAGAGTACAGAGGAGTACTATCAGACAGGAGAGAGCACAGAGGAGTACTATCAGACAGGAGAGAGTACAGAGGAGTACTATCAGACTGGAGAGAGCACAGAGGAGTGCTATCAGACTGGGGAGAGCACAGAGGAGTGCTATCAGACAGGAGAGAGCACAGAGGAGTCCTATCAGACAGGAGAGAGCACAGAGGAATGCTATCAGACAAATTGACATCTTCCAGCATGACTGGCAGTTATAATCTATATATATATAAAACTCAACGGGGGATATTTATCAAAGTTGTCTATGTCCCGCATCAATATAGACCAAACTACAGAGGGTTAGTCTGGTCTATTGTGCACCTAATTTATCAAATGGCGCACAGCTATTGATAAATTCTGTGCACAGACTGCATGATCTATGCTTTAGTCTATATTTAAACCATCTCCAACATGGTCTGACATTTCGGCGTACTTTCAGCCTATGCGACTTGTCGCTGAAAAGTCGCTTTTGATAAATTCAGCACCAATGCATTTTTCAATGCATTTCAGTCTAAAATAGACCAACATGCATCATGTTCTAAAAATCCTCTAGAGCAAAAGTCGCAGAAAAGTCGCACATATTTAGACTGCGACTTTCTGTGCGACAAATTTAGACAAGAAAAAAACAGTCTAAATTCTTTGATAAATCTCCCCCTATGTATGTATGTGTGTATGTTCCAGCATCATGTCCAAACGGCTAAAGATATTAACATGAAACTTGGCCACATGTTACTTATATGTCAACAACAAACATAGGATAGATGATTTAACCCTTACTCACCCCCATTTGCCAGGGGCGGGGTTTTAGTTTAAAGTCCTATACAAGTCTATGGGAAATATATGTTACTGCATGACTTCCAAACGGCTGGAGATATTTCGATAATACTTGGTCACATGTTACTTATATGTCCACTTAAAATATAGGATAGTTAATTTAACCCTTAACTACCCCCATTTGTGAGGGTCGGGGTTTTTGTTTAAAGTCCAATGCAAATCAATGGGAAATGTATGTTCCCACACGACTTCCGTACGGCTGGAGATATTTCAATAACTGGTACACATATTACGGGTCAGGATAGGAGGTCGACATAGGAGGTCGACATAGGAGGTCGGGATAGGAGGAGGGGATAGGAGGACTGGTTAGGAGGTCGGGATAGGAGGACGAGATAGGAGGACGGGATAGGAGGACCAGGATAGGAGGACCGGGATATGAGGACCGGGATAGGAGGTCGGGATAGGAGGTCCAGATAGGAGGTCCAGATAGGAGGACGTGATAGGAGGACTGGATAGGAGGTCGGGATAGGAGGTTGAGATAGGAGGTTGGGATTGGAGGTCGGGATTGGAGGTCGGGATAGGAGGTCGGGATAGGAGGTTGAGATAGGAGGACAGTATAGGAGTACAGTATAGGAGGTCGGGATAGGAGGACGGGATAGGAGGTCAAGATATGAGGATGGGACAGGAGGTCGTGATAGGAGGACGGGATAGGAGGACGGGATAGGAGGTCGAGATAGGAGGTCGGGATAGGTGGATGGGATAGGAGGATGGGATAGATGGACTGGATAGGCGGACGGGATAGGAGGACGGAAAAGGAGGACGTGAAAGGAGGATGGGAAAGGAGGTCGAGATATGAGGACGGGATAGGAGGACGGGAAAGGAGGACGGGATAGGAGGACGGGATAGGAGGACGGGATAGGAGGACGGGATAGGAGGACGGGATAGATGGACGGGATAGATGGACGGGATAGGAGGACGGGTTAGGAGGATGGGAGAGGAGGACGGGAAAGGAGGACGGGAAAGGAGGACGGGAAAGGAGGACAGGAAAGGAGGTCAAGATAGGAGGACAGGAAAGGAGGTCGAGATAGGAGGACGGGAAAGGAGGTCGAGATATGAGGACGGGAAAGGAGGACGGGATAGGAGGATGTGATAGGAGAACAGGATAGGAGGTCGGGATAGGAGGTCGGGATATGATGACGGGATAGGAGGTCGGGATGTGACAACAATATATGAGGACGGGATATGAAGTCAAAAGCTTCCTTCTTTGTTTATTTTCCTCCCCAACAAGGATTAGGAAGGAAAAACCGGGCAACGCCGGGTACTCAGCTAGTATATATATATATAAAACTCAACGTGTGTGTGTATGTATGTATGTGTGTATGTATGTATGTGCGTATGTTCCACAAAAACTTCCAAACGGCTAAAGATATTAACATGAAACTTAGCACACATGTTATTTATATGTCAACAACAAACATAGGCTAGGTGATTTAACCCTTACTGAACCCCATTTGCCAGGGGCGGGGTTTTGTTTAAAGTCCTATACAAGTCTATGGGAAATATATGTTACAGCATAACTTCCAAACGGCCGGAGATATTTGATAATACTTGGTCACATGTTACTTATATGCCCACTTAAAATATAGCCTGGATTCTCAACCCGTGGTACGCGTACCCCAAGGGGTACGCCACGGGTTGAGCGGGGGTACGCGAAAGCGCTGTCAAATACCGGCCATGCATTGGCCAGTATTTGACAGCGCACATTTTTCTTTGCCGCGGCAGATCACTGTACAATAGCGCGGCCCAAGCTGCGGCCGCAGCTACTGTGAGTGAGCTGCCGGGTTGCCTGGGAGACATGTGACCTCCCCTTACGTTGCGCGGAGTTGCCGCACAACGCAGGAGGACATCACACGTCAGTGCGGTCCCGCCGAACGGGTTGCACTGCATCAAGCGGCAATGAACAGGGTCCCGCCGGAGGCCAGGTAAAAGAGAAAGTTAACAACTGTGTGGGCCAGAGGGGGGAAGTGTTTTGGACGAGGTGGGTTATTATTCCCCATCCCCCCTCCGCCATTATCCCTCTCCCCTTCCATCTTAATCCCCTTGTGCCATTCCCCCTTCCTATGATCCCCTTTTGCCATATTGGATAATAATGGAACAAGGGGATTAAGATGGAGGAGGAAAAATGGCAAAAGGGGTTCAGAGGGAGGGGGAATAATGACACAAGGGAAATAAGATGGAGGGGGGAATAATGACACAAGGGAAATAAGATGGAGGGGGAATAATGACACAAGGGAAATAAGATGGAGGGGGGAATAATGACACAAGGGAAATAAGATGGAGGGAGGGATAATCAACCCCCCCCCCCTCCATATTAATCCCCTTGTACCATTATTATCCGATATGGCAAAAGGGGATCCGAGGAAGGGGGAATAATGGCGCAAGGGGATAAAGATGCAGGGGGAATAATAACACAAGGAAATAAAGATGGAGGAGGAATAATAACACAAGAGGATAAAGATGGAGGAGGAATAATAACACAAGGGGATAAAGATGGAGGAGGAATAATAACACAAGGGGATTAATATAGAGGGGGGAGGGTTGATTATCCCCCCTCCATCTTTATCCCCTTGTGTTGTTATTCCTCCTCAATCTTTATCCCCTTGTCCCATTATTCCCCCTCCATCTTTATCCCCTTGTGTTATTATTCCCCCTCCATCTTTTTCCCCTTGTACCATTATCATCCAATATGGCAAAAGGGAATTTAGATGGAGGGAGGGATAATAACACAAGGGGATAAAGATGGAGGAGGAATAATGACACAAGGGGATAAAGATGGAGGAGGAATAACAACACAAGGGGATAAAGATGGAGGAAGAATAATAACAGGGGGATAAAGATGGAGGAGGAATAATAACACAAGGGGATAAAGATGGAGGAGGAATAATAACACAAGGGGATAAAGATGGAGGGGGAATAATAACACAAGGGGATAAAGATGGAGGAGGAATAATAACACAAGGGGATAAAGATGGAGGAGGAATAATAACACAAGGGGATAAAGATGGAGGAGGAATAACAACACAAGAGGATAAAGATGGAGGAGGAATAATAACACAAGAGGATAAAGATGGAGGAGGAATAATAACACAAGGGGATAAAGATGGAGGAGGAATAATAACACAAGGGGATAAAGATGGAGGAGGAATAATAACACAAGGGGATAAAGATGGAGGAGGAATAATAACACAAGGGGATAAAGATGGAGGAGGAATAATAACACAAGGGGATAAAGATGGAGGAGGAATAATAACACAAGAGGATAAAGATGGAGGAGGAATAATAACACAGGGGGATAAAGATGGAGGGGGAATAATAACACAAGGGGATAAAGATGGAGGAGGAATAATAACACAAGGGTATAAAGATGGAGGAGGAATAATAACACAAGGGGATAAAGATGGAGGAGGAATAATAACACAAGGGGATAAAGATGGAGGAGGAATAATAACACAAGGGGATAAAGATGGAGGAGGAATAATAACACAAGAGGATAAAGATGGAGGAGGAATAATAACACAGGGGGATAAAGATGGAGGAGGAATAATAACACAAGGGGATAAAGATGGAGGAGGAATAATAACAGGGGGATAAAGATGGAGGAGGAATAATAACACAAGGGGATAAAGATGGAGGAGGAATAACAACACAAGGGGATAAAGATGGAGGAGGAATAATAACAGGGGGATAAAGATGGAGGAGGAATAATAACACAAGGGGATAAAGATGGAGGAGGAATAATGGGACAAGGGGATAAAGATGGAGGAGGAATAATAACACAAGGGGATAAAGATGGAGGGGGGGGATAATAACACAAGGGGATAAAGATGGAGGAGGAATAATAACACAAGGGGATAAAGATGGAGGAGGAATAATGGGACAAGGGGATAAAGATGGAGGGGGAATAATAACACAAGGGGATAAAGATGGAGGAGGAATAATAACACAAGGAGATAAAGATGGAGGAGGAATAACAACACAAGGGGATAAAGATGGAGAGGGGGACAATCAACCCTCCCCCCTCCATATTAATCCCCTTGTGTTATTATTCCTCCTCGTCTTTACCCGCCGGTTTACCGGCCGACCAATCAGGGCGCCTGTGCGGGTGTCACTCCCGCAACCCGCTCCGCCCCTCTTCCGGAGGACGTGAGCGGGTGCGGGACGTGGACCCCGGGAGCTGGGGACCCTGATCCCCGAAGTCAATGTTGGGATCGGGGCCCCAGAAGCGGCGGCGGCGGCGAGGGACTGACCTGTGTCCCGGAGCAGCAGCAGGAGGGGAGTGACAGCCTCCTGCTGTTGCTTAGCAACAGCTCCCAGCATGCAAAAAGGGCATGCTGGGAGCTGTAGTTATGCAACAGCAGGAGGCAGACAACCACAACTCCCAGCATTCCCTTATGGGCATGCTGGGACTTATAGTTTTGCAACAGCTGGAGGCACATTTTTTCTATGGAAAAGTGTACCTTCATCTGTTGTATAACTACAACTCCCAGCTTGCACAAACAGCTAAAGTGCATGCTGGGAGTTGTAGTGCTGCATCTGCTGGTTGCGTAACTACAACTCCCAGCATGCCCGTTGACTGTCGGTGACTGCTGAGAGTTGTAGTTTTGCAACAGCTGAAGGCACAATGGTTGTGAAACTCAGAGTTTTTTTTAACCTAACTCAGTGTTTCACGACCGGTGTGCCTCCAGCTGTTGCAAACTACAACTCTCAGCAGTCACCGTACACCATGCACCGTACATGCTGGGAGTTGTAGTTTTGCAACAGCTGGAGGCACACTGGTTGTGAAACACTGAGTTAGGTCACAAACTCAGTGATACATAACCAGTGTGCCTACAGCTGTTGCAAAACTAAAACTCTCAGCATGTACTTTCTGTCAGCGCATGCTGGGAGTTGTAGTTTAGTTTTGCAACAGCTGGATGTCCCCCCCCCCCCCATGTGAACGTACAGGGTACACTCACATGGGCGGAGGTTTACAGTAAGTATCCGGCTGCAAGTTTGAGCTGCGGCAAATTTTCTGCCGCAGCTCAAACTGCCAGCGAGAAACAACTGTGAACCCCCGCCCGTGCGACTGTACCCTAAAAACACTACACTAACAAAAAATAAAATAAAAAGTAAAAAATACTACATATACACATTCCCCCCTCCCCTCCCCAATAAAAATGAAAAACGTCTGGTACGCCACTGTTTCCAAAACGGAGCCTCCAGCTGTTGCAAAACAACAACTCCCAGTATTGTCGGACAGCCGTTGACTGTCCAGGCATGCTGGGAGTTTTGCAACAGCTGGAGGCACCCTGTTTGGGAATCACTGGCGTAGAATACCCCTATGTCCACCCCTATGCAAGTCCCTAATTTAGGCCTCAAATGCGCATGGCGCTCTCACTTTGGAGCCCTGTCGTAATTCAAGGCAACAGTTTAGGGTCACATATGGGGTATCGCCGTACTCGGGAGAAATTGTGTTACAAATTTTGGGGGCTATTTTCTGCTTTTACCCTTTTTAAAAATGTAAAATTTTTGGGAAAACAAGCATTTTAGGTAACAAAATTTTTTTTTATTTTACATATGCAAAAGTCGGGAAACACCTGTGCGGTATAAAGGTTCACTTAACCCCTTGTTACGTTCCCCGAGGGATCTAGTTTCCAAAATGGTATGCCATGTGGGTTTTTTTTTGCTGTCCTGGCACCATAGGGGCTTCCTAAATGCGGCATGCCCCCAGAGCAAAATTTGCTTCCAAAAAGCCAAATGTGACTACTCCTCTTCTGAGACCTGTAGTGTGCCAGCAGAGCACTTTTAACCCCCATATGGGGTGTTTTCTGAATCGGGAGAAATTGGGCTTCAAATATGGAGCGGTATTTTCTGCTATTACCCTTTTTAAAAATGTAAATTTTTTGGGAAAACAAGCATTTTAGGTAAAAATTATTATTTTTGTTTTTACATTTGCAAAAGTCATGAAACACCTGTGGGGTATTAAGGCTCACTTTATCCCATGTTACATTCCCCGAGGTGTCTAGTTTCCAAAATGGTATGCCATGTGTTTTTTTTTTTTTTTGCTGTTCTGGCACCATAGGGGCTTCCTAAATGCAACATGCCCCCCAAAAACCATTTCAGAAAAGCGTACTCTCCAAAATCCCCTTGTCGCTCCTTCCCTTCTGAACCCTCTACTGCGCCCGCCGAACACTTTACATAGACATATGAGGTATGTGCTTACTCGAGAGAAATTGGGCTACAAATTCAAGTAAAAATTTTCTCCTTTTACCACTTGCAAAAATTCAAAGATTGGGTCTACAAGAACATGTGAGTGTAAAAAATGAAGATTTTGAATTTTCTCCTTCACTTTGCTGCTATTCCTGTGAAACACCTAAAGGGTTTAAACACTTACTGAATGTCATTTTGAATACTTTGGGGTGTATAGTTTTTATAATGGGGTCATTTATGGGGTATTTCTAATATGAAGACCCTTCAAATCCACTTCAAAACTGAACTGGTCCCTGAAAAATATCGAGTTTGAAAATGTGTTGAAAATTGCTGCTGAACTTTGAAGCCCTCTGGTGTCTTCCAAAAGTAAAAACTTGTCAATTTTATGATGCAAACATAAAGTAGACATATTGTATATGTGAATTAAAAAAAATGTATTCATAATATACATTTTCCTTACAAGCAGAAAGCTTCAGAGTTAGAAAACTGCAACATTTTCCAATTTTTCATCAAATTTACGGATTTTTCACCAAGAAAGGATGCAAGTTACCACAACAATGTACTACTATGTTAAAGTAGAATATGTCACGAAAAAATAATCTCGGAATCAGAATGATAACTAAAAACATTCCAGAGTTATTAATGTTTAAAGTGACAGTGGTCAGATGTGAAAAAAACGCTCTGGTCCTTAAGGCCAAAATGGGCTTGGTCCTGAAGGGGTTAAATGTTGTTGTATTGTTCTAATGATTGTTATAAAATTAAATAAATACATTTTATTATTATCAAATCATCAAAGATGATCAAAATGGAGTCACATCAGGTTCTGTTCATAGCAGATAGGTAACCATGGCAACTCCAAGAACCAAAGAGTCGATGTGACATCATGTGATGTCATCATAGAACACTGAAGGCATTACATTGCTCTGACAGCGCCCAGACCTTCATTCTGTAGATTGTTACACAGCGATTTGCTATACTTTTGCAGTATTTGCCTTTTGTGCCTTTTTCTTCATCTGCTATGGAGATTAAAGGATTGGGGTTCATCCCCCTCTTCATGGCCCTCTGGTGTATGGTCTGGATCTCCACCAGCTACACCATCACCATCATCCAAGGCCATACTACTTCCCCCCTGATCTATATCAGTGATATGGGGGTTTTCTTTCCTGAACAGATCCCATTCTGTATAGGATTTATAGGGATGGCCATTGCCTCTGTGGGTCTGGCATGGCTGAATTATAGATTCATCTTGTTCCATCGTGAAGCCTTTGGACCCCGTCAGCCATTGATCCAGAAGACCCTACTAGTCATCGCTTGGTCATCCTGTGTCATGACTGTCATCATGTCATTATTTTCAACAACAGACTACCCGATGATCCATCGCATCGCCGCCATCGCTACATTCATCTGTGCTGGAATATACAACATGTGGCAATCCATCCTCCTGTACAAAGTACCGGGAGCATCAAGAGTCATCTGCCATGTAAGAGCCATCTTCTCTTCTATGGCCCTTGCCTGTGTGTTTCTTATTATAGGAACTGGGGTCGTTGTATACATCCAACTGTTTGCCGGAGAATGGGAAGAGAGGATTGAAGCCTTTGTCAAAATCATCGAGTGGTCAATTCTGGTCCTCATCCTGCTGACGAATGTGACTTTCTATTCTACCATGGAACACCTATTGTTCACCATGTCCAGGAACACCTGCAGCATCTCCCTAAGGGTTCGGATCGATGCCTTTGGGGTATAGAGGACCATGCAGAACATCATAAGAACCTGTCATCTGTATGTTGGAGTTGGAATTTCACGCCACAGCCCAGAACTTACTACTGAAACAACTAGAACTGCGGCAAGTCTAGAGATAAAGACCTAGAGCCAAGAAATCCAACGGCACCAACCTCTCTCCATAACAGCAAGATGGAGGAATAGAACAGATTGTTATGTTCTTATAGGAAATGTCTTATTTAAAAAATGCATAAATAAATGAAAAAATTATGCAAACCTTCTCTTCTTCTTTGTAGTCCTAAACTCCTTAGATGTATAGGAATATGTGTACCTTAATTTTTTTGGGGGCTGCACAATATGTCACAATCACATCAGGAATTTTGCGCTTTGTGATATAGCGATTTCATCCATTGCAAAATGTTGCAATAACCTAGATGGTGCTGGGAGGAGAAACAATGAGCCACATGCTTGAGGGGCTGCACAGCACGGGAGCCGACAAACAGGTGAAACACACCTGCCACCACAGGCTCACCTCCCCTGCGGTACGGCCTGACCCCTCCAGCGAGCGTCTCCCTGTTTCTCCTCCCAGCAGTGCCTAGCGCTGGAAGGAGGTGTCCTAACCCCTCCCCAACTGGCCGCTGCTGTATATATGTGGTGCAGCCGTGCAACGGGTCTATAAAGCAAATTCAGGAGTGGAGCTCGCTTTATACTGGCTAATGCTGTGCAATATCGATCAGGTGAGTTCCATTAACCCTTAAGATGCCTCAATTAAAGTTGGTTGCCTCAAACAAGTACTGGTAGCTCAATGGAATTTGATGGGGACAGGGGCGGCAAATTTGCGGGGTCCTGATCAGCTGAGAGGACGGGCCGAGGATCACTACCTGCCTCCTATATTGCAGACAGCCTCTGCAGCATGTACTAATGGAGCGCTGAAAGATTAATTACACTAACAGATACAAAAACTTTTTATATGTTGTACAATTTTTGCACCTCAGCACTTGCACTTTGATAATATAGATGTGCTTATATATTAATTTGTTTCACTTATGTTTTTCATGTTTGTCTTCATTTATTTTTGATATTTCATGAATTTAGCTTTTTTATTATTTATTATATTTCCATGTATTTTTCACGTGTATATGTATTTATTCACTTTGGTCCCCTCATAGGGTATCATTTAGTACAGTCACTAATAATATTAATATATTTTTCATCTTTTTTTAAATCTATTTTATATTTCTCTATGCACTCAATTTTCCCTTATATATATATATATATATATATATATATATATATATATATATGTTTATTATACCCTCATATACTGTTATATTGTGCCATTTCAACATTATATATAATAGCCCCCCCCCCCATTTTATATCGATATATGTAGCATATTCATTCATATATTTATTTATCTATATTTGTTTATTTTTATGCTATCTGTGTTGCCCTGTGCATTATGCTACCTCATGTGTGTTGTTGTGGAACATTATCTTCTTTCTTTTATAAATGATTCTCTTATTACCTTGTGTGCCGTTGGCCCCCCTGCTTTTGATATCTTCATGAATTAATATACAGTAGTCCCTCAAGTTACAATATTAATAGGTTCCAGGACGACCATTGTATGTTGAAACCATTGTATGTTGAGACCATAACTCTATGGAAACCTGGTAATTGGTTCTGAAGTCCCAAAATGTCATCTTAAAATAGGAAAAAGTGAGGATTATAAGGAAAATAAGTAGATAAGTAATACAGATAAAGCAAATCCTTATATATAAAAGTAATAAAGATCTGCTTGGAGCTGTAAATCACTGTCTATGTAGAGGACCGGAGCTTCTTCAGGGTCCTGTACAGTACATGCAATGTCCTGAAAAAGTTGAATGAAGCCGCCCTTACTTGGTGTCCAAAGGAGCAGCTAACCCTGGCACAGGTAAAGAGTAGTACAGAACATGTAATACCTCCCTGTACTGTAGGGGGCGCTACCAGACAGCCAGTCAGTACATGCACTTTAGGAATACAGGGGTTTTATCAGTAAATGACCATTCTGATTGGTTGGTTCTTCCAGCCATTGACATGTTTTGCAGATTCCATAGCATTGTATGTTGAGTCTGGTTTCAAGTTACAATGGTCCAGAAAGGACCATTGATTGTTGAAACTAATGTATGTTGAGGCCATTATCTTTTGGTTGTATTACATATACGGGGGAGTGGCTACCTCCATGTTGGCTCCTGCACCCCACCCACCTCTATTAGGTGTATATAAGGTACCTCGGATGTTTCAGACCTTGCAATGCCTGTTGTACTGTTCACACAGAGGCATATCCACAGTGTAGGGTCCGTCCCAGAATGAGGTCACCTTACCGTGGTGGGACGGTCCACGCTATTTGGCACCAAATTTGCAAGCTAAGTACCTCATATTTTCATAGTTTCATATCTTCATTTATTGCATTACAGCTGTATAGCTGTTCATGTTCTATCTATATACTCATGTTGTATCTATATACTCATGTTTCATCTATATCTTTGTGCTAGCAGTGTGCTGCTGTATTCTTCTCTTGCTGTATATTTAGCCCAGCAGCCTGCACCTGCAAGCCAGGTTTTTACAATAGTTTGGATCAATAGTGCTGGCCAATTTATCTTTTGGTTATATAGTTAGAGTTCCTAGATACCGTTGGGGTCTGCCTGCTGAGTAAGTCCCTCGTCGCCTCTTCGTTCTTTAATTTTGTGTGGTTTATGTAAATAATTGATATAAATATATTTATCTGTATAGTGTCTGAAGGACCTTAGGTCACATGACTAGTGTTAATTCCTTTAAGGTATGCTTAAGGACCTTCCGAGGTCACATGGTATGGTCACATGTTAGACCATAATCCTTTGTGAGGAGAATTGACAGATGGTATGGACCAATGAGCTCAAGGCCAGCCCCTGCCCAAATAAGGGAGCTGCCAGCCAATCCTCGCTCTCTTGGGTTCCGGACTAGCAGAGAGTAGAGATCCGTGCAACTTTCAAAGACAAGACCAGGCCGAAGCCTGATAATACTAAACCGTGAGTTACAATACAACTCCCCACTATAGCTAACGTGTCTTCTGGACCTAAAACCAATCCCTGAAATCCAGTGGAACAGCGCATATTAATCTCCTGAGTTTAAAACTCACGCGGTCCCAACCAACTGTCAAAATCCTAATGGACTCTGCTTGTAAAAAGACTTTTCTTGTTTAACTCTGCATAAAACCTGCAGTAAAAGTTCCAACAGTTTTCTGAAACCTACGGTTGTGGACAATCATTTATTTAAACCTCCCTATCGCTCTTGGGACGGGTGGCGATAGGACAAGCATATACAGAGAAGCCCCCTGCTATCAGACAGGAGAGAGCTCAGAGGAATCGTATCACACAGGAGAGAGCAAAGAAAGTCCTATTGTGGTGTCCCGGTACAGGACCTTGTCCTGTCCCTTGTCTAAAGTCCCCTCAGCTAGAGTCCCTCCATTCCTATAGGGCTCTCCTGCAGGGCTTACCCCTAGTCGCCTCCTATAAATGTGATATTTATTGTATATATTATTTAACCCCTTAAGGACCAAGGACGTATGAATATGTCCTTGGTCCCGCTCCTGTGATATAACGCGGGGTCCCACAGTGACCCCGCATCATAGCACAGCGTGCCCGGCATCATAGTGAAGCCGGGACCCGCCGCTAATAGCGTGTGGCACTGATCGCGGTGCCGCGCTATTAATCCTTTAGCCGCGCGCTCAAAGCTGAGCCACGCGGCTAAAAGTGAAAGTAAAAAGTGCCGGTTAGCTCAGGGAGCTGTTAGGGATCGCTGCGGTGAAATCGCATCATCCCGAACAGCTGTACTACAGGAGGAAGGTCTCTTACCTTCCTTCCTGCAGTCCGATCGCCGATTGAATGCTTCAAGCCTGAGATCCAGGCTTGAGCAATCAATCGCCAAAAACACTGATCAATGCATCCCTATGGAGATGCATTGAACACTGTGAAAGATCAGTAAATGCAATGTTATAGCTCCCTATGGGGGCTATAATATTGCAAAAGAGCGCCTCTTGAGAAAGGGATTGCCCAAAACACGTGTCGAGGTAGCAGGACAACCACCTGGGAATTGTCAGCATGTCACAATCAGGTAAAGTACTGACCTAAGATATCTTTTCATTAGTGTGCTGACTTGACTTATACTGTATATTTGTACTATCGGCAATATTGTGATCCTTGTCATGTATCCCGGTGGCATCCTGCTGGAGGGGCAAGCTGTGCATAACCAGCTTGCCCCCTGACTGGTGAGCAGTTAACGGTTAAGAAATGTACAGGCAAGGTTTTTTAGCCCCCTCCCCCGCCTGTAAAACTTGTGGGTAAATATAGTGGTATGTCCCATGGGTGGGGGGAAGGAGTGCACCAATCAGTGGTGTAATAGTTTGCCGGGCTTTCAGGGGCCCTCCCCTGGGTATTTATATCTGTGGTGCCTCCCTTCCCCCCCTCAATCTGCCCAGGACCCGGAGTTTTGGCTGCTGGTGGGTATGTTGCTGCCCCTTATTTATAGCCTGGATGGAGCAGGAGGGTGAGGGATGGCATGCTCCCTTGTGGCTGAGCTGGCCTCCCCTCCTGTTGCGTCCATGGCGGGCTCGGGAGGCTGGCGGACCTCTTATTAGTCCTGCCCTCCCTTCCCACTGTAATCCCTGCGAGCCTTGTCCCGTCCTTTTGCCCTCTCCCCTGCCTGTACTTTGATCCCTCCTCCGTGCGTGCTCCTGGACCAGGCTCTGATTTCCCCTTGCCCCGTCCGTCTCTTTTTCCCCCCCTGTATGCGCCCACTCACCCCCCCCCCCCTGTTGCGGTCTCCTTCACCACCCCCCCCCCTTGTCCCCTCCGCTCTGGAGGTGGCGGCCCCTCGGTGGCTGCTGCGTTAACCCCCCTTTTGCGCAAATGGACGTTTAGTAACTTCCATTTGCGCGTCCCCAGCTATAATGCGCTCTCACAATGTGAGCGCGCATTGTAGCCGGCGGATCCCGGTTGCTGTTAGCAACCAGGACCCCTGCTAATGCCGGACATCGCCGATCTGGCAGATGTCCGGCATTACCTCTTTAATTTACATTCTGAAAATGTAATTGAACGCATCCCGGCTGCTCAGCGGGCTGATCGGGACCATCGCGATAAAATCGCGATGTCCCGATCAGCTGGGACGCAGCAGGAGGGTCACTCACCTGCCTCCTGCGCGTCCGCTCCTCGATTGATTGCTCCAAGCCTGAAATTCAGGCTTGAGCAATCAATCCTTGATAACACCGATCATTGCCATGTTAATACATGGCAAGTGATCAGTGTCAGGTTCAGCGTGTGCAGTGTTATAGCTCCTAGGGGAGCTATAGCATTGCAAAAAAAAAAAAAAAAAAAAGTGTAAAAATAAAGTTGAAGGATTTCAATAGTTTAGTTAATAAAGATTGTTTAACCCTTGCAATATTTAACGTTTGATCACCCCCCCTTTTTCCCCATAAAAAAATAAATTAATTAATTAATTAATAAAAAAAAAAAAATTATAATAATTATAATAATTAAAAAAAAAAAAAAAAAAAAAAATATATATATATATATATATATAACAATAATAATAAAAAATAAAAATATATATATTTTTTTAATAAAATAAATTAATAATAACACATAAAATACTGTATATTACAACAAACATACACATGTGTGGTATCGCCGCGTGCGTACATGTCCGTAGTATAAAAAATATATCGTCCTTTGAGGCGCTCCATCTATGGCGTACGCATATTAAAAAAAAAAATAATTAAAAAATATATATAAAAAAAAAAATTACAATAATTTAATCAATGAATAAAATACATAAATAAGTAATATTACTTGAATGAATAAATTTCACAGTCCAAAATAGCGTATTTTGGATCCCTTTTTTATACCGTAAGTATGACTAAACAGCGATCTCAAACTCAATCAAAACGACAATGGTACTGCGGACAGCTTCAGATCACAACGCCAACTATATGAGCCCTCATACCGTCCCCACTCCTTTGCCCGGCTCCTTACCCCCACCACACTAGCACTCTCCCCCTGCCCACTGCTGCTGTGGCTGCTGCTGCCCCCCTTTTTCCTCGTGCTCCTCCAGTGCTCCCCATGGTTCTTGCAGCCACTGTGCCCCCACTCCTCCCCGTCACCTTTCCGCCCAGAGTTCCCAACCCCCCCCCCCTGCTGCCGCTGCTGTCCTCCTTCCTCCTGCCTCTCCAATGCCCCCCGTGGAGGGGTAGGTAGTGCTCCCCTGATTTTGTGTTGCTCTTCCCCCTCTGGGGCCGGATGGGAGCATAGACGTATTTGTCGCCGCTCTCGCTCTGGCCCTGGGAGGCGGCACAGGCGGTGTTTTTTTGGGCCTTCTTCTCACTTGCAGGGAGTAGGTGTTTCATTTTTTCCCGCAGGGGTTCTCCCTCAGAGTCCTCTACTGCTGGTTTCACGGCGTGGTTTCCGGCAGCGGCCGAGTGCCCGCGATCCAGCGGTCTCCGGCGTGCCTTGTCCCACGCCTGCGGCGGTGGTGAAGTGGTTTCTCCAGCTGTTGTGCTTCTCCATTTTCTGGAATTGGTGAGTGTTCTGATGTGGGGCTTGGCCCCTTCCCTGGTTTGTGTGCTTATGGCTATGTTCTGTGTAGTGTTCGTCCTTTTGTCCCGTGTGTTTGTTGGGTTTGGGTCTCGGATATTGGTGTTATGTCTATGTTGGTCTCTGGTTGTGATTTGGGTACGTCTCTTCTTGACGGGGTGCTTTGGTAGGGTATCATTTTTGCAGTGCGCGCTTGGGTGTGTGGTCTTTTGGCCTTACGCTCTGGGTGGCCGGGGTTTTGCTGACTTAGCTCCCGAGGCTTGTTCCTTTTCTTGAATCGGTGCCAGTCACGGTTTTGTTTCTTTGGGTTTTTCTCCCCCTTTGTTTGGTTTATCTCTCCATCTTAAGTTGTAGTCTCTCTCCGCTGCTCCATTTGTCCTAGTGTATCTGTCTGATGTTTTTTCCTGTTTTGCCCAATCTCATGTAGGCATTGGACTCCTGCATGTCGTGCTGGGTGCTTTGGCTGATGTGGCGGTGGGTAGGTTTCGCTAGTGTCTCCGTTTGTCTTGCCTGTGTGGGTTCTTCTGTTCGTGGTGGTATTCCGGAGGGTGATTCTCCTGTGCTTTACACTTGTTGGGGTGTGGTTTGTTGCTGCAAAGCTGACGCACAAATTTGTGAAGCGTCCATATTTTGTGCTCGCTTCGGCAGCACATATGTTAGAATTGGCACGATGCTGAGGAGATTAGCATGGGTTCCGCATGCCGTGTTGGCGTTGGTTTGCTGCTTTCCTGTGGTCAGGGAGTGATTGCGTTTTCTCTGTTTTGGTTTCTTCAGGGCTCGCTATGTGCCCCGATTCCGGTCCTTGCTGGTTTACTGAATGTTCCACGTGGAATGTGTTTCTGGGCGGAGTTTTTTCCTGCAGGTTGTCTCTGGCTGCCGAGGGTGTGTGGTATCTGTGTCCCCGCATATGTGCCCCTGGTGCGCTAAGCGCTGACGTTACGGTTGGTTGGGGTTTTTCAGGTGTAATGCAGTGGTCAGGCCTGCTTTCAGTCCCCCGTTGCAGCTCATGGGGAGCTCGCTCTGTTCCCAGGTGTGGCTGGTTTGGTTGGTTGCTGGTGTGGTGTTTTGGTTTTCCAATGGTGCATACATTCTTAGTATGTGACGCTGGGTATCTTCACCTGTTCGTGAGAATCACCTACTACTCAATGCAAAAAAAATAAAAAAATGAAAATAAATTGCTTGGCTTTCCCGCTGTGCTGCGATCCAGTGGGGTGAGGTTGCCGCATGGCGGGGGGTGATTTTTCTTTTCTGCTTTGCGGTTGGTGGGATGTTGGCGTATACCTAGGGGCTGGGCCCGGGAGCGGGTGACCTTGCTGTCGGCGATCGGTTTTTCCTATCAGTTTTTGGGTCGCTTGGTGGCGGCTGTGGGTCGGATTTTTGGTTGTCGCTTTTGCGTTGTTTTTTTTATTTTTTATTTATTTATTTTTTTTCTGATCCGAGGTTTTGCGCTGGCTTTTTTCGGGGCTAGGTGGATGGGGCACTTTCTTTCTCCTCGTCTCCTTCCATGGCACTTGGGTGTCTGATGTGTTTTTTGGGTGCCTATTTTGTGCGTTTTCAGGTCCGTTGGTCCGAGACTGCTTAGGCGATCTGGGACACAGCTTGTGCTGCATGAGGGTCCACGAATGACTGTTTTTTCCGGTTGTCGTCCTATTGTTGACTGGACTGCGCGCCCCCCTTTTTTCTTTTTTGCTCCCCGCCCTCGATTGTCTGTTTTGGGTTTTGGCTTCTCTTTGTAGGATGGGGTGTTGTGAGTTTGGGATTCGCTCACTTTTGTATCGGTGTCGGCGGAGAGGGCTTGGTTTCCGGAGAGGGTAGCGCGGGCGATCTGCATGTTGCGTTGCTATTTTCGCCCAGTTTGATGTTTCCCATATGTGTTTTTGTTTTGCGAGCGGCTTTCCGCAAGAAGGTGCGAGTGCTGCGGCTCTCTTCGGTGTATGGGCGAGTTTGAGAGAGATGAGTTCACACAAGAGTTAGTGCAAAAAAAAATAAATAAATAAATAAAATAAAATAAAAAAAGGAAATGCAAAAACATAGGTCCTGGCGGCAGGTACCTCGGATTTCCTGGAGAGGAAATGTGTTGGGCGGATTTCCTGGAGAGGAAATGTGTTGGGCGGATTTCCTGGAGAGGAAATGTTTTGGGTGTGTTCGGGGGGCTGAGTTGGCCCCAGGTGTTGGCTATCCAGTGTCTCTTGGGTGGGGGTCGGAGCCCAGTGTAGGGCTAACTGGTCTCCTCCGTGGCGGTAAGAAGACGGTGAAAGCGGGGTCAACCCGGGGTAGACCTCCACACAGGACAGTGTGGCAGCACCTCTCGGGTTGGCAAGAAACCAATCGGTGTCTTTGTTACAGTTAAATTGTTATTTATATAAGTAATTTTATAAATAAAGCTGTGGCCGATCCCCACCCACGGAAAAGTTGAATTGTTGTTGTGTCAGTTATTATCTAATAAATTATTGTAATAAGGGGGAGGGGTAGTTATAGCCTGCTAGGAGCTAATTGGGTCTCAACAGTCTGGAGGGGCAAGCTGTGCATAACTAGCTTGCCCCCTGACTGGTGAGCAGTTAAGGGTTAAGAAATGTACAGGCAAGGTTTTTTAGCCCCCTCCCCCGCCTGTAAAACTTGTGGGTAAATATAGTGGTATGTCCCATGGGTGGGGGGGAAGGAGTGCACCAATCAGTGGTGTAATAGTTTCCCAGGCTTTCAGGGGCCCTCCCCTGGGTATTTATATCTGTGGTGCCTCCCTTCCCCCCCTCAATCTGCCCAGGACCCGGAGTTTTGCCCTCCCTCCCTTTTTTGTATGTCTGTTTATTGTAAGTCACAGCTTGGCGGTAAGAAGACGGTGAAAGCGGGGTCAACCCGGGGTAGACCTCCACATAGGACAGTGTGGCAGCACCTCTTGGGTTGGCAAGAAGCCAATCGGTGTCTTTGTTACAGTTAAATTGTTATTTATATAAGTAATTTTATAAATAAAGCTGTGGCCGATCCCCACCCACGGAAAAGTTGAATTGTTGTTGTGTCAGTTATTATTTAATTAATTATTGTAATAAGGGGGAGGGGTAGTTATAGCCTGCTAGGAGCTAATTGGGTCTCAACAGTCTTGGCTCTTGTTGGGGGGAATTTTAAGGGCGGGTGATTTTATGGGTGTTTTTCTACCTGATTGTATAGATTAATAAATATTGAATTTTGGTTACTTTCAGGCTAATTTTTGTAGTTTTTTGTATGATTATAATTAGCCTTTCGGGCTTGTAGGTAATATATGCTAAATTGAAAGAGTTATGATTTTTTAAAGGTAAGGAGGAAAAAACGAAAGAGCAAAAACCGAAAAATGCCCGGTCCTTAAGGGGTTAATGTCTAGGTATTATAACTGTATAGGACCTTAGCAGGTCATGTGACTTGTAAATTATGTTTGTACTATTGTTTAACTCCTTGGGAACGGAGCCCATTAATACCCTAAGGACGGGAGCATTTTTTGCACATCTGACCACTGTCACTTTAAGCATTAATAACTCTGGATGCTTTTACTTTTCATTCTGATTCCGAGATTGTTTTTTCGTGACATATTCTACTTTATGTTAGTGGTAAATTTTTGTCGATACTTGCATCGTTTCTTGGTGAAAAATTCCAAAATTTGATGAAAAAATTTAAAATTTTGCATTTTTCTAACTTTGAAGCTCTCTGCTTGTAAGGAAAATAAACATTCTAAATAAATAATATTTTGATTCACATATACAATATGTCTACTTTATGTTTGTATCATAAAGTTGACATGTTTTTACTTTTGGAAAACACCAGAGGGCTTAAAAGTTCAGAAGCAATTTTCCAATTTTTCACAAAATTTTCAAAATCTGAATTTTTTAGGGGCCAGTTCAGTTTTGAAGTGGATTTGAAGGGCCTTCATATTAGAAATACCCCATAAATTACCCCATTATAAAAACTGCACCCCTCAAAGTATTCAAAATGACATTCAGTAAGTTTGTTAACCCTTTAGGTGTTTCACAGGAATAGCAGCAAAGTGAAGGAGAAAATTCAAAATCTTAATTTTTTACACTTGCATGTTCTTGTAGACCCAGTTTTTGAAATTTTACAAGGGGTAAAAGGAGAAAAAGCCCCCCAAAATTTGTAACCCAATTTCTCTCGAGTATGGAAATACCTCATATGTGTATGTCAAGTGTTCGGCAGGCGCAGTAGAGGGCTCAGAAGGGAAGGAGCGACAATGGGATTTTGGAGAGTGAGTTTTGCTGAAATGGTTTTTGGGGGAATGGCGCATTTAGGAAGCCCCTATGGTGTCAGAACAGCAAAAAAAAAACACATGGCATACCATTTTGGAAACTACACCCCTCAAGGCACGTAACAAGGGGTCCGGTGAGCCTTAACAACCCACAGGTGTTTGACGACTTTTCGTTACATTTGGATGTGTAAATGAAAATAAAAATTTTCACTAAAGTGCAGGTTTTTTCCCCAAATTTACCATTTCTACAAAGGATAATGGGAGAAAAATCCCCCAAACTTTGTAACGCAATTTCTCCCGAGTATGGAGATACTCCATATGTGGCCCTAAACTGTTGCCTTGAAATACGACAGGGCTCTGAAGTGAGAGAGCTCCATGCGCATTTGAGGCCTGAATAAGGAATTTGCAGTTGGGGTGGACCCGGTTACAAGGATGGGGCTTGTCTCCACCAAAACCCTACAGCAGTGTCTCCCACAGGGTGCCTCCAGCTGTTGCAAGACTCCCAGCCTGCCAGGACAGTCTATGGCTGTCCGGCAACACTGGGAGTTGTGGTTTTGCCACAGCTGGAGGCGCCGTTTAGGAAACCCTGCCGTATGAGACGTTTTTCGTTTTTATTGGGGGGGGTTTCAACGTGTAAGGGGTGTATGTGTAGTGTTTTACTTTTTATTATTTGGTAGTGTAGTGTTTTTAGGATACATTCACACAGGCAGGGGTTCACAGTAAGTTTCCTTGAAGGAAACCCACTGTAAACCCGCCCGTGTGAATGTACCCTGTACATTCACATGGGGGGGGGGGGGGGGGGGTGCCCCAAACCTTCAGCTGTGGCAAAATGACAACTCCCAGAATGCACTGACAGACCGTACATGCTGGGAGTTGTAGTTTTACAACAGCTGTAGGCACACTGGTGGGGAACCACTGAGTTAGAAAACAGACTCTAGCTCAGTGATTCCAACCCATGTGCCTCCAGCTGTTGCAAGACTACAACTCCCAGCATGATCGGTCTGTCAATGCAGTCTGGGAGTTGTAGTTTTGCCACAGCTGGAGGCACACGGGTTGGAATCACTGAGTTAGGAAACAGACCCTAGCTCAGTGTTTCCCAACCAGTGTGCCTACAGCTGTTGCAAAACTACAATTCCCAGCACGGCCAGACAATCAGGGATACTGGGCGTGTAGTTCTGCAATATCTGGCCCTTCAGATGTTGCAGAACTACAACACCCAGCATGCCTGGACAGTCTGGGCATGCTAGGAGTTGTAGTTATGCAACAACTGGGGAAGAACAGTGGCCTCCAAACTGTAGCCCTCCAGATGTTGCAAAACTACAACTCCAAGCATGCCCAGACTGTCCAGGCATGCTGGGAGTTGTAGTTCTGCAACATCTGAAGGGCCAGATATTGCAGAACTACACTCCCAGCATCCCTGACTGTCTGGGCATGCTGGGAGTTGTAGTTTTGCAACATCTGGAGGGCTACAGTTTGGAAACCACCATATAGTGGTCTCCAAACTGTGCTACTTCAGATGTTGCAAAACTACAACTCCCAGCATGCCCAGACAGTCAGTGCATGCTGGGAGTTGTAGTTTTGCAACATCTGGAGGACCACAGTTTAGAGTCCACTACACAGTGGTCTCCAAACTGTGACCCTCCAGATGTTGCAAAACTACAACTCCCAGCATGCCCAGACAGCCTTTGGCTTGGTGGGCATGCTGGGAGTTGTAGTTTTGCAGCTTTTAGAAGGCCACAGTGAAGATCACTTACCGCGATCTTCACTGCAGCCTTCTCAGCCGCACTTTCCGGCCGTTGCTCTTCCTCCTGCCGCCGCTTGTTACTGCTGCCGCTGCTCCGTGATGCCGCCGCCTCCGCCGCCGATGCCGGTCCGGGTAAGCTGGGCCATGTCCCCCCTCCTCGCCGCCAGTGTTCCCCCCGCTCTGTACCGACTTCGATCGGTGCGCAGAGCAGGGGGAAATGAACTGTAACCCCCCGCCCCCCTCCTGCCATTGGTGGTCAGCCTGACCGACCAATGGCAGGGGATTGGAGGGGGTGCCACCTCGCTCCTATGCTTTAGGCTGGTCGGAGCTGTCTCTGACAGCTCCGATCAGTCTTATTTTCCGGGAGATCGGGTCACCAGTGACCCGATTTGCCCGGATCGCAGCAAATCACAGGTCTGAATTGACCTGCGATTTGCTGCGATCGCCGATATGGGGGGGTCTCAGGACCCCCCTAGGCATTGCCACAGGATGCCTGCTGATAGATATCAGCAGGCATCCCGGTCCGATCACCGCCTGGCGAGCGGCAGTGATCGGAAATACGGAGGGCGTATGGATACGCCCTTCGTCCCCAAGGAGTTAAGGACCTTCCTAGGCCATGTTATGTACCCAGGGTTCACTGGGTCAGGTCTTACAGGTTTGCTGACCAATGAGCTTTTGCCCAGCCTCATTAATATATATAGGGGCCTGCTGCCACTAAATTCTCTCTCTTAGTTCCCGGCACTCATAGAAAGTACATCTCAGCACAAATCTTAAATTCAAGCTAGGCCAAAGCCTAAGAACCTGCAGCCACAAAACCGTGAGTTATCAAAGCTCAATCTACTAAATCCTGTGTGACTACTACTCTCATCAAATCTATCACTAGTAGCACAGTGGCTAGCATCAAAGCTCATTGCTTCCAAGTCCCAGCAAAACCTGTGAGGAACCTGTATCCCAGTTCACTCATAAGAGACTGTTATGTACCAAGCCTGTTGCATAAAGTCTGCAAGTAAAGTTCTTCAGTTTATTCATAAAATCTGCTGTGGACATTCCGCTAGTCTACCTGTCGTTTTTTGGACGGTTGGCGGCAGGACCATTAACCCTAAGGAAACCTCACGCTGGCATCACGAAAACTAAGGGTTAATGCCACCAGACCCCACACTAACATAGCAGCACCCCAGACACCATTGCTCTCCTGGCTCACCACACTATCAGACAGGAGAGAGCACAGAGGAGTACTATCAGACAGGAGAGAGCACAGAGGAGTGCTATCAGACAGGAAAGTGCACAGAGGAGTGCTATCAGACAGGAGAGAGCACAGAGGAGTGCTTTCAGACAGGAGAGAGCACAGAGAAATCTTATCAGACAGGAGAGAGCAAAGAGAAGCCCTATCAGACAGGTGACCACAGACAAGAGACCACAGAGGAGTACTATCAGACAAGAGAGAGAACAGAGGAGTACTATCAGACAGGGGAGAACACAGAGGAGTCCTATCAGACAGGAGAAAGCACAGAGGAGTGCTATCAGATAGGCCAGAGCAAAGATGAGTCCTATCAGACAGGAAAGAGCACAGAGGAGTGCTATCAGGAGAGAGCACAGAGGAGTGCTATCAGACAGGAGAGAGCACAGAGGAGTCCTATCAGGAGAGAGCACAGAGGAGTGCTATCAGATAGGAGAGAGCACAGAGGAGTGCTATCAGATAGGAGAGAGCACAGAGGAGTGCTATCAGGCAGGAGAGAGCACAGAGGAGTGCTATCAGACAGGAAAGAGCACAGAGGAGTGCTATCAGACAGGAGAGAGCATAGAGGAGTGCTATCAGACAGGAGAGAGCACAGAGGAGTACTATCAGGCAGGAGAGAGCACAGATGAGTGCTATCAGACAGGAGAAAGCACATAGGAATCTTATCAGACAGGAGAGAGCCCAGAGGAGTACTATCAGACAGGAGAGAGCACATAGGAGTACTATCAGACAGGAGAGTGCACAGAGGAGTGCTATCAGACAGGATAGAGCACAGAGGAATCTTATCAGACAGGAGAGAGCCCAGAGGAGTACTATCAGACAGGAGAGAGCACAGAGGAGTGCTATCAGACAGGAGAGAGCACAGAGTAGTACTATCAGACAGGAGAGATCACAGAGGAGTGCTATCAGACAGGAGAGATCACAGAGGAGTACTATCAGACAGGAGAGAGCACAGAGGAGTGCTATCAGAAAGGAGAAAGCACAGAGTGGTACTATCAGACTGGAGAGCGCATAGAGGAGTCCTATCAGAAAGGAGAGAGCACAGAGTAGTACTATCAGACAGGACAGAGCACAGAGGAGTCCTATCAGACAGGAGAGAGCACAGAGTAGTATTATGAGTATATGAGTAAGGAGAGAGTACAGAGGAGTGCTATCAGACAGGAGAGAGTACAGAGGAGTCCTATCAGACAGGAGAGAGTACAGAGTGGTACTATCAGACTGGAGAGAGCACAGAGGAGTGCTATCAGACTGGAGAGAGCACAGAGGAGTGCTATCAGACTGGAGAGAGCACAGAGGAATGCTATCAGACAAATTGACATCTTCCAGCATGACTGGCAGTTATAATTAATCTATATATATATATATATATATATATATATATATATATAAAACGTAATGTGTGTGTATGTATGCGTGTGTGTGCTCTCTCCTATCTGATAGTTAGTGTTGAGCGGCATAGGCCATATTCGAATTCGCGAATATTCGCGAATATATGGACGAATATTCGCATATATTCGCGAATATTCGCATATTCGTTATATTCTCGTTTTATTTTCGCATATGCGAAAATACGCATACGCGAAAATTAACATACGCGAAAATTCGCATATGCGAAAATTAGCATATGCGAATTTTCGCACGCCAGTCTCACACAGTAGTATTACAGCCTTCTTTACACCACACAAACTGGAAGCAGAGAGGGGTGATCACTGTGATGTGTACTGTGAAGAAAAAAAATAAATAAAAAACGAATATTCGTAATTACGAATATATAGCGCTATATTCGCGAAATTCGCAAATTCGCGAATATGCGATATTCGCGAATAATATTCGAATTGCGAATATTTGCGAGCAACACTACTGATAGTACTCCGCTGTACTCTCTCAGCATCACGTCCAAACGGCTAAAGATATTAACATGAAATTTGGCACACATGTTACTTATATGTCAACAACAAATATAGGCTAGGTGATTTAACCCTTACCCCCCCCCCCCCCCCAGGTGAGGTGGTACTTAACGCACCAGGACGTACATTTGAGTCCTTTGCATAACCGCAAGCATCGGAGTGATGCCCGGATCATGCGCTGCATGTCCCGGCTGCTGATAGCGCAGATGTCCGCCATTAGCCCCTCAAATGCCGTGATCAATACAGATCACGGCATCTGCAGAATTGGGGGTAACTAAAATGGATGATCGGATTGCCCGCAGTGCTGCAGCGGCAAACCAATCATCCAGAACGGCAGACGAAGGTCCCGTCACTTGCCTCCGCTGCCTTCCACGGGTCGACCAGAGCAGAAGATGACCAATAACACTGATCAGTGCTATGCCCTATGAATAGCACTGAACAGTATTAGCAATTGAATGATTGCTATAAATAGTCCCCTATGGGGACTATTTAACACCTTAAGGACCAGGCCATTTTACACCTTAAGGACCAGAGCGTTTTTTGGAAATCTGACCACTGTCACTTTAAACATTAATAACTCTGGAATGCTTTTAGTTATCATTCTGATTCCGAGATTGTTTTTTCGTGACATATTCTACTTTAACTTAGTGGTAAAATTTTATGGTTACTTGCATCCCAAAATTTGATGAAAAAAATGAAAATTTTGCATTTTTCTAACTTTGAAGCTCTGCTTGTAAGGAAAATGGATATTCAAAATAATTTTTTTTGGGGTTCACATATACAATATGTCTACTTTATGTTTGCATCATAAAATTTATGAGTTTTTACTTTTGGAAGACACCATAGGGCTTCAAAGTTCAGCAGCAATTTTGAAATTTTTCACAAAATTTTCAAACTCACTATTTTCCAGGGACCAGTTCAGATTTGAAGTGAATTTGAAGGGTCTTCATATTAGAAATACCCTATAAAAGACCCCCTTATAAAAACTGCACCCCCCAAAGTATTCAAAATGACATTCAGTAAGTGTATTAACCCTTTAGGTGTTTCACAAGAATAGCAGCAAAGTGAAGGAGAAAATTCAAAATCTTCATTTTTTACACTCGCATGTTCTTGTAGACCCAATTTTAGAATTTTTGCAATTGGTAGAAAGTAGAAAATTTTTACTTGTATTTGAAACCCAATTTCTCTCGAGTAAGCACATACCTCATATGTTTATGTTAATTGTTCGGCGGGCGCAGTAGAGGGCTCAGAAGGGAAGAAGCGACAAATGGTTTTTGTGGGGCATGTCACCTTTAGGAAGCCCCTATGGTGCCAGGACAGCAAAAAAAAAAAAAACACATGGCATACCATTTTGGAAACTAGACCCCTCGGGGAACGTAACAAGTGGTAAAGTGAACCTTAATACCGCACAGGTGATTCACAACTTTTGCATATGTAAAAAAAAAATAAAAAAATTTTACCTAAGATTTTACATTTTTAAAAAGGTTAATAGCAGAAAATACCCCCTCAAAATTTGAAGCCCAATTTCTCCCGATTCAGAAAACACCTCGCATGGGGGTGAAAATTGCTCTGCTGGCGCACTACAGGTCTCAGAAGAGAAGGAGTCACATTTGGCTTTTTGAAAGCAAATTTTGCTCTGGGGGCATGCCGCATTTAGGAAGCCCCTATGGTGCCAGAACAGCAAAAAAAAAAAAAACACTTGGCATACCATTTTGGAAACTAGACCCCTCGGGGAACGTAACAAGGGGTAATGTGAACCTTTATGCCCCACAGGTGTTTCACGACTTTTGTGTATGTAAAAAATTTTTTTTTTTTACCTAAAATGCTTGTTTTCCCAAAGATTTTAAATTTTTAAAAAGGGTAATAGCAGAAAATACCCCCAAAATTTGTAACACAATTTCTCCCGAGTACGGCGATACCCCATATGTGACCCTAAACTGTTGCCTTGAAATACGACAGGGCTCCAAAGTGAGAGCGCCATGCGCATTTGAGGCCTAAATTAGGGACTTGCATAGGGGTGGACATAGGGGTATTCTACGCCAGTGATTCACAAACAGGGTGCCTCCAGCTGTTGTAAAACTCCCAGCATGCCTGGACAGTCAGTGGCTGTCTGGCAATACTGGGAGTAGTTGTTTTGCAACAGCTGGAGGCTCCGTTTTGGAAACAGTGGCATACCAGACATTTCTCATTTTTATTGGGGAGGGGGGCTGTATAGGGGTATGTGTATATGTAGTGTTTTTTACTTTTTATTTTATTTTGTGTTAGTGTAGTGTAGTGTTTATAGGGTACAGTCGCACGGGCGGGGGTTCACAGTAGTTTCTTGCTGGCAGCTTGAGCTGCGTCAGAAAATTTGCCGCAGCTCAAACTTGCAGCCGGATACTTACTGTAAACCTCCGCCCATGTGAGTGTACCCTGTACGTTCACATTGGGGGGGGGGGGATGACATCCAGCTGTTGCAAAACTACAACTCCCAGCATGTACGGTCTATCAGTGCATGCTGGGAGTTGTAGTTTTGCAACTGCTGGAGGCTCCGTTTTGGATACAGTGACGTACCAGACGTTTTTCATTTTTATTGGGGAGGGGGGCTGTGTAGGGGCATGTGCATATGTAGTGTTTTTTTACTTTTTATTTTATTTTTTGTTAGTGTAGTAGTGTAGTGTTTTTAGGGTACAGTCGCACGGGCGGGGGTTCACAGTAGTTTATCGCTGGCAGTTTGAGCTGCCACAGAAAATATGCCACAGCTCAAACTTGCAGCTGGATACTTACTGTAATCCTGCGCCCATGTGAGTGTACCCTGTACGTTCACATTGGGGGGAGGGAGAAACATCCAGCTGTTGCAAAACTACAACTCCCAGTATGTATGGTCTATCAGTGCATGCTGCGAGTTGTAGTTTTGCAACAGCTGGAGGCACACTGGGTGTGAAACACCGAGTTTGGTAACAAACTCAGTGTTTTGCAACCAGTGTGCCTTCAGCTGTTACAAAAGCTACAACCCCCAGCATGTACGGACAGCGGAAGGGCATGCTGGGTCTTGTAGTTATGCAACAGCCGGAGGCATACTACTTTGGCTGGGGATGCTGGGGATTGTAGTTATGCAACAGCTGGATACACACTGGTTTGCTACTTAACTCAGTGTGCCTTCAGCTGTTGGAAAACTACAACTCTCAGCAGTCACCGACAGCCAACGGGCATGCTGGGAGTTGTAGTTATGCAACCACCAGATGCACCACTACAACTCCCAGCATGCACATTAGCTGATTGTGCAAGCTGGGAGTTGTAGTTATACAACAGCTGAAGGTACACTTTTCCATAGAAAAAATGTGCCTCCAGCTGTTGCAAAACTATAAGTCCCAGCATGCCCATAAGGGAATGCTGGGAGTTGTGGTGGTCTGCCTCCTTCTGTTGCATAACTACAGCTCCCAGCATGCCCTTTTTGCATGCTGGGAGCTGTTGCTAAGCAACAGCAGGAGGCTGTCACTCACCTCCTGCTGCTGCTCCACGCCGCCGCGCAGGTCAGTCCCTCGCCGCCGCTCCTGGGGCCCCGATCCCAACAGGGATGCCGGGGATCGGGGTCCCCAGCACCTGGGGTCTTCTTCCTGCACCCGCTCACGTCCTCCGGAAGAGGGGCGGAGCGGGTTGCGGGAGTGACACCCGCAGCAGGCGCCCTGATTGGTCGGCCGGGAAACCGGCCGACGAATCAGGGCGATTGTGAGGTGGCACCAGTGCCACCTCACCCCTGCTGGCAATGGCTGTTCGGGGCCATCTCTGACGGCCCCGATCAGCCAGTAAATCCGGGTCATCGGAGACCCGATTGACCCGGAATCCGCCGCAGATCGCTGGACTGAATTGTCCAGCGATCTGCGGCATTTGCCGACATTGGGGGACATAATGACCCCCCTGGGCGATATGCCGGGATGCCTGCTGAATGATTTCAGCAGGCATCCGGCACCGGCTCCGCTCCAGCTAGCGGCTGGAGCCGGAAATGCGCAGGGCGTATGGATACGCCCTGTGTCCTTAAGGACTTGAAAACGGGGGCGTATGGATACGCCCTGTGTCCTTAAGGGGTTAAGTGTAAAAATAGAAGTTAAAAAAGTAAAAACATAAAAGTAGAAAAACTGTGAAAAACCCCTCCCCCAATAAAAACGTAAATTGTCTCATTTTCCCTATTTCAACCCCAAAAAGTGTAAAAAAAAATAAAATGTATGTACATATTTGGTATCGCCGCGTGTGTAAATATCCGAACTGTTAAAATATAATGTTAAAATATACTGTATGGTGAACGTAAAAACAAAAATAATTGCTGCTTTTTTTTTTTATAACATTTTGTTCCCAAAAAATTGATAAAAAGTGAATTAAAAGTTTTATATAAGCAAATATGGTATCAATAAAAAGTACAGATCAAAGCGCAAAAAAATGACCCCTCATACCACCGCTTTTACGGAAAAATGAAAAAGTATTTTAAACGTACTAATTTGGTTACAAAGTTTGCAATTTTTTTTTGCGCTACAGCAATAGAAAAGTATGTAATCATGGGTATAATTTTAATCATATTGACCCAAAGAATAAAGAACACGTTATTTTTATCGTAATTTGTATGGCGTGAAAACGAAACCTTCCAAAATTAGCAAGATTGAGGTTTTCTTTTTAATTTGCGCCATATGTTTTTTGGTAAAGTTAGTGATGGCATTACAACGTACAACTGGTCGCGCAAAAACCATCTGACATCAGAGCACTCCTACCATCGCTGATACTGTGAGTGCTAGGAGCGCACACGGAAATACAGCTGATGTTGGCTGGTGCAGCTCCCGGGATCGCCGCCGCATCAGCCCTCACTCCGCCACTCATATAGCCGCTGGCCAATGTTCACATCTCTCCCTCCCATAGCTGCCTGCCCCACCACTCACATGTTCGCCCACCACCACTCACATCTCTGCCTACCCACCGCTTACATCTACCCTAGGGTTAGCAATACTACAACTCCCAGCATGCCCTGACAGTGTGGTCATGCTGGGAAATGTCATTTTGCTAATGCTAAGGGAGTTGTAACCATCTGCCTGCTCACATCTCCCCTTGCATTAGCAAAACTACAACTCCCAGCATGTCCTGACATACTAAGAGAGGGGGCTGAGGCCTGCATAGTGAGGCTACGCCCCCTCCCTTGGAGAGGAATTCAAGCAAGTGAGCAACAATAAAAGTTTAATAGAAAAAAGAAAAAAGAAAATAGGTGCTAGACACATAACAATGAGATGTACATGTCAGGATTCGGTACTGAGTAATATATTTAAAAAACATAATAATAATTTTGTTGGATCTGACAGGTTCGCTTTAAAGGCTTTTATGCCGAATAGTTGAGGGTATTGGATATAAATTGGGGGGGGGGGGTCATCAATATCACTCATGTTATTCCACATTTTTTAGAGGGGTTTCTGTTCTCTTTCACCGAAAATGTGAAGAGAGGGAAGTAGTAATAGATAGGGAGGGCAGATTTATTATTTTGTATGATAAAATAGACAGAACGTGCGATTGCATTTGTTTATAATCCACCCCCTTTTAGGTAAACAAGATAATAAGGGAAATAAGAAATAATTACATCTTAAATATTGTTGTATTGTTCTAATGATTGTTATAAAATTAAATAAATACATTTTATTATTATCAAATCGTCAAAGATGATCAAAATGGAGTCACATCAGGTTCTGTTCATAGCAGATACGTAACCATGGCAACTCCAAGAACCAAAGAGTCGATGTGACATCATGTGATGTCATCATAGAACACTGAAGGCATTACATTGCTCTGACAGCGCCCAGACCTTCATTCTGTAGATTGTTACACAGCGATTTGCTATACTTTTGCAGTATTTGCCTTTTGTGCCTTTTTCTTCATCTGCTATGGAGATTAAAGGATTGGGGTTCATCCCCCTCTTCATGGCCCTCTGGTGTATGGTCTGGATCTCCACCAGCTACACCATCACCATCATCCAAGGCCATACTACTTCCCCCCTGATCTATATCAGTGATATGGGGGTTTTCTTTCCTGAACAGATCCCATTCTGTATGGGATTTATAGGGATGGCCATTGCCTCTGTGGGTCTGACATGGCTGAATTATAGATTCATCTTGTTCCATCGTGAAGCCTTTGGACCCCGTCAGCCATTGATCCAGAAGACCCTACTAGTCATCGCTTGGTCATCCTGTGTCATGACTGTCATCATGTCATTATTTTCAACAACAGACTACCCGATGATCCATCGCATCGCCGCCATCGCTACATTCATCTGTGCTGGAATATACAACATGTGGCAATCCATCCTCCTGTACAAAGTACCGGGAGCATCAAGAGTCATCTGCCATGTAAGAGCCATCTTCTCTTCTATGGCCCTTGCCTGTGTGTTTCTTATTATAGGAACTGGGGTCGTTGTATACATCCAACTGTTTGCCGGAGAATGGGAAGAGAGGATTGAAGCCTTTGTCAAAATCATCGAGTGGTCAATTCTGGTCCTCATCCTGCTGACGAATGTGACTTTCTATTCCACCATGGAACACCTATTGTTCACCATGTCCAGGAACACCTGCAGCATCTCCCTAAGGGTTCGGATTGATGCCTTTGGGGTATAGAGGACCATGCAGAACATCATAAGAACCTGTCATCTGTATGTTGGAGTTGGAATTTCACGCCACAGCCCAGAACTTACTACTGAAACAACTAGAACTGCGGCAAGTCTAGAGATAAAGACCTAGAGCCAAGAAATCCAACGGCACCAACCTCTCTCCATAACAGCAAGATGGAGGAATAGAACAGATTGTTATGTTCTTATAGGAAATGTCTTATTTAAAAAATGCATAAATAAATGAAAAAATTATGCAAACCTTCTCTTCTTCTTTGTAGTCCTAAACTCCTTAGATGTATAGGAATATGTGTACCTTAATTTTTTTGGGGCTGCACAATGTCACAATCACATCAGGAATTTTGCGCTTTGTGATATAGCGATTTCATCCATTGCAAAATGTTGCAATAACCTAGATGGTGCTGGGAGGAGAAACAATGAGCCACATGCTTGAGGGGCTGCACAGCACGGGAGCCGACAAACAGGTGAAACACACCTGCCACCACAGGCTCACCTCCCCTGCGGTACGGCCTGACCCCTCCAGCGAGCGTCTCCCTGTTTCTCCTCCCAGCAGTGCCTAGCGCTGGAAGGAGGTGTCCTAACCCCTCCCCAACTGGCCGCTGCTGCATATATGTGGTGCAGCCGTGCAACGGGTCTATAAAGCAAACTCAGGAGTGGAGCTCGCTTTATACTGGCTAATGCTGTGCAATATCGATCAGGTGAGTTCCATTAACCCTTAAGATGCCTCAATTAAAGTTGGTTGCCTCAAACAAGTACTGGTAGCTCAATGGAATTTGATCGGGACAGGGGCGGCAAATTTGCGGGGTCCTGATCAGCTGAGAGGACGGGCCGAGGATCACTACCTGCCTCTTTCCTGTCCGATTAATTACACTAACAGATACAAAAACTTTTTATATGTTGTACAATTTTTGCACCTCAGCACTTGCACTTTGATAATATAGATGTGCTTATATATTAATTTGTTTCACTTATGTTTTTCATGTTTGTCTTCATTTATTTTTGATATTTCATGAATTTTGCTTTTTTATTATTTATTATATTTCCATGTATTTTTCACGTGTACATGTATTTATTCACTTTGGTCCCCTCATAGGGTATCATTTAGTACAGTCACTAATAATATTAATATATTTTTCATCTTTTTTTTAATCTATTTTATATTTCTCTATGCACTCAATTTTCCCTTTATATATATATATATATATATATATATATATATATGTTTATTATACCCTCATATACTGTTATATTGTGCCATTTCAACATTATATATAATAGCCCCCCCCCATTCTATATTGATATATGTAGCATATTCATTCATATATTTATTTATCTATATTTATATATTTTTATGCTATCTGTGTTGCCCTGTGCATTATGCTACCTCATGTGTGTTGTTGTGGAACATTATCTTCTTTCTTTTATAAATGATTCTCTTATTACCTTATGTGCCGTTGGCCCCCCTGCTTTTGATATCTTCATGAATTAATATACAGTAGTCCCTCAAGTTACAATATTAATAGGTTCCAGGACGACCATTGTATGTTGAAACCATTGTATGTTGAGATCATAACTCTATGGAAACCTGGTAATTGGTTCTGAAGTCCCAAAATGTCATCTAAAAATAGGAAAAAGTGAGGATTAAAGAAAAATAAGTAGATAACTAATACAGATAAAGCAAATCCTTACATATAAAAGTAAGAAAGATCTGCTGGGAGCTGTAAATCACTGTCTATGTAGAGGACCGGAGCTTCTTCAGGGTCCTGTACAGTACACGCAATGTCCTGAAAAAGTTAAATGAAGCCGCCCTTACTTGGTGTCCAAAGGAGCAGCTAACCCTGGCACAGGTACAGAGTAGTACAGAACATGTAATACCTCCCTGCATAGGCGTGCGCAGCCTACTGCATTAGGGTGTGCACCCTAAAGCACAAATTCACTCCGCTCACGCGTGTGTTTATGTATATATATATATATATATACACACACATACACACATACACACTCCTGCATGCATAGTATAGGAGGATTGGATCCAGGGCCGGTTTTAGGCTTAGCATGGCCCTGGGCAAAATCAGAAGTGGGGTCCCAAAAGTTGTAATAGTGCACTAATCAGATTAGCACATTTTTGGTCACTTCAAATACCATAAAAAATATCTGAAAAGCAAAAAAAATAAAAATGGTACCGATAAAAACTACAAATCACAGCGCTAAAAATGACCCTCATACATCCCCCATATACAGAAAAATAAAAGTGCTATAGGGATCAGAATAGTACAATTTTATATTTTTGTATAGTTCCCCCACATTAGGTTGGCAGTATAAATCTCCCACATTAGGTTGGCAGTACAGTTCCCCCCACATTAGGTTGGCAGTACAGTTCCCCCACATTAGGTTGGCAGTATAGTTTCCCCACATTAGGTTGGCAGTATAGTTCCCCCACATTAGGTGCAGTATAGTTCCCCCACATTAGGTGCAGTATAGTTCCCCCACATTAGGTTAGTAGTACAGTTCCCCCACATTAGGTTGGCAGTATAGTTCCCCCACATTAGGTGGTAGTATAGTTCCCCCACATTAGGTTAGTAGTATAGTTCCCCCACATTAGGTTAGTAGCACAGTTCCTCCACATTAGGTGCAGCACAGTTCCCCCACATTAGGTGCAGTACAGTTCCCCCACATTAGGTGCAATATAGTTCCCCCACATTAGGTGCAATATAGTTCCCCACATTAGGTGCAGTACAGTTCCCCCACATTAGATGCAGTATAGTTCTCCCCACATTAGGTGCAGTATAGTTCTCCCCACATTAGGTGCAGTACAGTTCCCCCACATTAGGTGCAATATAGTTCCCCCACATTAGGTGCAGTATAGTTCTCCCCACATTAGGTGCAGTACAGTTCCCCCACATTAGGTGCAATATAGTTCCCCCACATTAGGTGCAGTATAGTTATAATTGTAGGGAGGAGGACAAGTCTAGAATTTACCATGAGGCTTACGGGACTAATTCTACCCCTGATCTTATATTTGCCAAGGGGTTCAATGGGCGGAGCCAAAGGGTTGTCAAAATTAGGTTTTGACTACAGTGTCAGAAATCCATGCACCAGCCCTGACTAGACCTCCCACTTGTGTGTATGTTTGTTGGTGTTTATAGGGAGGCATTTGATGTGGATTTGAAAAAAAATAGTTGAAATTGTAAAACTCATGTTTTTCTTTACTTGGCAAACAGAAGAACGCTTTTACTATAAGATGGTGGCACAGAGGGGGGAATATTCCAAATAGAATTTTTTTTTGCACCAGATTGGTTGAAAAAGTGATGCGGTACCCAGCAAGCTTGGAGCAGCGTGCATGTTGTAGTTTTGGGTCTGCAGCTGACCCAAAACTAGGACTCCCAGCATGTTACACCATAATCTAAATTGTACTCCTATATAGTGCAAGATGTGTGGAGTTGTAGTTTTGGTCATCATAGATTGTATCAGGGCATGCTGGGAATTGTAGTTGGTAACTGCACCTCCCAGCATTGCATTCCTTCAAGGAACTAACCAACTACAATTCCCAGCATGCCCTGATACAATATATGGTGACCAAAACTACAACTCCCATTATGTTGCACTGGGGGTGCTGTGTGTTTGAGGGGTGCTATGGGTGCTGTGCGGGGGATTGGGCACATAATACATACATAATATAAAATATATACATAATACATTAAAAAAATGTTATTTGAGCTACGAGGTCGGTGCTGTAGTAGTTTTTAGTATATTTGCTGGTAGTAGAGCACAGACTGCAGAGAGGGGGCCAGAAGTATAGTATATATAGTATAGTAGAAGAGCACGGACTGCAGAGAGGGGGCCAGAAGTATAGTATATAGTATAGTAGAAGAGCACGGACTGCAGAGAGGGGGCCAGAAGTATAGTATATAGTATAGTAGAAGAGCACGGACTGCAGAGAGGGGGCCAGAAGTATAGTATATAGTATAGTAGAAGAGCACGGACTGCAGAGAGGGGGCCAGAAGTATAGTATATAGTATAGTAGAAGAGCACGGACTGCAGAGAGGGGGCCAGAAGTATAGTATATAGTATAGTAGAAGAGCACGGACTGCAGAGAGGGGGCCAGAAGTATAGTATATAGTATAGTAGAAGAGCACGGACTGCAGAGAGGGGGCCAGAAGTATAGTATATATAGTATAGTAGAAGAGCACGGACTGCAGAGAGGGGGCCAGAAGTATAGTATATAGTATAGTAGAAGAGCAGGGACTGCAGAGAGGGGGCCAGAAGTATAGTATATAGTATAGTAGAAGAGCACGGACTGCAGAGAGTGGGCCAGAAGTATAGTATATAGTATAGTAGAAGAGCACGGACTGCAGAGAGTGGGCCAGAAGTATAGTATATAGTATAGTAGAAGAGCACGGACTGCAGAGAGTGGGCCAGAAGTATAGTATATAGTATAGTAGAAGAGCACGGACTGCAGAGAGTGGGCCAGAAGTATAGTATATAGTATAGTAGAAGAGCACGGACTGCAGAGAGTGGGCCAGAAGTATAGTATATAGTATAGTAGAAGAGCACGGACTGCAGAGAGTGGGCCAGAAGTATAGTATATAGTATAGTAGAAGAGCACGGACTGCAGAGAGTGGGCCAGAAGTATAGTATATATAGTATAGTAGAAGAGCACGGACTGCAGAGAGTGGGCCAGAAGTATAGTATATATAGTATAGTAGAAGAGCACGGACTGCAGAGAGGGGGCCAGAAGTATAGTATATAGTATAGTAGAAGAGCACGGACTGCAGAGAGTGGGCCAGAAGTATAGTATATAGTATAGTAGAAGAGCACGGACTGCAGAGAGGGGGCCAGAAGTATAGTATATAGTATAGTAGAAGAGCACGGACTGCAGAGAGGGGGCCAGAAGTATAGTATATAGTATAGTAGAAGAGCACGGACTGCAGAGAGTGGGCCAGAAGTATAGTATATAGTATAGTAGAAGAGCACGGACTGCAGAGAGGGGGCCAGAAGTATAGTATATAGTATAGTAGAAGAGCACGGACTGCAGAGAGGGGGCCAGAAGTATAGTATATATAGTATAGTAGAAGAGCAGGGACTGCAGAGAGTGGGCCAGAAGTATAGTATATAGTATAGTAGAAGAGCACGGACTGCAGAGAGTGGGCCAGAAGTATAGTATATAGTATAGTAGAAGAGCACGGACTGCAGAGAGTGGGCCAGAAGTATAGTATATATAGTATAGTAGAAGAGCACGGACTGCAGAGAGTGGGCCAGAAGTATAGTATATAGTATAGAAGAAGAGCACGGACTGCAGAGAGTGGGCCAGAAGTATAGTATATAGTATAGTAGAAGAGCACGGACTGCAGAGAGTGGGCCAGAAGTATAGTATATAGTATAGTAGAAGAGCAGGGACTGCAGAGAGGGGGCCAGAAGTATAGTATATATAGTATAGTAGAAGAGCACGGACTGCAGAGAGTGGCCAGAAGTATAGTATATAGTATAGTAGAAGAGCACGGACTGCAGAGAGGGGGCCAGAAGTATAGTATATAGTATAGTAGAAGAGCACGGACTGCAGAGAGTGGGCCAGAAGTATAGTATATAGTATAGTAGAAGAGCACGGACTGCAGAGAGTGGGCCAGAAGTATAGTATATATAGTATAGTAGAAGAGCACGGACTGCAGAGAGTGGGCCAGAAGTATAGTATATAGTATAGTAGAAGAGCACGGACTGTAGAGAGTGGGCCAGAAGTATAGTATATAGTATAGTAGAAGAGCACGGACTGCAGAGAGTGGGCCAGAAGTATAGTATATAGTATAGTAGAAGAGCAGGGACTGCAGAGAGTGGGCCAGAAGTATAGTATATATAGTATAGTAGAAGAGCACGGACTGCAGAGAGGGGGCCAGAAGTATAGTATATAGTATAGTAGAAGAGCACGGACTGCAGAGAGTGGGCCAGAAGTATAGTATATATAGTATAGTAGAAGAGCACGGACTGCAGAGAGGGGGCCAGAAGTATAGTATATATAGTATAGTAGAAGAGCACGGACTGCAGAGAGGGGGCCAGAAGTATAGTATATATAGTATAGTAGAAGAGCACGGACTGCAGAGAGGGGGCCAGAAGTATAGTATATAGTATAGTAGAAGAGCACGGACTGCAGAGAGGGGGCCAGAAGTATAGTATATAGTATAGTAGAAGAGCACGGACTGCAGAGAGGGGGCCAGAAGTATAGTATATAGTATAGTAGAAGAGCACGGACTGCAGAGAGTGGGCCAGAAGTATAGTATATAGTATAGTAGAAGAGCACGGACTGCAGAGAGGGGGCCAGAAGTATAGTATATAGTATAGTAGAAGAGCACGGACTGCAGAGAGTGGGCCAGAAGTATAGTATATAGTATAGTAGAAGAGCACGGACTGCAGAGAGGGGGCCAGAAGTATAGTATATAGTATAGTAGAAGAGCACGGACTGCAGAGAGGGGGCCAGAAGTATAGTATATAGTATAGTAGAAGAGCACGGACTGCAGAGAGTGGGCCAGAAGTATAGTATATAGTATAGTAGAAGAGCACGGACTGCAGAGAGTGGGCCAGAAGTATAGTATATATAGTATAGTAGAAGAGCACGGACTGCAGAGAGTGGGCCAGAAGTATAGTATATAGTATAGTAGAAGAGCACGGACTGCAGAGAGGGGGCCAGAAGTATAGTATATAGTATAGTAGAAGAGCACGGACTGCAGAGAGTGGGCCAGAAGTATAGTATATATAGTATAGTAGAAGAGCACGGACTGCAGAGAGTGGGCCAGAAGTATAGTATATAGTATAGTAGAAGAGCACGGACTGCAGAGAGGGGGCCAGAAGTATAGTATATAGTATAGTAGAAGAGCACGGACTGCAGAGAGTGGGCCAGAAGTATAGTATATAGTATAGTAGAAGAGCACGGACTGCAGAGAGGGGGCCAGAAGTATAGTATATAGTATAGTAGAAGAGCACGGACTGCAGAGAGTGGGCCAGAAGTATAGTATATATAGTATAGTAGAAGAGCACGGACTGCAGAGAGGGGGCCAGAAGTATAGTATATATAGTATAGTAGAAGAGCAGGGACTGCAGAGAGGGGGCCAGAAGTATAGTATATATAGTATAGTAGAAGAGCACGGACTGCAGAGAGGGGGCCAGAAGTATAGTATATAGTATAGTAGAAGAGCACGGACTGCAGAGAGGGGGCCAGAAGTATAGTATATATAGTATAGTAGAAGAGCACGGACTGTAGAGAGTGGGCCAGAAGTATAGTATATATAGTATAGTAGAAGAGCACGGACTGCAGAGAGGGGGCCAGAAGTATAGTATATATAGTATAGTAGAAGAGCACGGACTGCAGAGAGGGGGCCAGAAGTATAGTATATAGTATAGTAGAAGAGCACGGACTGCAGAGAGGGGGCCAGAAGTATAGTATATAGTATAGTAGAAGAGCACGGACTGCAGAGAGTGGGCCAGAAGTATAGTATATAGTATAGTAGAAGAGCACGGACTGCAGAGAGTGGGCCAGAAGTATAGTATATAGTATAGTAGAAGAGCACGGACTGTAGAGAGTGGGCCAGAAGTATAGTATATAGTATAGTAGAAGAGCACGGACTGCAGAGAGGGGGCCAGAAGTATAGTATATAGTATAGTAGAAGAGCAGGGACTGCAGAGAGTGGGCCAGAAGTATAGTATATATAGTATAGTAGAAGAGCACGGACTGCAGAGAGTGGGCCAGAAGTATAGTATATAGTATAGTAGAAGAGCACGGACTGCAGAGAGGGGGCCAGAAGTATAGTATATAGTATAGTAGAAGAGCACGGACTGCAGAGAGGGGGCCAGAAGTATAGTATATAGTATAGTAGAAGAGCACGGACTGCAGAGAGTGGGCCAGAAGTATAGTATATAGTATAGTAGAAGAGCACGGACTGCAGAGAGTGGGCCAGAAGTATAGTATATAGTATAGTAGAAGAGCACGGACTGCAGAGAGGGGGCCAGAAGTATAGTATATAGTATAGTAGAAGAGCACGGACTGCAGAGAGGGGGCCAGAAGTATAGTATATATAGTATAGTAGAAGAGCACGGACTGCAGAGAGGGGGCCAGAAGTATAGTATATAGTATAGTAGAAGAGCACGGACTGCAGAGAGTGGCCAGAAGTATAGTATATATAGTATAGTAGAAGAGCAGGGACTGCAGAGAGTGGGCCAGAAGTATAGTATATAGTATAGTAGAAGAGCAGGGACTGCAGAGAGTGGGCCAGAAGTATAGTATATATAGTATAGTAGAAGAGCAGGGACTGCAGAGAGTGGGCCAGAAGTATAGTATATAGTATAGTAGAAGAGCAGGGACTGCAGAGAGTGGGCCAGAAGTATAGTATATATAGTATAGTAGAAGAGCAGGGACTGCAGAGAGTGGGGCCGTGTCCCGTGTATCAGAACAAAGGAAAAAAGAAAGTTGCCTCTTTCAAGGTGCTTGTAGTATTAAAACACCAAACCTTTAATCTGTATGCATTAAAAATAGAAAAAGGTGACATCAATCATAAAAGTGAAGCGAAACTCCAACACGTTTTGAGCAAAATGTCGCTCTTAATCATGGCTATATGTAGCCCAAACGCACTGGAATTTCACTTTTCTTTTATGATGTCACCTTTTTCTATTTTTAATGTATACAGATTAAAGGTTTGATGGTTTAATACTACAAGCACCGTTATCCTTGGAAGAGCTGGAGGAAACTTTCTTTTTTCTTTCTGATTCATAATACATATATACATACACACATCATACATGCATAACCTACACACACATATATAATTCATAATACATATATATATACACACACACACAAATACATACATAATGCATAAATACATACTATAAGCATACAAACATCATACATATATAATACATACACACATCATACATGCATAACCTACACACACATATATATATATATATATATACACACATACATACATCATACATATATAATACATGCATGCATCATACATACATACGCACACCATACATAATACATACACAAATCCATAATATATACATATACACATCATACATAAATACATCATACATACATAACAAACAGTACATACATAACATATGTATATGGTATGTATGTACTGTATGTATGATGTGTGTATGTATGATGTATTTATGTATGATGTGTATGTGTGTATATATTATGGATTTGTGTATGCATTATGTATGGTGTGCATATGTATTATGTATGTATTATATATGTATGATGTGTGCATGTGTATATTATGTATGTATGTATTATATATGTATGATGTTTGTATTTATGCATTATGTGTGTATATATATATATATATATATATATATATTATACATACATAATGCATAAATACAAACATCATACATATATAATACATACATAAATAATATATACATGCACACATCATACATATATAATACATACATAATAGACACCATACATACATATTACACACACACCATACATACATATTACACACACACCATACATACATATTACACACACACCATACATACATATTACACACACACCATGCATACATATTACACACACCATACATACATATTACACACATCATACATACATATTACACACATCATACATACATATTACACACACCATACATACTACACACACACCATACATACATATTACACACACCATACATACTACACACACACCATACATACATATTACACACACCATACATACATATTACACACACCATACATACATATTACACACACCATACATACATATTACACACACCATACATACATATTACACACACCATACATACATATTACACACATCATACATACATATTACACACATCATACATACATACATATTATACACATCATACATACATATTACACACACACCATACATACATATTACACACACACCATACATACATATTACACACACCATACATACATATTACACACACCATACATACATATTACACACACCATACATACATATTACACACATCATACATACATATTACACACATCATACATACATACATATTATACACATCATACATACATATTACACACATCATACATACATATTACACACATCATACATACATATTACACACATCATACATACATATTACACACATCATACATACATATTACACACACCATACATACATATTACACACATCATACATACATACATATTACACACATCATACATACATATTACACACATCATACATACATACATATTACACACACCATACATACATATTACACACATCATACATACATATTACACACACCATACATACATATTACACACATCATACATACATATTACACACACACCATGCATACATATTACACACACCATACATACATATTACACACATCATACATACATATTACACACACCATACATACATATTACACACACCATACATACATATTACACACACCATACATACATATTACACACACCATACATACATATTACACACATCATACATACATATTACACACATCATACATACATACATATTATACACATCATACATACATATTACACACATCATACATACATATTACACACATCATACATACATATTACACACATCATACATACATATTACACACATCATACATACATATTACACACACCATACATACATATTACACACATCATACATACATACATATTACACACATCATACATACATATTACACACATCATACATACATATTACACACATCATACATACATATTACACACATCATACATCCCACCTCCCTCCCGTCCTCGGTCTGTGCACTTTTCTTACCTGCGGCAGCCATGTTGGGGTCAGAGGCCGGGCACGTCCACTCCCATCTGCTGTACACTTTGCACCATCGCCCACTTCTTCCTCATGCCGAGGAATGGACACTCGGTGCCAGGAGTTGCGACCAGGATCATCCCAGGAATGGAAGGAGACAAGCGCAGCAGTGTGCGCGGCCAGGGAAGAGGGAGGAGCGGCCCGGAGGAAGGGGAAAAGAGTGGCCCAGAGGAAGGGGGGATAGAGCGGCCCGGAGGACGGGGGATAGAGCGGCCCGGAGGACAGGGGATAGAGCGGCCTGGAGGACAGGGGATAGAGCGGCCTGGAGGACAGGGGATAGAGCGGCCTGGAGGACAGGGGATAGAGCGGCCCGGAGGACAGGGGATAGAGCGGCCCGGAGGACAGGGGATAGAGCGGCCCGGAGGACGGGGGATAGAGCGGCCCGGAGGACAGGGGATAGAGCGGCCCGGAGGACAGGGGATAGAGCGGCCTGGAGGACAGGGGATAGAGCGGCCCGGAGGACAGGGGATAGAGCGGCCCGGAGGACAGGGGATAGAGCGGCCCGGAGGACAGGGGATAGAGCGGCCCGGAGGACAGGGGATAGAGCGGCCCGGAGGACAGGGGATAGAGCGGCCCGGAGGACAGGGGATAGAGCGGCCTGGAGGACAGGGGATAGAGCCGCAAATTCCGCAAATTAAAAAAAAATGCATTTTTAAACATCCGTTGTGCCCTGAAAGTCTTTCAGAGCACACCGGATGTTTAAAAATGCATTTTTTTTTTTAATTTGCGGCTCCGGCCGCTCTATCCCTGCTACCTGCTGCCATACATGATGGGGATGTAGTCCTGAACTGTGAGCCTACATTATGTAGGCTCACAGCTCAGGACTACATCCCCATCATGTATGATTGTGACTGTCGGGGATGTCCGGTGGGGCTGGGGTTTAGTAGGGAGAAAAAAAGTCCTGCAGCAGCGGGCCGCGGCCACGGTGATTAGGGTGTGCCTGTGCACACCCTGCACACCCCGTGCGCACGCCTATGCCTCCCTGTACTGTAGGGGGCGCTACCAGACAGCCAGTCAGTACATGCACTTTAGGAATACACGGGTTTTATCAGTAAATGACCATTCTGATTGGTTGGTTCTTCCAGCCATTGACATGTTTTGCAGATTCCATAGCATTGTATGTTGAGTCTGGTTTCAAGTTACAATGGTCCAGAAAGGACCATTGATTGTTGAAACTAATGTATGTTGAGGCCATTATCTTTTGGTTGTATTACATATACGGGGGAGTGGCTACCTCCATGTTGGCTCCTGCACCCCACCCACCTCTATTAGGTGTATATAAGGTACCTTGGATGTTTCAGACCTTGCAATGCCTGTTGTACTGTTCACACAGAGGCATATTCACAGTGTAGTGTCCGTCCCAGAATGAGGTCACCTTACCGTGGTGGGACGGTCCACGCTATTTGGCACCAAATTTGCAAGCTAAGTACCTCACTGTTTCATAGTTTCATATCTTCATTTATTGCATTACAGCTGTATAGCTTTTCATGTTCTATCTATATACTTATGTTTTATCTATATACTCATGTTTCATCTATATCTTTGTGCTAGCAGTGTGCTGCTGTATTCTTCTGTTGCTGTATATTTAGCCCAGCAGCCTGCACCTGCAAGCCAGGTTTTTACAATAGTTTGGATCAATAGTGCTGGCCAATTTATCCTTTGGATATATATATATATATATATATATATATATATATATATATATAGTGTCCCGGTACGTACTGTATTGCATACTGTACCTTGTGTCGGGGGGTCCCCAAAGTCAGAGTTCCTAGATACCGTTGGGGTCTGCCTGCTGAGTAAGTCCCTCGTCGCCTCTTTGTTCTTTAATTTTGTGTGGTTTATGTAAATAATTGATATAAATATAATTATCTGTATAGTGTCTGAAGGACCTTAGGTCACATGACTAGTGTTAATTCCTTTAAGGTATGCTTAAGGACCTTCCGAGGTCACATGGTATGGTCACTTGTTAGACCATAATCCTTTGTGAGGAGAATTGACAGATGGTATGGACCAATGAGCTCAAGGCCAGCCCCTGCCCAAATAAGGGAGCTGCCAGCCAATCCTCGCTCTCTTGGGTTCCGGACTAGCAGAGAGTAGAGATCCGTGCAACTTTCAAAGACAAGACCAGGCCGAAGCGTGAAAATACCGCAACTTACCAAATCGTGAGTTACAATACAACTCCCCACTATAGCTAACGTGTCTTCTGGACCTAAAACCAATCCCCGAAATCCAGTGGAACAGCGCATATTAATCTCCTGAGTTTAAAACTCACGCGGTCCCAACCAACTGTCAAAATCCTAATGGACTCTGCTTGTAAAAAGACTTTTCTTGTTTAACTCTGCATAAAACCTGCAGTAAAAGTTCCAACAGTTTTCTGAAACCTACGGCTGTGGACAATCATTTATTTTAACCTCCCTATCGCTGTTGGGACGGGTGGCAATAGGACAAGCATATACAGAGAAGCCCCCTGCTATCAGACAGGAGAGAGCTCAGAGGAATTGTATCACACAGGAGAGAGCAAAGAGAAGTCCTATTGTGGTGTCCTGGGACAGGACCTTGTCCTGTCCCTTGTCTAAAGTCCCCTCAGCTAGAGTCCCTCCATTCCTATAGGGCTCTCCTGCAGGGCTTACCTCTAGTCGCCTCCTATAAATGTGATATTTATTGTATATATTATTTAACCCCTTAAGGACCAAGGACGTATGAATACGTCCTTGGTCCCGCTCCTGTGATATAACGCGGGGTCCCACAGTGACCCCGCATCATAGCACAGCGTGCCCGGCGTCACAGTGAAGCCGGGACCCGCCGCTAATAGCGCATGGCACTGATCGCGGTGCCGCACTCTATTAACCCTTTAGCCGCGCGCTCAAAGCTGAGGCACGCGGCTAAAAGTGAAAGTAAAAAGTGCCGGTTAGCTCAGGGAGCTGTTCGGGATCGCTGCGGTGAAATCGCATCATCCCGAACAGCTGTACTACAGGAGGAAGGTCTCTTACCTTCCTTCCTGCAGTCCGATCGCCGATTGAATGCTTCAAGCCTGAGATCCAGGCTTGAGCAATCAATCGCCAAAAACACTGATCAATGCATCCCTATGGAGATGCATTGAACACTGTTAAAGATCAGTAAATGCAATGTTATAGCTCCCTATGGGGGCTATAATATTGCAAAAGAGCGCCTCTTGAGAAAGGGATTGCCCGAAACACGTGTCGAGGTAGCAGGACAACCACCTGGGAATTGTCAGCATGTCACAATCAGGTAAAGTACTGACCTAAGATATCTTTTCATTAGTGTGCTGACTTGACTTATACTTTATATTGTCATGATTCGGCTGGCTGGAGGTGGATCCTCTGTGCCAGAGAGGGATTGGCGTGGACCGTGTTGGTGGACCGGTTCTAAGTTGCTACTGGTATTCACCAGAGCCCGCCGCAAAGCGGGATGGTCTTGCAGCGGCGGTAGCAACCAGGTCGTATCCACCGGCAACGGCTCAACCTCTCTGACTGCTGAAGATAGGCGCGGTACAAGGCATAAGGCAAGAGCAAGGTCGGACGTAGCAGAAGGTCAGGGCAGGCAGCAAGGATCGTAGTCAGGGGCAACGGCAGGAGGTCTGGAACACAGGCTAGGAACACACAAGGAAAGGCTTTCACAGGCACAATGGCAACAAGATCCGGCGAGGGAGTGCAGGGGAAGTGAGGTATAAGTAGGGAGTGCACAGGTGAACACACTGATTAAGCCTGCTGCGCCAATCAGTGGCGCAGTGGCCCTTTAAATTGCAGAGACCCAGCGCGCGCGCGCCCTAAGGAGCGGGGCCGCGCGCGCCGGGACAAGACAGACGGGGAACGGGTCAGGTACGGGAGCCGGGACGCGCATTGCGAGCGGGCGCCTCCCGCATCGCGAATCGCATCCCGGCTGGGAGTAATATCGCAGCGCGCCCGGTCAGCAGGTCTGACCGGGGCGCTGTGAATGAGAGGATGCTGCGAGCGCTCCGGGGAGGAGTGGGGACCCGGAGCGCTCGGCGTAACATATATTTGTACTATTGGCAATATTGTGATCCTTGTCATATATCCCGGTGGCCTCCTGCTTGGCTCTTGTTGGGGGGAATTTTAAGGGCGGGTGATTTTATGGGTGTTTTTCTACCTGATTGTATAGATTAATAAATATTGAATTTTGGTGAAAACGCTCGGTCCTTAAGGGGTTAATGTCTAGGTATTATAACTGTATAGGACCTTAGCAGGTCATGTAACTTGTAAATTATGTTTGTACTATTGTTTAACTCCTTGGGGACGGAGCCCATTAATACCCTAAGGACGGGAGCATTTTTTGCAATTCTGACCACTGTCACTTTAAGCATTAATAACTCTGGGATGCTTTTACTTTTCATTCTGATTCCGAGATTGTTTTTTCGTGACATATTCTACTTTATGTTAGTGGTAAATTTTTGTCGATACTTGCATCGTTTCTTGGTGAAAAATTCCCAAATTTGATGAAAAAATTGAAAATTTTGCATTTTTCTAACTTTGAAGATCTCTGCTTGTAAGGAAAATAAACATTCTAAATACGGTAAATAATATTTTGATTCACATATACAATATGTCTACTTTATGTTTGTATCATAAAGTTGACATGTTTTTACTTTTGGAAAACACCAGAGGGCTTAAAAGTTCAGAAGCAATTTTCCAATTTTTCACAAAATTTTCAAAATCGGAATTTTTTAGGGGCCAATTCAGTTTTGAAGTGGATTTGAAGGGCCTTCATATTAGAAATACCCCATAAATTACCCCATTATAAAAACTGCACCCCTCAAAGTATTCAAAATGACATTCAGTAAGTTTGTTAACCCTTTAGGTGTTTCACAGGAATAGCAGCAAAGTGAAGGAGAAAATTCAAAATCTTAATTTTTTACACTTGCATGTTCTTGTAGACCCAGTTTTTAAATTTTACAAGGGGTAAAAGGAGAAAAAGCCCCCCAAAATTTGTAACCCAATTTCTGTCGAGTATGGAAATACCTCATATTTGTATGTCAAGTGTTCGGCGGGCGCAGTAGAGGGTTCAGAAGGGAAGGGGAGACAATGGGATTGTCACGATGCCGGCTGGCAGGTAGTGGATCCTCTGTGCCAGAGAGGGATTGGCGTGGACCGTGCTAGTGGACCGGTTCTAAGCCACTACTGGTTTTCACCAGAGCCCGCCGCAAAGCGGGATGGTCTTGCTGCGGCGGTAGTGACCAGGTCGTATCCACTAGCAACGGCTCACCTCTCTGGCTGCTGAAGATAGGCGCGGTACAAGGGAGTAGGCAAAGCAAGGTCGGACGTAGCAGAAGGTCGGGGCAGGCAGCAAGGATCGTAGTCAGGGGCAACGGCAGAAGGTCTGGAAACACAGGCAAGGAACACACAAGGAACGCTTTCACTGGCACTAAGGCAACAAGATCCGGCAAGGGAGTGCAGGGGAAGTGAGGTGATATAGGGAAGTGCACAGGTGAACACACTGATTGGAACCACTGCGCCAATCAGCGGCGCAGTGGCCCTTTAAATCGCAGAGACCCGGCGCGCGCGCGCCCTAGGGAGCGGGGACGCGCGCGCCGGGACAGAACAGACGGAGAGCGCGTCAGGTAGGGGAGCCGGGGTGCGCATCGCGAGCGGGCGCTACCCGCATCGCGAATCGCATCCCGGCTGGCAGCGGAATCGCAGCGCCCCGGGTCAGAGGACGTGACCGGAGCGCTGCCGCGGGGAGAGTGAAGCGAGCGCTCCGGGGAGGAGCGGGGACCCGGAGCGCTCGGCGTAACAGTACCCCCCCCCCTTGGGTCTCCCCCTCTTCTTAGAGCCTGAGAACCTGAGGAGCAGACTTTTGTCTAGGATGTTGTCCTCAGGTTCCCAGGATCTCTCTTCAGGACCACAACCCTCCCAGTCCACTAAAAAAAAATTTTTCCCTCTGACCTTTTTGGTAGCTAAAATTTCTTTGACCGAGAAGATGTCCGAGGAGCCGGAAACAGGAGTGGGAGGAACAGATTTGGGAGAAAAACGGTTGAGGATGAGTGGTTTGAGAAGAGAGACGTGAAAGGCATTAGGGATACGAAGAGAGGGAGGAAGAAGAAGTTTATAAGAGACAGGATTAATTTGACACAAAATTTTGAAAGGACCAAGATAGCGTGGTCCCAACTTGTAGCTAGGGACACGGAAGCGGACATATTTAGCGGAGAGCCATACCTTGTCTCCAGGGGAAAAAACGGGGGGAGCTCTTCTTTTCTTATCCGCGAACTTCTTCATGCGTGATGAAGCCTGTAAGAGAGAATTTTGGGTCTCTCTCCATATGATGGAAAGGTCACGAGAAATTTCATCCACAGCGGGCAGACCAGAGGGCAAGGGAGTAGGGAGGGGGGGAAGAGGGTGACGGCCGTACACCACGAAAAATGGGGATTTGGAGGAAGACTCAGAGACCCTGAAGTTATACGAGAATTCGGCCCATGGGAGGAGATCTGCCCAGTCATCCTGGCGGGAGGAAACAAAATGTCGCAAATAATCACCCAAGATCTGGTTAATCCTTTCTACTTGTCCATTGGACTGGGGATGATATGCAGAAGAAAAATTTAATTTAATCTTGAGTTGTTTACAAAGAGCCCTCCAGAATTTAGACACGAATTGGACGCCTCTATCCGAGACAATCTGCGTAGGCAACCCGTGAAGACGAAAAATGTGTACAAAAAATTGTTTAGCCAACTGAGGCGCAGAAGGAAGACCAGGAAGAGGGATGAAATGTGCCATTTTGGAGAATCGATCAACGACCACCCAAATAACAGTGTTGCCACGGGAAGGGGGTAAATCAGAAATAAAATCCATACCAATCAGAGACCAAGGCTGTTCGGGGACAGGCAGAGGATGAAGAAAACCAGCGGGCTTCTGGCGAGGAGTCTTATCCCGGGCACAGATAGTGCAGGCTCGCACAAAGTCCACAACATCCGTCTCCAGAGTCGGCCACCAATAGAAGCGGGAGATGAGTTGCACAGATTTCTTGATACCCGCATGACCTGCGAGATGGGAGGAGTGACCCCATTTGAGGATTCCGAGGCGTTGGCGAGGAGAAACAAAGGTCTTTCCTGGAGGAGTCTGCCTGATGGAGGCAGGAGAAGTGGAGATCAGGCAGTCAGGTGGAAAGATGTGTTGCGGAGAGAGTTCAACTTCTGAGGCATCCGAGGAACGAGAGAGAGCATCGGCCCTAATGTTCTTATCGGCAGGACGAAAGTGAATCTCAAAATTAAATCGGGCAAAGAACAGAGACCACCGGGCCTGGCGAGGATTCAGCCGTTGGGCAGACTGGAGGTAGGAGAGGTTCTTGTGGTCGGTGTAGATAATAACAGGAGAACTTGATCCCTCCAGCAGATGCCTCCATTCCTCAAGTGCTAATTTAATGGCTAGAAGCTCTCGATCCCCGATGGAGTAGTTCCTCTCCGCTGGAGAGAAGGTCCTAGAGAAAAAACCACAAGTGACAGCATGCCCGGAAGAATTTTTTTGTAGAAGAACAGCTCCAGCTCCCACTGAGGAGGCATCAACCTCCAATAGGAAGGGTTTGGAAGGGTCAGGTCTGGAGAGGACGGGAGCCGAAGAAAAGGCAGACTTGAGTCGTTTAAAGGCGTCTTCTGCTTGAGGAGGCCAGGACTTGGGATCAGCATTTTTTTTGGTTAAAGCCACGATAGGAGCCACAATGGTAGAAAAATGTGGAATAAATTGCCTGTAATAATTGGCGAACCCCAAAAAGCGTTGGATAGCACGGAGTCCGGAGGGGCGTGGCCAATCTAAGACGGCAGAGAGTTTGTCTGGATCCATCTGTAGTCCCTGGCCAGAGACCAAATATCCTAGAAAAGGAAGAGATTGGCATTCAAACAGACATTTCTCAATTTTGGCATAGAGTTGGTTGTCACGAAGTCTCTGAAGAACCATACGGACATGCTGGCGGTGTTCTTCTAGATTGGCAGAAAAAATTAGGATATCGTCCAGATATACAACAACACAGGAGTATAACAGATCACGAAAAATTTAATTGACAAAGTCTTGGAAGACGGCAGGGGCGTTGCACAGTCCAAAGGGCATGACCAGATACTCAAAGTGTCCATCTCTGGTGTTAAATGCCGTTTTCCACTCGTCCCCCTCTCTGATGCGGATGAGGTTATAGGCGCCTCTTAAGTCCAATTTAGTGAAGATGTGGGCACCTTGGAGGCGATCAAAGAGTTCAGAGATGAGGGGTAAGGGGTAGCGGTTCTTAACCGTGATTTTATTAAGACCGCGGTAGTCAATGCAAGGACGTAGGGAGCCATCTTTTTTGGACACAAAGAAAAATCCGGCTCCGGCAGGAGAGGAGGATTTACGGATAAAGCCCTTTTTTAGATTCTCCTGGACGTATTCGGACATGGCAAGAGTCTCTGGGGCAGAGAGAGGATAAATTCTGCCCCGGGGTGGAGTAGTGCCCGGGAGGAGGTCGATAGGGCAATCATAAGGCCTGTGAGGAGGTAGAGTCTCAGCTTGTTTTTTGCAGAAAACATCCGCGAAGTCCATATAGGCCTTAGGGAGACCGGTTACTGGAGGAACCACAGAGTTACGGCAAGGGTTACTGGGAACCGGTTTTAGACAGTTCTTGGAACAAGAGGACCCCCAACTCTTGATCTCCCCAGTGGACCAATCCAGGGTAGGGGAATGAAGTTGAAGCCAGGGAAGTCCAAGGAGAATTTCCGAGGTGCAATTGGGGAGGACCAAAAGTTCAATCCTCTCATGATGAGATCCGATGCTCATAAGAAGGGGCTCCGTGCGGAAACGTATGGTACAGTCCAATCTTTCATTATTTACACAATTGATGTAGAGGGGTCTGGCGAGACTGGTCACCGGGATGTTGAACCTGTTGACGAGAGAGGCCAAAATAAAATTTCCTGCAGATCCAGAGTCCAAGAAGGCCACTGTAGAGAAGGAGAAGGCAGAGGCAGACATCCGCACAGGCACAGTAAGACGTGGAGAAGCAGAGTAGACATCAAGGACTGTCTCACGTTTGTGCGGAGTCAGCGTACGTCTTTCCAGGCGGGGAGGACGGATAGGACAATCTCTCAGGAAGTGTTCGGTACTAGCACAGTACAGGCAGAGGTTCTCCATACGGCGTCGTGTCCTCTCTTGAGGTGTCAGGCGAGACCGGTCGACCTGCATAGCCTCCACGGCGGGAGGCACAGGAACAGATTGCAGGGGACCAGAGGAGAGAGGAGCCGAGGAGAAGAAACGCCTCGTGCGAACAGAGTCCATATCTTGGCAGAGTTCCTGACGCCTTTCGGAAAAACGCATGTCAATGCGAGTGGCTAGGTGAATAAGTTCATGTAGATTAGCAGGAATTTCTCGTGCGGCCAGAACATCTTTAATGTTGCTGGATAGGCCTTTTTTGAAGGTCGCGCAGAGGGCCTCATTATTCCAGGACAATTCTGAAGCAAGAGTACGGAATTGTACGGCATACTCGCCAACGGAAGAATTACCCTGGACCAGGTTCAACAGGGCAGTCTCAGCAGAAGAGGCTCGGGCAGGTTCCTCAAAGACACTTCGGATTTCCGAGAAGAAGGAGTGTACAGAGGCAGTGACGGGGTCATTGCGGTCCCAGAGCGGTGTGGCCCATGACAGGGCTTTTCCGGACAGAAGGCTGACTACGAAAGCCACCTTAGACCTTTCAGTGGGAAACAGGTCCGACATCATCTCCAGATGCAGGGAACATTGGGAAAGAAAGCCACGGCAAAACTTAGAGTCCCCATCAAATTTATCCGGCAAGGATAAGCGTATCCCAGGAGCGGCCACTCGCTGCGGAGGAGGTGCAGGAGCTGGCGGAGGAGATGACTGCTGAAGCTGTGGTAGTAACTGTTGTAGCATAACGGTCAGTTGAGACAGCTGTTGGCCTTGTTGCGCTATCTGTTGTGACTGCTGGGCGACCACCGTGGTGAGGTCAGCGACAACTGGCAGAGGAACTTCAGCGGGATCCATGGCCGGATCTACTGTCACGATGCCGGCTGGCAGGTAGTGGATCCTCTGTGCCAGAGAGGGATTGGCGTGGACCGTGCTAGTGGACCGGTTCTAAGCCACTACTGGTTTTCACCAGAGCCCGCCGCAAAGCGGGATGGTCTTGCTGCGGCGGTAGTGACCAGGTCGTATCCACTAGCAACGGCTCACCTCTCTGGCTGCTGAAGATAGGCGCGGTACAAGGGAGTAGGCAAAGCAAGGTCGGACGTAGCAGAAGGTCGGGGCAGGCAGCAAGGATCGTAGTCAGGGGCAACGGCAGAAGGTCTGGAAACACAGGCAAGGAACACACAAGGAACGCTTTCACTGGCACTAAGGCAACAAGATCCGGCAAGGGAGTGCAGGGGAAGTGAGGTGATATAGGGAAGTGCACAGGTGAACACACTGATTGGAACCACTGCGCCAATCAGCGGCGCAGTGGCCCTTTAAATCGCAGAGACCCGGCGCGCGCGCGCCCTAGGGAGCGGGGACGCGCGCGCCGGGACAGAACAGACGGAGAGCGCGTCAGGTAGGGGAGCCGGGGTGCGCATCGCGAGCGGGCGCTACCCGCATCGCGAATCGCATCCCGGCTGGCAGCGGAATCGCAGCGCCCCGGGTCAGAGGACGTGACCGGAGCGCTGCCGCGGGGAGAGTGAAGCGAGCGCTCCGGGGAGGAGCGGGGACCCGGAGCGCTCGGCGTAACAGGGATTTTGGAGAGTGAGTTTTGCTGAAATGGTTTTTGGGGGGCATGTCACATTTAGGAAGCCCCTATGGTGCCAGAACAGCAAAAAAAAAACACATGGCATACCATTTTGGAAACTACACCCCTTAAGGCACGTAACAAGTGGTCCGGTGAGCCTTAACACCCCACAGGTGTTTGACGACTTTTCGTTATATTTGGATGTGTAAATGAAAATAAAAATTTTCACTAAAGTGCAGGTTTTTTCCCCAAATTTACCATTTCTACAAAGGGTAATGGGAGAACAATCCCCCAAACTTTGTAACGCAATTTCTCCCGAGTATGGAGATACTCCATATGTGGCCCTAAACTGTTGCCTTGAAATACGACAGGGCTCTGAAGTGAGAGAGCTCCATGCGCATTTGAGGCCTGAATAAGGAATTTGCAGTTGGGGTGGACCCGGTTACAAGGATGGGGCTTGTCTCCACCAAAACCCTACAGCAGTGTCTCCCACAGGGTGCCTCCAGCTGTTGCAAGACTCCCAGCCTGCCAGGACAGTCTATGGCTGTCCGGCAACACTGGGAGTTGTGGTTTTGCCACAGCTGGAGGCGCCGTTTAGGAAACCCTGCCGTATGAGACATTTTTCGTCTTTATTGGGGGGGGGGGGGGGGTTTCGACGTGTAAGGGGGTGTATGTGTAGTGTTTTACTTTTTATTATTTGTTAGTGTAGTGTTTTTAGGATACATTCACACAGGCAGGGGTTCACAGTAAGTTTCCTTGAAGGAAACCCACTGTAAACCCGCCCGTGTGAATGTACCCTGTACATTCACATGGGGGGGGGGGGGGGCGCCCCAAACCTTCAGCTGTGGCAAAATGACAACTCCCAGAATGCAATGACAGACCGTACATGCTGGGAGTTGTAGTTTTACAACAGCTGTAGGCACACTGGTGGGGAACCACTGAGTTAGAAAACAGACTCTAGCTCAGTGATTCCAACCCATGTGCCTCCAGCTGTTGCAAGACTACAACTCCCAGCATGTACGGTCTGTCAATGCACTCTGGGAGTTGTAGTTTTGCAACAGCTGGAGGCACACGGGTTGGAATCACTGAGTTAGGAAACAGACCCTAGCTCAGTGTTTCCCAACCAGTGTGCCTACAGCTGTTGCAAAACTACAATTCCCAGCACGGCCAGACAATCAGGGATACTGGGCGTGTAGTTCTGCAATATCTGGCCCTTCAGATGTTGCAGAACTACAACACCCAGCATGCCTGGACAGTCTGGGCATGCTAGGAGTTGTAGTTATGCAACAACTGGGGAAGAACAGTGGCCTCCAAACTGTAGCCCTCCAGATGTTGCAAAACTACAACTCCATGCATGCCCAGACTGTCCAGGCATGCTGGGAGTTGTAGTTCTGCAACATCTGAAGGGCCAGATATTGCAGAACTACACTCCCAGCATCCCTGACTGTCTGGGCATGCTGGGAGTTGTAGTTTTGCAACATCTGGAGGGCTACAGTTTGGAAACCACCATATAGTGGTCTCCAAACTGTGCTACTTCAGATGTTGCAAAACTACAACTCCCAGCATGCCCAGACAGTCAGTGCATGCTGGGAGTTGTAGTTTTGCAACATCTGGAGGACCACAGTTTAGAGACCACTACACAGTGGTCTCCAAACTGTGACCCTCCAGATGTTGCAAAACTACAACTCCCAGCATGCCCAGACAGCCTTTGGCTTGGTGGGCATGCTGGGAGTTGTAGTTTTGCAGCTTTTAGAAGGCCACAGTGAAGATCACTTACCGCGATCTTCACTGCAGCCTTCTCAGCCGCACTTTCCGGCCGTTGCTCTTCCTCCTGCCGCCGCTTGTTACTGCTGCCGCTGCTCCGTGATGCCGCCGCCTCCGCCGCCGATGCCGGTCCGGGTAAGCTGGGCCATGTCCCCCCTCCTCGCCGTCAGTGTTCCCCCCGCTCTGTACCGACTTCGATCGGTGCGCAGAGCAGGGGGAAATGAACTGTAACCCCCTGCCCCCCTCCTGCCATTGGTGGTCAGCCTGACCGACCAATGGCAGGGGATTGGAGGGGGTGGCAACATTGCCACCTCGCTCCTATGCTTTAGGCTGGTCGGAGCTGTCTCTGACAGCTCCGATCAGTCTTATTTTCCGGGAGATCGGGTCACCAGTGACCCGATTTGCCCGAATCGCGGCAAATCACAGGTCTGAATTGACCTGCGATTTGCTGCGATCGCCGATATGGGGGGGTCTCAGGACCCCCCTAGGCATTGCCACAGGATGCCTGCTGATAGATATCAGCAGGCATCCCGGTCCGATCACCGCCCGGCGAGCGGCAGTGATCGGAAATACGGAGGGCGTATGGATACGCCCTCCGTCCTTAAGTGACGGGACGCGAGGGCGTATGCATACGCCCTTCGTCCCCAAGGAGTTAAGGACCTTCCTAGGCCATGTTATGTACCCAGGGTTCACTGGGTCAGGTCTTATAGGTTTGCTGACCAATGAGCTTTTGCCCAGCCTCATTAATATATATGGGGCTGCTGCCACTAAATTCTCTCTCTTAGTTCCCGGCACTTATAGAAAGCACATCTCAGCACAAATCTTAAATTCAAGCTAGGCCAAAGCCTAAGAACCTGCAGCCACAAAACCGTGAGTTATCAAAGCTCAATCTACAAAATCCTGTGTGACTACTACTCTCATCAAATCTATCACTAGTAGCACAGTGGCTAGCATCAAAGCTCATTGCTTCCAAGTCCCAGCAAAACCTGTGAGGAACCTGTATCCCAGTTCACTCATAAGAGACTGTTATGTACCAAGCCTGTTGCATAAAATCTGCAAGTAAAGTTCTTCAGTTTATTCATAAAATCTGCTGTGGACATTCCGCTAGTCTACCTGTCGTTTTTTGGACGGTTGGCGGCAGGAACATTAACCCTAAGGAAACCGCACCCTGGCATCAAGAAAACTAAGGGTTAATGCCACCAGACCCCACACTAACATAGCAGCACCCCAGACACCATTGCTCTCCTGGCTCACCACACTATCAGACAAGAGAGAGCACAGAGGAGTGCTATCAGACAGGAGAGAGCACAGAGGAGTGCTATCAGACAGGAGAGAACACAGAGGAGTGCTATCAGACAGGAAAGTGCACAGAGGAGTACTATCAGACAGGAGAGAGCACAGAGGAGTATTATCAGACAGGAGAGAGCACAGAGGAGTGCTTTCAGACAGGAGAGAGCACAGTGAAATCTTATCAGACAGGAGAGAGCAAAAAGAAGCCCTATCAGACAGGAGAGACCACAGAGGAGTACTATCAGACAAGAGAGAGAACAGATGAATACTATCAGACCGGAGAGAGCACAGAGGAGTACTATCAGACAGGGGAGAACACAGAGGAGTCCTATCAGACAGGAGAAAGCACAGAGGAGTGCTATCAGATAGGCCAGAGCAAAGATGAGTCCTATCAGACAGGAAAGAGCACAGAGGAGTGCTATCAGATAGGAGAGAGCACAGAGGAGTCCTATCAGACAGGAGAGAGCACAGAGGAGTGCTATCAGATAGGAGAGAGCACAGAGGAGTGCTATCAGACAGGAGAGAGCACAGAGGAGTCCTATCAGGAGAGAGCACAGAGGAGTGCTATCAGATAGGAGAGAGCACAGAGGAGTGCTATCAGATAGGAGAGAGCACAGAGGAGTGCCATCAGGCAGGAGAGAGCACAGAAGAGTGCTATCAGACAGGAGAGAGGACAGAGGCGTGCTATCAGACAGGAGAGAGCATAGAGGATTGCTATCAGACAGGAGAGAGCACAGAGGAGTACTATCAGGCAGGAGAGAGCACAGATGAGTGCTATCAGACAGGAGAGAGCACATAGGAATCTTATCAGACAGGAGAGAGCCCAGAGGAGTACTATCAGACAGGAGAGAGCACAGAGGAGTACTATCAGACAGGAGAGTGCACAGAGGAGTGCTATCAGACAGGAGAGAGTACAGAGGAATCTTATCAGACAGGAGAGAGCCCAGAGGAGTACTATCAGACAGGAGAGAGCACAGAGGAGTGCTATCAGACAGGAGAGAGCACAGAGTAGTACTATCAGACAGGAGAGATCACAGAGGAGTGCTATCAGACAGGAGAGATCACAGAGGAGTACTATCAGACAGGAGAGAGTACAGAGGAGTCCTATCAGAAAGGAGAGAGCACAGAGTAGTACTATCAGACAGGACAGAGCACAGAGGAGTCCTATCAGACAGGAGATATCACAGAGGAGTGCTATCAGACAGGAAAGTGCACAGAGGAGTACTATCAGACAGGAGAGAGCACAGAGTAGTACTATCAGACAGGAGAGAGTACAGAGGAGTGCTATCAGACAGGAGAGAGTACAGAGGAGTACTATCAGAAAGGAGAAAGCACAGAGGAGTCCTATCAGACTGGAGAGAGCACAGAGGAGTCCTATCAGACAGGAGAGAGCACAGAGGAGTCCTATCAGACTGGAGAGAGCACAGAGGAGTGCTATCAGACAAATTGACATCTTCCAGCATGACTGGCAGTTATAATTAATCTATATATATATATATATAAAACGTAATGTGTGTGTATGTATGCGTGTGTGTGCTCTCTCCTATCTGATAGTACTCCCCCGTACTCTCTCAGCATCACGTCCAAACGGCTAAAGATATTAACATGAAATTTGGCACACATGTTACTTATATGTCAACAACAAATATAGGCTAGGTGATTTAACCCTTACCCCCCCCCCCCCCCCCCAGGTGAGGTGGTACTTAACGCACCAGGACGTACATTTATGTCCTATGCATAACCGCAAGCATCGGAGTGATGCCCGGATCATGCGCTGCATGTCCCGGCTGCTGATAGCGCAGATGTCCGCCATTAGCCCCTCAAATGCCGTGATCAATACAGATCACGGCATCTGCAGAATTGGGGGTAACTAAAATGGATGATCGGATTGCCCGCAGTGCTGCAGCGGCAAACCAATCATCCAGAACGGCAGACGAAGGTCCCCTCACTTGCCTCCGCTGCCTTCCACGGGTCGACCAGAGCAGAAGATGACCAATAACACTGATCAGTGCTATGCCCTATGAATAGCACTGAACAGTATTAGCAATTGAATGATTGCTATAAATAGTCCCCTATGGGGACTATTTAACACCTTAAGGACCAGGCCATTTTACACCTTAAGGACCAGAGCGTTTTTTGGAAATCTGACCACTGTCACTTTAAACATCAATAACTCTGGAATGCTTTTAGTTATCATTCTGATTCCGAGATTGTTTTTTCGTGACATATTCTACTTTAACTTAGTGGTAAAATTTTATGGTAACTTGCATCCCCAAATTTGATGAAAAAAATTAAAATTTTGCATTTTTCTAACTTTGAAGCTCTCTGCTTGTAAGGAAAATGGATATTCAAAATACATTTTTTGGGGGTTCACATATACAATATGTCTACTTTATGTTTGCATCATAAAATTTATGAGTTTTTACTTTTGGAAGACACCAGAGGGCTTCAAAGTTCAGCAGCAATTTTGAAATTTTTCACAAAATTTTCAAACTCACTATTTTCCAGGGACCAGTTCAGATTTGAAGTGAATTTGAAGGGTCTTCATATTAGAAATACCCGATAAAAGACCCCATTATAAAAACTGCACCCCCCAAAGTATTCAAAATGACATTCAGTAAGTGTATTAACCCTTTAGGTGTTTCACAGGAATAGCAGCAAAGTGAAGGAGAAAATTCAAAATCTTAATTTTTTACACTCGCATGTTCTTGTAGACCCAATTTTTGAATTTTTGCAATTGGTAGAAAGGAGAAAATTTTTACTTGTTTTTGAAACCCAATTTCTCTCGAGTAAGGACATACCTCATATGTCTATGTTAATTGTTCGGCGGGCGCAGTAGAGGGCTCAGAAGGGAAGGAGCGACAAATGGTTTTTGTGGGGCATGTCACCTTTAGGAAGCCCCTATGGTGCCAGGACAGCAAAAAAAAAAAACACATGGCATACCATTTTGGAAACTAGACCCCTCGTGGAACGTAAGAAGTTGTAAAGTGAACCTTAATACCCCACAGGTGATTCACAACTTTTGCATATGTAAAAAAAAAAATATATATATATATTTACCTAAAATTTTACATTTTTAAAAAGGTTAATAGCAGAAAATACCCCCTCAAAATTTGAAGCTCAATTTCTCCCGATTCAGAAAACACCCCATATGGGGGTGAAAATTGCTCTGCTGGCGCACTACAGGTCTCAGAAGAGAAGGAGTCACATTTGGCTTTTTGAAAGCAAATTTTGCTCTGGGGGCATGCCGCATTTAGGAAGCCCCTATGATGCCAGAACAGCAAAAAAAAAAAAAAAACACATGGCATACCATTTTGGAAACTAGACCCCTCGGGGAACGTAACAAGGGGTAATGTGAACCTTTATACCCCACAGGTGTTTCACGACTTTTGTGTATGTAAAAAAAATTTTTTTTTTACCTAAAATGCTTGTTTTCCCAAAAATTTTACATTTTTAAAAAGGGTAATAGCAGAAAATACCCCCAAAATTTGTAACACAATTTCTCCTGAGTACGGCGATACCCCATATGTGACCCTAAACTGTTGCCTTGAAATACGACAGGGCTCCAAAGTGAGAGCGCCATGCGCATTTGAAGCCTAAATTAGGGACTTGCATAGGGGTGGACATAGGGGTATTCTACGCCATTGATTCACAAACAGGGTGCCTCCAGCTGTTGTAAAACTCCCAGCATGCCTGGACAGTCAGTGGCTATCTGGCAATACTGGGAGTAGTTGTTTTGCAACAGCTGGAGGCTCCGTTTTGGAAACAGTGGCATACCAGACATTTTTCATTTTTATTGGGTAGGGGGGCTGTATAGGGGTATGTGTATATGTAGTGTTTTTTACTTTTTATTTTATTTTGTGTTAGTGTAGTGTAGTGTTTTTAGGGTACAGTCGCACGGGCGGGGGTTCACAGTAGTTTCTTGCTGGCAGCTTGAGCTGCGTCAGAAAATTTGCCACAGCTCAAACTTGCAGCCGGATACTTACTGTAATCCTCCGCCCATCTGAGTGTACCCTGTACGTTCACATTGGGGGGGGGGGGGGGAACATCCAGCTGTTGCAAAACTACAACTCCCAGCATGTACGGTCTATCAGTGCATGCTGGGAGTTGTAGTTTTGCAACCGCTGGAGGCTCCGTTTTGGATACAGTGACGTACCAGACGTTTTTCATTTTTATTGGGGAGGGGGGCTGTGTAGGGGCATGTGCATATGTAGTGTTTTTTTTACTTTTTATTTTATTTTTTGTTAGTGTAGTAGTGTAGTGTTTTTAGGGTACAGTCGCACGGGCGGGGGTTCACAGTAGTTTATCGCTGGCAGTTTGAGCTGCCACAGAAAATTTGCCGCAGCTCAAACTTGCAGCTGGATACTTACTGTAATCCTGCGCCCATGTGAGTGTACCCTGTACGTTCACATTGGGGGGGGGGGGGGAGAAACATCCAGCTGTTGCAAAACTACAACTCCCAGCATGTATGGTCTATCAGTGCATGCTGGGAGTTGTAGTTTTGCAACAGCTGGAGGCACACTGGTTGTGAAACACCGAGTTTGGTAACAAACTCAGTGTTTTGCAACCAGTGTGCCTTCAGCTGTTGCAAAAGCTACAACCCCCAGCATGTACGGACAGCGGAAGGGCATGCTGGGTCTTGTAGTTATGCAACAGCCGGAGGCATACTACTTTGGCTGGGGATGCTGGGGATTGTAGTTATGCAACAGCTGGATATACACTGGTTTGCTACTTAACTCAGTGTGCCTTCAGCTGTTGGAAAACTACAACTCTCAGCAGTCACCGACAGCCAACGGGCATGCTGGGAGTTGTAGTTATGCAACCACCAGATGCACCACTACAACTCCCAGCATGCACATTAGCTGATTGTGCAAGCTGGGAGTTGTAGTTATACAACAGCTGAAGGTACACTTTTCCATAGAAAAAATGTGCCTCCAGCTGTTGCAAAACTATAAGTCCCAGCATGCCCATAAGGGAATGCTGGGAGTTGTGGTGGTCTGCCTCCTGCTGTTGCATAACTACAGCTCCCAGCATGCCCTTTTTGCATGCTGGGAGCTGTTGCTAAGCAACAGCAGGAGGCTGTCACTCACCTCCTGCTGCTGCTCCACGCCGCCGCGCAGGTCAGTCCCTCGCCGCCGCTCCTGGGGCCCCGATCCCAACAGGGACGCCGGGGATCTGGGTCCCCAGCACCCGGGGTCTTCTTCCCGCACCCGCTCACGTCCTCCGGAAGAGGGGCGGAGCGGGTTGCGGGAGTGACACCCGCAGCAGGCGCCCTGATTGGTCGGCCGGGAAACCGGCCGACGAATCAGGGCGATTGTGAGGTGGCACCAGTGCCACCTCACCCCTGCTGGCAATGGCTGTTCGGGGCCATCTCTGACGGCCCCGATCAGCCAGTAAATCCAGGTCATCGGAGACCCGATTGACCCGGAATCCGCCGCAGATCGCTGGACTGAATTGTCCAACGATCTGCGGCAATTGCCGACATTGGGGGACATAATGACCCCCCTGGGCGATATGCCGGGATGCCTGCAGAACGATTTCAGCAGGCATCCGGCATCGGCTCCGCTCTAGCTAGCGGCTGGAGCCGGAAATGCGCAGGGCGTATGGATACGCCCTGTGTCCTTAAGGACTTGGAAACGGGGGCGTATGGATACGCCCTGTGTCCTTAAGGGGTTAAGTGTAAAAATAGAAGTTAAAAAAGTAAAAACATAAAAGTAGAAAAACTGTGAAAAACCCCTCCCCCAATAAAAATTTTAATTGTCTCATTTTCCCTATTTCACCCCCAAAAAGTGTAAAAAATTTAAATGTATGTACATATTTGGTATCGCCGCGTGTGTAAATATCCGAACTGTTAAAATATAATGTTAACGATACTGTATGGTGAACGTAAAAACAAAAAAAATTGCTGCTTTTTTTTTATAACATTTTGTTCCCAAAAAATTGATAAAAGTGAATTAAAAGTTTTATATAAGCAAATATGGTATCAATAAAAAGTACAGATCAAAGCGCCAAAAAATGACCCCTCATACCACCGCTTTTACGGAAAAATGAAAAAGTATTTTAAACGTACTAATTTGGTTAAAAAGTTTGCAATTTTTTTTGCGCTACAGCAATAGAAAAGTATGTAATCATGGGTATAATTTTAATCATATTGACCCAAAGAATAAAGAACAAATGTAATTTTTATCGTAATTTGTATGGCGTGAAAACGAAACCTTCCAAAATTAGCAAGATTGAGGTTTTCTTTTTAATTTGCGCCATATATTTTTTGGTAAAGTTAGTGATGGCATTACAAAGGACAACTGGTCGCGCAAAAACCATCTGACATCAGAGCACTCCTACCATCGCTGATACTGTGAGTGCTAGGAGCGCACAGGGAAATACAGCTGATGTTGGCTGGTGCAGCTCCCGGGATCGCCGCCGCATCAGCCCTCACTCTGCCACTCATATAGCCGCTGGCCAATGTTCACATCTCTCCCTCCCATAGCTGCCTGCCCCACCACTCACATGTTCGCCCACCACCACTCACATCTCTGCCTACCCACCGCTTACATCTACCCTAGGGTTAGCAATACTACAACTCCCAGCATGCCCTGACAGTGTGGTCATGCTGGGAAATGTCATTTCCCTATCGTCCTAACCAGCAGCACAAGTGGGGTGTTTCTGCCCCTGTGAAGCTGGCAGGACGGTGGAATTTTTAATTCCGCCCAAGCAATTAACATAATTGAACCCCCCATATAAGGCCTCCTCCCCAGGCCATAGTGCTTTTTTTCTGTCCTGTGCTGGACAGCAGGACGGGGCAGGCTCATTAAGCCTGCCTGGATTTATATATTTTTTATACATATGTTCTGCAGCGTGGCTGCTAATGTTTGGGCTTTTTAGCCCTTTCCTTTACAGGTCTGACCTGTGCTTATCTCCTCGCAGCGTTCGCTGCGCTTCTCCGGTGCGATGCTCTGTGTCAGTGCATTCCCCGTGCGGATATGCGCTGTTTGGGAGCTCCGTACCTGGTCAGTGATTCAGGTCGGAGCTCCGCTCTGAGATCGCTGTACCAGCTCCCCCCTTTTTTGGCGCTAGCGGTGTCGCGTGCGCGGCCGGACGCCGGGACCGGACGCCGGGACCGGAAGTGCGTCACTTTCCACTTCCGGCCCGGCGTATTCTCTGGTAGTCTTTGATATTCAGAGTTTTCACTCCGAATATCTACAGGACCCTGTCTTTATTATATCTAAGCCTGTGGTAGGCTTATATTGGCTGTTATTATTAGATTTTTGTATAAGAGTGCTTGTGACCTGGGAACTAGTTTCCCTTCCTGTATCTCATTTCCGGGGGTGGAGCCTATTCAAAGTTGGCGCCATCCCCTTCCCTATATAAGGCAGCTCTTGCCTGGTTAGGGTCTCTGCTGTGCTCAGCTAGACCTGTGACTGCAAGACTGGTGTATTTTATTCAGATTGTTTTTTCTCAACTAGGCTTCCTTGCATTGGTGCCGCCTATTTTTTCCTATCTTAGGGTGGGATTTAAAAAAAAAAAATAATAATAATTTTTTTCCTTAACGGTTTTTCTCTCTCTATCTTTATAGAGGATGTCTACTCCACCCTCCGGTGACCAATACTCCGGACGTAAGGCGTCCTCTAAAAAACGTCACCTTACGTGTGCCGACTGCGGCACTCCTCTTCCGGACACCTATGAGTATAATAAGTGTCCTGGATGTCGTCCTCCGGCAGATCCTGCGGAACCTACCATCCAGGACATGTTTATATGGATGAAAGAGTTCATGGGGAACTCAATAAATGAGATTAAAAGCTCCTTCTCTGCCAAGAGACCTAGGACATCTCCTAGTCCCTCCTCCATAGCAGAGTATACAGCTATGTCCGTGGGAGACCATTCGGAACAAACAGTGGAAGAAGTCATCTCTCCCTCCATCTTTCCCGTTGAGAAAACTCAGCGTTTACTAAGATCCATCCGGTCAAGGAACCAGGATGCGGATCAAGGGGAAGCCTCAACATCCACCCCTAAAGAACCGCTGGTTTTTAAAGTGGATGACTCCTTAAAAAAGTTAATGACCACTGAGTGGAAACATCCGGACAAACCCCCTGTCCTTACTCGGAGGTTTAAGCTCATGTACCCCCTGGCCGAGGCAGAGTCAGAAGCCTGGGTCCCACCCCCCAAGGTGGATATGGCTGTTACCAGGATAAACAAGCGCGTCCTTGTTCCCGCGGATGACGGTAGCAACCTCCAAGACCCCCTCAACAGGAAAGTGGACTCCCTGCTCAGGAGGAATTACTCTGCTGCCTCAGCCTCTGCTACGGTGGCCATTGCCTCTAATGAGGTGGCCAATTTCATCAAGGATCGTATCCTAAGGATCCAATCCGACATCGATGGTAATGTCCCCAGAGAAGACATTCTGGACTTGTTCAGCACCTTGCTACTGGGTGCTGACTTTCTTTGTGAGGCCACTCAGCAGCATCTAAAATTGGCCGCAAAGTCTATGGGACTATCCTCTGCAAGCAGACGCCCCTTCTGGTTACGCCCTTGGGTGGCAGATACCACCTCCAAGATAAACCTTTGTGCCATGCCTCTTGAACCCAACAGGCTCTTCGGGTCCGAGCTGGACCGAATTATGGAGGGTTTTGCAGATAAAAAAGGCAAGTCCCTTCCTGTGCAGACCTTTTGTGGCCGTGGTAGAGGCCGAGGGGGCAGATCTCAGGGCTCCTCTGGGACCCAGAGGCGCCAAAGTCAAAGATCTAAGCGTGGTGGCGGACGCGGTCGTGGCAAAGACCGCAAGTCTGAGCTATGACTCTCACCCAGATCCCACCAACGTCTCCCCTCTCCCTTCCCCTCCAGAGGTCCTGACAGAAGCTCTGTCTCCAGTTTTTTCTCCAGTAGGAGGCCGTTTGAATTTATTTCTCTCCACTTGGATGAAGGAAATCCAAGACCCTTGGGTTCTAGAAGTAGTCCGGTCAGGCTACAAAATAGAATTTGTCTCCCCCCCCACCAAGGAAATTTTTGTTAACAAAAAGACTCCCTCAACCAGAACAATCCATTCTGGAGGAGTCGGTACCATTGTACCTAGAGAAACGGGCCCTAGAGGAGGTTCCTCCAAACCAGAAAGGCCTGGGAGTATACTCCCCTATATTTTTGGTACCAAAGCCCTCGGGCACTTGGCGAATGATCATAGATCTTCGCTTTCTGAACCGTTTCATAAAGAAAAGAAAGTTCAGAATGGAGACTATTCAGTCAGTCACCAGCATTCTGAATCCTCTAGATCTGATGGTCACCATCGACCTCAAATACGCCTACCTGCACGTCCCCTTACATCCTGCTCACAGGACATTTTTGAGGATTGCTGTCACCATAAAGGGTATGGTAAAGCATTATCAGTTTGCCGTGCTGCCCTTCGGGATCTCTTCCGCTCCCTTACAAAGGTTGTGGCTCCGGTTGTGGCCGCCTTAAGATTAAAAGGTCTGGAAATCATCCCTTACCTAGACAACTGGCTTCTAAAAGCCGCATCTCTAGACGTAGTGCAGTCTCATCTTCAACTGGCTCTGGATTTTCTCCAGCATTTAGGCTGGATCATAAATTGGGACAAATCAGAGATCATCCCCTCTACCTCCAGAAGGTTTCTGGGGTTCATAATCGACTCCTCTCACATGAAAGTCGTAAGAGCCGCCGAGTTCTTAATGGTTCCCCAAAGGGTCTCCATCAGAACTCTGATGAAAATGCTAGGCCACATGTCAGCGTCTGCAGAGGCAGTACTTTGGGCCCTATGGCATCTCCGTCCACTTCAAGATCAGCTCTTGAGTGTCTGGAATCGCAACCCAAAGGGTTGGACAAAAGATGTTCCCTGTCTGTCGAAGTCCGTGCATCCCTCAGATGGTGGACAACTCTGTCAGATGGGAAGTCCTTGATTCAACCTCATTTGATCATTCTGACCACGGACGCCTCCCTTGTAGGCTGGGGAGCCCATCTGGACAAAACTCCGGTACAAGGTACCTGGACTTCTCAAGAGAGACTCCTCTCTTCCAACATGAGAGAGTTGAGAGCAGTCCGTCTAGCTCTCTATCACTTCGCTCCCCTAGTTCTAGGGCAAGCGATAAAAGTCCATTCAGACAACACGACTGTAGTGTCTTACCTAAACAAACAGGGAGGCACAAGGTCCAAAGCTCTCCTCGAGGAGACCGGACTAATTCTCTCTTGGGCAGAGACCAATCTATCCCACCTCTCAGCAGTTCACATCAAGGGGGATCTCAATATAGTTGCAGACCGTCTGAGCCGCGGTCTTCCAGTCCAAGGGGAATGGTCCCTGAACGAGGATATCTTCCACAAGATAACCCGGAGGTGGGGTATGCCAGAGATAGATCTCATGGCAACTCGTCTGAATGCCAATGTGGCAGTAGACGCTCTGTCCATTCCATGGAGGTTCAGGCTGGCCTACATTTTCCCTCCACTTTCCATGATACCGAGGGTATTGATGAAAGTCAGGCAAGACCAAACCTCAGTAATCGCCATCATACCATTCTGGCCAAAGAGGTCCTGGTTCACCCAGCTCATGAGGATGAGTCAAGGGTGTTATTGGAGGCTTCCCCACATGCAGAACCTTGTGTCTCACAACACAGGCTCCTGCCTAGATCTGAGGAGACTCAATCTGACAGCCTGGAGATTGACAGGACCCTACTAGGTAGTGGTCTCTCTTCGGAGGTCTTGAGAACCCTTGCTCACTCAAGAGCAGCATCTGCTAATAGAGCTTACTCCAGGATAAATCGGATTTTCCTACAATGGTGTGCTAAGAAAGAGGTAGTTTCCTCAGATCCTCCTCTTTCTGCTTTGCTTCAGTTCCTGCTGGATGGCCTTGACAAGGGTCTTAGCCCATCCACTCTAAAAGTGCAGGTTGCTGCACTCTCTGCCTCTCTAGGCAGATCTTTATCTCAAGATCTCCTAATCAAGAGGTTCCTCAAAGGAGCCGAAAGACTTAAGCCTACAGTCCTTAGGCCTATTCCTCAATGGGATTTGTCTGTCGTTCTCAAGGGGTTGAGTTCTCCCCCATTTGAGCCTTTGGACCAAGTGGACTTTAGATACTTGTCCCTTAAAGTCACCTTTTTGTTGGCTATAACCTCAGCCAAGAGAATTGGCGAGCTTCAGGCCCTAGCGGCTTTTGAGCCTTATAATCTCTTTTTACAAGACAGAGTCTTGTTGAGATATCTACCGACCTTTGTTCCCAAGGTACCAACCTTTTCTAATATTAACCAAGTTATCTCCTTACCAGTTCTGTGCTCAGACCCTTCCTCTTCTGAGGAAGCTGCTAACCATTCCTTGGACATTTCAAGAAGTCTCAAGATATACATCTCAAGAACTGGTGAATTCAGAAGATCCGAAAACCTTTTAATTTCTTTTTCAGGACGGAACAAAGGTCTAAAGGCCTCCAAACCCTCTCTGAGTAGATGGGTCAAAGAGGCAATCAGGGAGGCATTTATAGCTCAGGAGCTAACTCCTCCTTCTTTTGTTACTGTCAACTCTACCCGGGCAGTTGCTACCTCCTTTGCTGAAAGAAGGTCTGTTCCACTAGAACAAATTTGTGCTGCTGCCTCCTGGAGCACACACAACACATTTATCAAACACTACCGGGTTAATGCCAAACGTATGGGAGAGCTGGCCTTTGGGCGTTCCATCCTAAGTGCCGCTCCTCCTTAGTCCCTCCCTATTTGTGATTGTTACTTGCTAAGTCCCCACTTGTGCTGCTGGTTAGGACGACAGGGAAGCGTTAATTTCTAACGCAAATTTGTTTTCCCTTAGTCCTAACAGCAGCACACAAATTTCCCGCCCTTGTAGTTTGTATAATTTTGCTTGTTATTAAAGCACTATGGCCTGGGGAGGAGGCCTTATATGGGGGGTACAATTATGTTAATTGCTTGGGCGGAATTAAAAATTCCACCGTCCTGCCAGCTTCACAGGGGCAGAAACACCCCACTTGTGCTGCTGTTAGGACTAAGGGAAAACAAATTTGCATTAGAAATTAACGCTTTGCTAATGCTAAGGGAGTTGTAATCATCTGCCTGCTCACATCTCCCCTTGCATTAGCAAAACTACAACTCCCAGCATGTCCTGACATACTAAGGGAGGGGGCTGAGGCCTGCATAGTGAGGCTACGCCCCCTCCCTTGGAGAGGAATTCAAGCAAGTGAGCAACAATAAAAGTTTAATAGAAAAAATAAAAAATAAAATAGGTGCTAGACACATAACAATGAGATGTACATGTCAGGATTCGGTACTGAGCAATATATTTTAAAAAATAATAATAATTTTGTTGGATCTGACAGGTTCGCTTTAAAGGCTTTTATGCCAGGAATAGTTGAGGGTATTGGATATAAATTGGGGGGGTCATCAATATCACTCATGTTATTCCACATTTTCTAGAGGGGTTTCTGTTCTCTTTCACCAAAAATGTGAAGAGAGGGAAGTAGTAATAGATAGGGAGGGCAGATTTATTATTTTGTATGTTAAAATAGACAGAACGTGCGATTGCATTTGTTTATAATCCACCCCCTTTTAGGTAAACAAGATAATAAGGGAAATAAGAAATAATTACATCTTAAATATTGTTGTATTGTTCTAATGATTGTTATAAAATTAAATAAATACATTTTATTATTATCAAATCGTCAAAGATGATCAAAATGGAGTCACATCAGGTTCTGTTCATAGCAGATACGTAACCATGGCAACTCCAAGAACCAAAGAGTCGATGTGACATCATGTGATGTCATCATAGAACTCTGGAGGCATTACATTGCTCCGACAGCGCCCAGACCTTCATTCTGTAGATTGTTACAGAGCGATTTGCTATACTTTTGCAGTATTTGCCTTTTGTGCCTTTTTCTTCATCTGCTATGGAGATTAAAGGATTGGGGTTCATCCCCCTCTTCATGGCCCTCTGGTGTATGGTCTGGATCTCCACCAGCTACACCATCACCATCATCCAAGGCCATACTACTTCCCCCCTGATCTATATCAGTGATATGGGGGTTTTCTTTCCTGAACAGATCCCATTCTGTATAGGATTTCTATGGATGGCCATTGCCTCTGTGGGTCTGGCATGGCTGAATTATAGATTCATCTTGTTCCATCGTGAAGCCTTTGGACCCCGTCAGCCATTGATCCAGAAGACCCTACTAGTCATCGCTTGGTCATCCTGTGTCATGACTGTCATCATGTCATTATTTTCAACAACAGACTACCCGATGATCCATCGCATCGCCGCCATCGCTACATTCATCTGTGCTGGAATATACAACATGTGGCAATCCATCCTCCTGTACAAAGTACCGGGAGCATCAAGAGTCATCTGCCATGTAAGAGCCATCTTCTCTTCTATGGCCCTTGCCTGTGTGTTTCTTATTATAGGAACTGGGGTTGTTGTATACATCCAACTGTTTGCCGGAGAATGGGAAGAGAAGATTGAAGCCTTTGTCAAAATCATCGAGTGGTCAATTCTGGTCCTCATCCTGCTGACGAATGTGACTTTCTATTCCACCATGGAACACCTATTGTTCACCATGTCCAGGAACACCTGCAGCATCTCCCTAAGGGTTCGGATCGATGCCTTTGGGGTATAGAGGACCATGCAGAACATCATAAGAACCTGTCATCTGTATGTTGGAGTTGGAATTTCACGCCACAGCCCAGAACTTACTACTGAAACAACTAGAACTGCGGCGACTCTAGAGATAAAGACCTAGAGCCAAGAAATCCAACGGCACCAACCTCTCTCCATAACAGCAAGATGGAGGAATAGAACAGATTGTTATGTTCTTATAGGAAATGTCTTATTTAAAAAATGCATAAATAAATGAAAAAATTATGCAAACCTTCTCTTCTTCTTTGTAGTCCTAAACTCCTTAGATGTATAGGAATATGTGTACCTTAATTTTTTTTGGGGCTGCACAATATGTCACAATCACATCAGGAATTTTGCGCTTTGTGATATAGCGATTTCATCCATTGCAAAATGTTGCAATAACCTAGATGGTGCTGGGAGGAGAAACAATGAGCCACATGCTTGAGGGGCTGCACAGCACGGGAGCCGACAAACAGGTGAAACACACCTGCCACCACAGGCTCGCCTCCCCTGCGGTACGGCCTGACCCCTCCAGCGAGGGTCTCCCTGTTTCTCCTCCCAGCAGTGCCTAGCGCTGGAAGGAGGTGTCCTAACCCCTCCCCAACTGGCCGCTGCTGCATATATGTGGTGCAGCCGTGCAACGGGTCTATAAAGCAAACTCAGGAGTGGAGCTCACTTTATACTGGCTAATGCTGTGCAATATCGATCAGGTGAGTTCCATTAACCCTTAAGATGCCTCAATTAAAGTTGGTTGCCTCAAACAAGTACTGGTAGCTCAATGGAATTTGATCGGGACAGGGGCGGCAAATTTGCGGGGTCCTGATCAGCTGAGAGGACGGGCCGAGGATCACTACCTGCCTCCTATATTGCAGACAGCCTCTGCAGCATGTACTAATGGAGCGCTGAAAGATTAATTACACTAACAGATACAAAAACTTTTTATATGTTGTACAATTTTTGCACCTCAGCACTTGCACTTTGATAATATAGATGTGCTTATATATTAATTTGTTTCACTTATGTTTTTCATGTTTGTCTTCATTTATTTTTGATATTTCATGAATTTAGCTTTTTTATTATTTATTATATTTCCATGTATTTTTCACGTGTATATGTATTTATTCACTTTGGTCCCCTCATAGGGTATCATTTAGTACAGTCACTAATAATATTAATATATTTTTCATCTTTTTTTTTATCTATTTTATATTTCTCTATGCACTCAATTTTCCCTTTATATATATATATATATATATATATATATATATATATATATATATATATATGTTTATTATACCCTCATATACTGTTATATTGTGCCATTTCAACATTATATATAATAGCCCCCCCCCCCATTTTATATCGATATATGTAGAATATTCATTCATATATTTATTTATCTATATTTGTTTATTTTTATGCTATCTGTGTTGCCCTGTGCATTATGCTACCTCATGTGTGTTGTTGTGGAACATTATCTTCTTTCTTTTATAAATGATTCTCTTATTACCTTGTGTGCCGTTGGCCCCCCTGCTTTTGATATCTTCATGAATTAATATACAGTAGTCCCTCAAGTTACAATATTAATAGGTTCCAGGACGACCATTGTATGTTGAAACCATTGTATGTTGAGACCATAACTCTATGGAAACCTGGTAATTGGTTCTGAAGTCCCAAAATGTCATCTTAAAATAGGAAAAAGTGAGGATTAAAGAAAAATAAGTAGATAAGTAATACAGATAAAGCAAATCCTTATATATAAAAGTAATAAAGATCTGCTTGGAGCTGTAATCACTGTCTATGTAGAGGACCGGAGCTTCTTCAGGGTCCTGTACAGTACATGCAATGTCCTGAAAAAGTTAAATGAAGCTGCCCTTACTTGGTGTCCAAAGGAGCAGCTAACCCTGGTACAGGTAAAGAGTACAGAACATGTAATACCTCCCTGTACTGTAGGGGGCGCTACCAGACAGCCAGTCAGTACATGCACTTTAGGAATACAGGGGTTTTATCAGTAAATGACCATTCTGATTGGTTGGTTCTTCCAGCCATTGACATGTTTTGCAGATTCCATAGCATTGTATGTTGAGTCTGGTTTCAAGTTACAATGGTCCAGAAAGGACCATTGATTGTTGAAACTAATGTATGTTGAGGCCATTATCTTTTGGTTGTATTACATATACGGCCGAGTGGCTACCTCCATGTTGGCTCCTGCACCCCACCCACCTCTATTAGGTGTATATAAGGTACCTCGGATGTTTCAGACCTTGCAGTGCCTGTTGTACTGTTCACACAGAGGCATATCCACAGTGTAGGGTCCGTCCCAGAATGAGGTCACCTTACCGTGGTGGGACGGTCCACGCTATTTGGCACCAAATTTGCAAGCTAAGTACCTCATATTTTCATAGTTTCATATCTTCATTTATTGCATTACAGCTGTATAGCTGTTCATGTTCTATCTATATACTCATGTTGTATCTATATACTCATGTTTCATCTATATCTTTGTGCTAGCAGTGTGCTGCTGTATTCTTCTGTTGCTGTATATTTAGCCCAGCAGCCTGCACCTGCAAGCCAGGTTTTTACAATAGTTTGGATCAATAGTGCTGGCCAATTTATCTTTTGGTTATGTAGTTAGAGTTCCTAGATACTGTTGGGGTCTGCCTGCTGAGTAAGTCCCTCGTCGCCTCTTCGTTCTTTAATTTTGTGTGGTTTATGTAAATAATTGATATAAATATAATTATCTGTATAGTGTCTGAAGGACCTTAGGTCACATGACTAGTGTTAATTCCTTTAAGGTATGCTTAAGGACCTTCCGAGGTCACATGGTATGGTCACATGTTAGACCATAATCCTTTGTGAGGAGAATTGACAGATGGTATGGACCAATGAGCTCAAGGCCAGCCCCTGCCCAAATAAGGGAGCTGCCAGCCAATCCTCACTCTCTTGGGTTCCGGACTAGCAGAGAGTAGAGATCCGTGCAACTTTCAAAGACAAGACCAGGCCGAAGCCTGATAATACTAAACCGTGAGTTACAATACAACTCCCCACTATAGCTAACGTGTCTTCTGGACCTAAAACCAATCCCTGAAATCCAGTGGAACAGCGCATATTAATCTCCTGAGTTTAAAACTCACGCGGTCCCAACCAACTGTCAAAATCCTAATGGACTCTGCTTGTAAAAAGACTTTTCTTGTTTAACTCTGCATAAAACCTGCAGTAAAAGTTCCAACAGTTTTCTGAAACCTACGGTTGTGGACAATCATTTATTTAAACCTCCCTATCGCTCTTGGGACAGGTGGCGATAGGACAAGCATATACAGAGAAGCCCCCTGCTATCAGACAGGAGAGAGCTCAGAGGAATCGTATCACACAGGAGAGAGCAAAGAAAGTCCTATTGTGGTGTCCCGGTACAGGACCTTGTCCTGTCCCTTGTCTAAAGTCCCCTCAGCTAGAGTCCCTCCATTCCTATAGGGCTCTCCTGCAGGGCTTACCCCTAGTCGCCTCCTATAAATGTGATATTTATTGTATATATTATTTAACCCCTTAAGGACCAAGGACGTATGAATATGTCCTTGGTCCCGCTCCTGTGATATAACGCGGGGTCCCACAGTGACCCCGCATCATAGCACAGCGTGCCCGGCATCATAGTGAAGCCGGGACCCGCCGCTAATAGCGCGTGGCACTGATCGCGGTGCCGCGCTATTAATCCTTTAGCCGCGCGCTCAAAGCTGAGCCACGCGGCTAAAAGTGAAAGTAAAAAGTGCCGGTTAGCTCAGGGAGCTGTTCGGGATCGCTGCGGTGAAATCGCATCATCCCGAACAGCTGTACTACAGGAGGAAGGTCTCTTACCTTCCTTCCTGCAGTCCGATCGCCGATTGAATGCTTCAAGCCTGAGATCCAGGCTTGAGCAATCAATCGCCAAAAACACTGATCAATGCATCCCTATGGAGATGCATTGAACACTGTTAAAGATCAGTAAATGCAATGTTATAGCTCCCTATGGGGGCTATAATATTGCAAAAGAGCGCCTCTTGAGAAAGGGATTGCCCGAAACACGTGTCGAGGTAGCAGGACAACCACCTGGGAATTGTCAGCATGTCACAATCAGGTAAAGTACTGACCTAAGATATCTTTTCATTAGTGTGCTGACTTGACTTATACTGTATATTTGTACTATCGGCAATATTGTGATCCTTGTCATGTATCCCGGTGGCATCCTGCTGGAGGGGCAAGCTGTGCATAACCAGCTTGCCCCCTGACTGGTGAGCAGTTAACGGTTAAGAAATGTACAGGCAAGGTTTTTTAGCCCCCTCTCCCGCCTGTAAAACTTGTGGGTAAATATAGTGGTATGTCCCATGGGTGGGGGGGAAGGAGTGCACCAATCAGTGGTGTAATAGTTTCCCGGGCTTTCAGGGGCCCTCCCCTGGGTATTTATATCTGTGGTGCCTCCCTTCCCCCCCTCAATCTGCCCAGGACCCGGAGTTTTGGCTGCTGGTGGGTATGTTGCTGCCCCTTATTTATAGCCTGGATGGAGCAGGAGGGTGAGGGATGGCATGCTCCCTTGTGGCTGAGCTGGCCTCCCCTCCTGTTGCGTCCATGGCGGGCTCGGGAGGCTGGCGGACCTCTTATTAGTCCTTCCCTCCCTTCCCACTGTAATCCCTGTGAGCCCTGTCCCGTCCTTTTGCCCTCTCCCCTGCCTGTACTTTGATCCCTCCTCCGTGCGTGCTCCTGGACCAGGCTCTGATTTCCCCTTGCCCCGTCCGTCTCTTTTTCCCCCCCTGTATGCGCCCACTCACCCCCCCCCCTGTTGCGGTCTCCTTCACCACCCCCCCCCCCTTGTCCCCTCCGCTCTGGAGGTGGCGGCCCCTCGGTGGCTGCTGCGTTAACCCCCCTTTTGCGCAAAATCACGATGTCCCGATCAGCTGGGACGCAGCAGGAGGGTCACTCACCTGCCTCCTGCGCGTCCGCTCCTCGATTGATTGCTCCAAGCCTGAAATTCAGGCTTGAGCAATCAATCCTTGATAACACCGATCATTGCCATGTTAATACATGGCAAGTGATCAGTGTCAGGTTCAGCGTGTGCAGTGTTATAGCTCCTAGGGGAGCTATAGCATTGCAAAAAAAAAAAAAAAAAAAAGTGTAAAAATAAAGTTGAAGGATTTCAATAGTTTAGTTAATAAAGATTGTTTAACCCTTGCAATATTTAACGTTTGATCACCCCCCCTTTTTCCCCATAAAAAAATAAATAAATTAATTAATTAATAAAAAAAAAAAAAAATTATAATAATTATAATAATTAAAAAAAATAAATAAATAAAAAAAAAAATATATATATATATATATAACAATAATAAAAAATAAAAATATATATATTTTTTTAATAAAATAAATTAATAATAACACATAAAATACTGTATATTACAACAAACATACACATGTGTGGTATCGCCGCGTGCGTACATGTCCGTAGTATAAAAAATATATCGTCCTTTGAGGCGCTCCATCTATGGCGTACGCGTATTAAAAAAAAAAATAATTAAAAAAAATATATAAAAAAAAAAATTACAATAATTTAATCAATGAATAAAATACATAAATAAGTAATATTACTTGAATGAATAAATTTCACAGTCCAAAATAGCGTATTTTGGATCCCTTTTTTATACCGTAAGTATGACTAAACAGCGATCTCAAACTCAATCAAAACGACAATGGTACTGCGGACAGCTTCAGATCACAACGCCAACTATATGAGCCCTCATACCGTCCCCACTCCTTTGCCCGGCTCCTTACCCCCACCACACTAGCACTCTCCCCCTGCCCACTGCTGCCGTGGCTGCTGCTGCCCCCCTTTTTCCTCGTGCTCCTCCAGTGCTCCCCATGGTTCTTGCAGCCACTGCGCCCCCACTCCTCCCCGTCACCTTTCCGCCCAGAGTTCCCAACCCCCCCCCCCTGCTGCCGCTGCTGTCCTCCTTCCTCCTGCCTCTCCAATGCCCCCCGTGGAGGGGTAGGGAGTGCTCCCCTGATTTTGTGTTGCTCTTCCCCCTCTGGGGCCGGATGGGAGCATAGACGTATTTGTCGCCGCTCTCGCTCTGGCCCTGGGAGGCGGCACAGGCGGTGTTTTTTTGGGCCTTCTTCTCACTTGCAGGGAGTAGGTGTTTCGGTTTTTCCCGCAGGGGTTCTCCCTCAGAGTCCTCTACTGCTGGTTTCACGGCGTGGTTTCCGGCAGCGGCCGAGTGCCCGCGATCCAGCGGTCTCCGGCGTGCCTTGTCCCACGCCTGCGGCGGTGGTGAAGTGGTTCCTCCAGCTGTTGTGCTTCTCCATTTTCTGGAATTGGTGAGTGTTCTGATGTGGGGCTTGGCCCCTTCCCTGGTTTGTGTGCTTATGGCTATGTTCTGTGTAGTGTTTTGTCCCGTGTGTTTGTTGGGTTTGGGTCTCGGATATTGGTGTTATGTCTATGTTGGTCTCTGGTTGTGATTTGGGTACGTCTCTTCTTGACGGGGTGCTTTGGTAGGGTATCATTTTTGCAGTGCGCGCTTGGGTGTGTGGTCTTTTGGCCTTACGCTCTGGGTGGCCGGGGTTTTGCTGACTTAGCTCCCGAGGCTTGTTCCTTTTCCTGAATCAGTGCCAGTCACGGTTTTGTTTCTTTGGGTTTTTCTCCCCCTTTGTTTGGTTTATCTCTCCATCTTAAGTTGTAGTCTCTCTCCGCTGCTCCATTTGTCCTAGTGTATCTGTCTGATGTTTTTTCCTGTTTTGCCCAATCTCATGTAGGCATTGGACTCCTGCATGTCGTGCTGGGTGCTTTGGCTGATGTGGCGGTGGGTAGGTTTCGCTAGTGTCTCCGTTTGTCTTGCCTGTGTGGGTTCTTCTGTTCGTGGTGGTATTCCGGAGGGTGATTCTCCTGTGCTTTACACTTGTTGGGGTGTGGTTTGTTGCTGCAAAGCTGACGCACAAATTTGTGAAGCGTCCATATTTTGTGCTCGCTTTTGCAGCACATATGTTAGAATTGGCACGATGCTGAGGAGATTAGCATGGGTTCCGCATGCCGTGTTGGCGTTGGTTTGCTGCTTTCCTGTGGTCAGGGAGTGATTGCGTTTTCTCTGTTTTGGTTTCTTCAGGGCTCGCTATGTGCCCCGATTCCGGTCCTTGCTGGTTTACTGAATGTTCCACGTGGAATGTGTTTCTGGGCGGAGTTTTTTCCTGCAGGTTGTCTCTGGCTGCCGAGGGTGTGTGGTATCTGTGTCCCCGCATATGTGCCCCTGGTGCGCTAAGCGCTGACGTTACGGTTGGTTGGGGTTTTTCAGGTGTAATGCAGTGGTCAGGCCTGCTTTCAGTCCCCCGTTGCAGCTCATGGGGAGCTCGCTCTGTTCCCAGGTGTGGCTGGTTTGGTTGGTTGCTGGTGTGGTGTTTTGGTTTTCCAATGGTGCATACATTCTTAGTATGTGACGCTGGGTATCTTTAGCTGTTCGTGAGAATCACCTACTACTCAATGCAAAAAAAATAAAAAAATAAAAATAAATTGCTTGGCTTTCCCGCTGTGCTGCGATCCAGTGGGGTGAGGTTGCCGCATGGCGGGGGGTGATTTTTCTTTTCTGCTTTGCGGTTGGTGGGATGTTGGCGTATACCTAGGGGCTGGGCCCGGGAGCGGGTGACCTTGCTGTCGGCGATCGGTTTTTCCTATCAGTTTTTGGGTCGCTTGGTGGCGGCTGTGGGTCGGATTTTTGGTTGTAGCTTTTGCGTTGTTTTTTTTATTTTTTATTTATTTATTTTTTTTCTGATCCGAGGTTTTGCGCTGGCTTTTTTCGGGGCTAGGTGGATGGGGCACTTTCTTTCTCCTCGTCTCCTTCCATGGCACTTGGGTGTCTGATGTGTTTTTTGGGTGCCTATTTTGTGCGTTTTCAGGTCCGTTGGTCCGAGACTGCTTAGGCGATCTGGGACACAGCTTGTGCTGCATGAGGGTCCACGAATGACTGTTTTGTCCGGTTGTCGTCCTATTGTTGACTGGACTGCGCGCCCCCCTTTTTTCTTTTTTGCTCCCCGCCCTCGATTGTCTGTTTTGGGTTTTGGCTTCTCTTTGTAGGATGGGGTGTTGTGAGTTTGGGATTCGCTCACTTTTGTATCGGTGTCGGCGGAGAGGGCTTGGTTTCCGGAGAGGGTAGCGCGGGCGATCTGCATGTTGCGTTGCTATTTTCGCCCAGTTTGATGTTTCCCATATGTGTTTTTGTTTTGCGAGCGGCTTTCCGCAAGAAGGTGTGAGTGCTGCGGCTCTCTTCGGTGTATGGGCGAGTTTGAGAGAGATGAGTTCACACAAGAGTTAGTGCAAAAAAAAATAAATAAATAAATAAAATAAAATAAAAAAAGGAAATGCAAAAACATAGGTCCTGGCGGCAGGTACCTCGGATTTCCTGGAGAGGAAATGTGTTGGGCGGATTTCCTGGAGAGGAAATGTGTTGGGCGGATTTCCTGGAGAGGAAATGTTTTGGGTGTGTTCGGGGGGCTGAGTTGGCCCCAGGTGTTGGCTATCCAGTGTCTCTTGGGTGGGGGTCGGAGCCCAGTGTAGGGCTAACTGGTCTCCTCCGTGGCGGTAAGAAGACGGTGAAAGCGGGGTCAACCCGGGGTAGACCTCCACACAGGACAGTGTGGCAGCACCTCTCGGGTTGGCAAGAAGCCAATCGGTGTCTTTGTTACAGTTAAATTGTTATTTATATAAGTAATTTTATAAATAAAGCTGTGGCCGATCCCCACCCACGGAAAAGTTGAATTGTTGTTGTGTCAGTTATTATCTAATAAATTATTGTAATAAGGGGGAGGGGTAGTTATAGCCTGCTAGGAGCTAATTGGGTCTCAACAGTCTGGAGGGGCAAGCTGTGCATAACTAGCTTGCCCCCTGACTGGTGAGCAGTTAAGGGTTAAGAAATGTACAGGCAAGGTTTTTTAGCCCCCTCCCCCGCCTGTAAAACTTGTGGGTAAATATAGTGGTATGTCGCATGGGTGGGGGGGAAGGAGTGCACCAATCAGTGGTGTAATAGTTTCCCAGGCTTTCAGGGGCCCTCCCCTGGGTATTTATATCTGTGGTGCCTCCCTTCCCCCCTCAATCTGCCCAGGACCCGGAGTTTTGCCCTCCCTCCCTCCCTTTTTTGTATGTCTGTTTATTGTAAGTCACAGCTTGGCGGTAAGAAGACGGTGAAAGCGGGGTCAACCCGGGGTAGACCTCCACACAGGACAGTGTGGCAGCACCTCTTGGGTTGGCAAGAAGCCAATCGGTGTCTTTGTTACAGTTAAATTGTTATTTATATAAGTAATTTTATAAATAAAGCTGTGGCCGATCCCCACCCACGGAAAAGTTGAATTGTTGTTGTGTCAGTTATTATTTAATTAATTATTGTAATAAGGGGGAGGGGTCGTTATAGCCTGCTAGGAGCTAATTGGGTCTCAACAGTCTTGGCTCTTGTTGGGGGGAATTTTAAGGGCGGGTGATTTTATGGGTGTTTTTCTACCTGATTGTATAGATTAATAAATATTGAATTTTGGTTACTTTCAGGCAAATTTTTGTAGTTTTTTGTATGATTATAATTAGCCTTTCGGGCTTGTAGGTAATATATGCTAAATTGAAAGAGTTATGATTTTTTAAAGGTAAGGAGGAAAAAACGAAAGAGCAAAAACCGAAAAACGCCCGGTCCTTAAGGGGTTAATGTCTAGGTATTATAACTGTATAGGACCTTAGCAGGTCATGTGACTTGTAAATTATGTTTGTACTATTGTTTAACTCCTTGGGGACGGAGCCCATTATAACCCTAAGGACGGGAGCATTTTTTGCACATCTGACCACTGTCACTTTAAGCATTAATAACTCTGGATGCTTTTACTTTTCATTCTGATTCCGAGATTGTTTTTTCGTGACATATTCTACTTTATGTTAGTGGTAAATTTTTGTCGATACTTGCATCGTTTCTTTGTGAAAAATTCCAAAATTTGATGAAAAAATTTAAAATTTTGCATTTTTCTAACTTTGAAGCTCTCTGCTTGTAAGGAAAATAAACATTCTAAATAAATAATATTTTGATTCACATATACAATATGTCTACTTTATGTTTGTATCATAAAGTTGACATGTTTTTACTTTTGGAAAACACCAGAGGGCAGAAGCAATTTTCCAATTTTTCACAAAATTTTCAAAATCGGAATTTTTTAGGGGCCAGTTCAGTTTTGAAGTGGATTTGAAGGGCCTTCATATTAGAAATACCCCATAAATTACCCCATTATAAAAACTGCACCCCTCAAAGTATTCAAAATGACATTCAGTAAGTTTGTTAACCCTTTAGGTGTTTCACAGGAATAGCAGCAAAGTGAAGGAGAAAATTCAAAATCTTAATTTTTTACACTTGCATGTTCTTGTAGACCCAGTTTTTAAATTTTACAAGGGGTAAAAGGAGAAAAAGCCCCCCAAAATTTGTAACCCAATTTCTGTCGAGTATGGAAATACCTCATTTTTGTATGTCAAGTGTTCGGCGGGCGCAGTAGAGGGTTCAGAAGGGAAGGGGCGACAATGGGATTTTGGAGAGTGAGTTTTGCTGAAATTGTTTTTGGGGGCATGTCACATTTAGGAAGCCCCTATGGTGCCAGAACAGCAAAAAAAAAACACATGGCATACCATTTTGGAAACTACACCCCTCAAGGCACGTAACAAGGGGTCCGGTGAGCCTTAACACCCCACAGGTGTTTGACGACTTTTCGTTATATTTGGATGTGTAAATGAAAATAAAAATTTTCACTAAAGTGCAGGTTTTTTCCCCAAATTTACCATTTCTACAAAGGGTAATGGGAGAAAAATCCCCCAAACTTTGTAACGCAATTTCTCCCGAGTATGGAGATACCCCATATGTGGCCCTAAACTGTTGCCTTGAAATACGACAGGGCTCTGAAGTGAGAGAGCGCCATGCGCATTTGAGGCCTGAATAAGGAATTTGCAGTAGGGGTGGACCCGGTTACAAGGATGGGGCTTGTCTCCACCAAAACCCTACAGCAGTGTCTCCCACAGGGTGCCTCCAGCTGTTGCAAGACTCCCAGCCTGCCAGGACAGTCTATGGCTGTCCGGCAACACTGGGAGTTGTGGTTTTGCCACAGCTGGAGGCGCCGTTTAGGAAACCCTGCCGTATGAGACGTTTTTCGTCTTTATTGGGGGGGGGGGGGGGGTTTCGACGTGTAAGGGGGTGTATGTGTAGTGTTTTACTTTTTATTATTTGTTAGTGTAGTGTTTTTAGGGTACATTCACACAGGCAGGGGTTCACAGTAAGTTTCCTTGAAGGAAACCCACTGTAAACCCGCCCGTGTGAATGTACCCTGTACATTCACATGGGGGGGGGGGGGGGGGGGGGGCCCAAACCTTCAGCTGTGGCAAAATGACAACTCCCAGAATGCACTGACAGACCGTACATGCTGGGAGTTGTAGTTTTACAACAGCTGTAGGCACACTGGTGGGGAACCACTGAGTTAGAAAACAGACTCTAGCTCAGTGATTCCAACCCATGTGCCTCCAGCTGTTGCAAGACTACAACTCCCAGCATGTACGGTCTGTCAATGCACTCTGGGAGTTGTAGTTTTGCAACAGCTGGAGGCACACGGGTTGGAATCACTGAGTTAGGAAACAGACCCTAGCTCAGTGTTTCCCAACCAGTGTGCCTACAGCTGTTGCAAAACTACAATTCCCAGCACGGCCAGACAATCAGGGATACTGGGCGTGTAGTTCTGCAATATCTGGCCCTTCAGATGTTGCAGAACTACAACACCCAGCATGCCTGGACAGTCTGGGCATGCTAGGAGTTGTAGTTATGCAACAACTGGGGAAGAACAGTGGCCTCCAAACTGTAGCCCTCCAGATGTTGCAAAACTACAACTCCAAGCATGCCCAGACTGTCCAGGCATGCTGGGAGTTGTAGTTCTGCAACATCTGAAGGGCCAGATATTGCAGAACTACACTCCCAGCATCCCTGACTGTCTGGGCATGCTGGGAGTTGTAGTTTTGCAACATCTGGAGGGCTACAGTTTGGAAACCACCATATAGTGGTCTCCAAACTGTGCTACTTCAGATGTTGCAAAACTACAACTCCCAGCATGCCCAGACAGTCAGTGCATGCTGGGAGTTGTAGTTTTGCAACATCTGGAGGACCACAGTTTAGAGACCACTACACAGTGGTCTCCAAACTGTGACCCTCCAGATGTTGCAAAACTACAACTCCCAGCATGCCCAGACAGCCTTTGGCTTGGTGGGCATGCTGGGAGTTGTAGTTTTGCAGCTTTTAGAAGGCCACAGTGAAGATCACTTACCGCGATCTTCACTGCAGCCTTCTCAGCCGCACTTTCCGGCAGTTGCTCTTCCTCCTGCCGCCGCTTGTTACTGCTGCCGCTGCTCCGTGATGCCGCCGCCTCCGCCGCCGATGCCGGTCCGGGTAAGCTGGGCCATGTCCCCCCTCCTCGCCGTCAGTGTTCCCCCCGCTCTGTACCGACTTCGATCGGTGCGCAGAGCAGGGGGAAATGAACTGTAACCCCCCGCCCCCCTCCTGCCATTGGTGGTCAGCCTGACCGACCAATGGCAGGGGATTGGAGGGGGTGGCAACATTGCCACCTCGCTCCTATGCTTTAGGCTGGTCGGAGCTGTCTCTGACAGCTCCGATCAGTCTTATTTTCCGGGAGATCGGGTCACCAGTGACCCGATTTGCCCGGATCGCGGCAAATCACAGGTCTGAATTGACCTGCGATTTGCTGCGATCGCCGATATGGGGGGGTCTCAGGACCCCCCTAGGCATTGCCACAGGATGCCTGCTGATAGATATCAGCAGGCATCCCGGTCCGATCACCGCCCGGCGAGCGGCAGTGATCGGAAATACGTAGGGCGTATGGATACGCCCTCCGTCCTTAAGTGACGGGACGCGAGGGCGTATGCATACGCCCTTCGTCCCCAAGGAGTTAAGGACCTTCCTAGGCCATGTTATGTACCCAGGGTTCACTGGGTCAGGACTTACAGGTTTGCTGACCAATGAGCTTTTGCCCAGCCCCATTAAGATATATGGGGCTGCTGCCACTAAATTCTCTCTCTTAGTTCCCGGCACTCATAGAAAGTACATCTCAGCACAAATCTTAAATTCAAGCTAGGCCAAAGCCTAAGAACCTGCAGCCACAAAACCGTGAGTTATCAAAGCTCAATCTACAAAATCCTGTGTGACTACTACTCTCATCAAATCTATCACTAGTAGCACAGTGGCTAGCATCAAAGCTCATTGCTTCCAAGTCCCAGCAAAACCTGTGAGGAACCTGTATCCCAGTTCACTCATAAGAGACTGTTATGTACCAAGCCTGTTGCATAAAATCTGCAAGTAAAGTTCTTCAGTTTATTCATAAAATCTGCTGTGGACATTCCACTAGTCTACCTGTCGTTTTTTGGACGGTTGGCGGCAGGACCATTAACCCTAAGGAAACCCCACGCTGGCATCACGAAAACTAAGGGTTAATGCCACCAGACCTCACACTAACATAGCAGCACCCCAGACACCATTGCTCTCCTGGCTCACCACACTATCAGACAGGAGAGAGCACAGAGGAGTACTATCAGACAGGAGAGAGCACAGAGGAGTGCTATCAGACAGGAAAGTGCACAGAGGAGTACTATCAGACAGGAGAGAGCACAGAGGAGTATTATCAGACAGGAGAGAGCATAGAGGAGTGCTTTCAGACAGGAGAGAGCACAGAGAAATCTTATCAGACAGGAGAGAGCAAAGAGAAGCCCTATCAGACAGGTGACCACAGACAAGAGACCACAGAGGAGTACTATCAGACAAGAGAGAGAACAGATGAATACTATCAGACCAGAGAGAGCACAGAGGAGTACTATCAGACAGGGGAGAACACAGAGGAGTCCTATCAGACAGGAGAAAGCACAGAGGAGTGCTATCAGATAGGCCAGAGCAAAGATGAGTCCTATGAGACAGGAAAGAGCACAGAGGAGTGCTATCAGGAGAGAGCACAGAGGAGTGCTATCAGACAGGAGAGAGCACAGAGGAGTCCTATCAGGAGAGAGCACAGAGGAGTGCTATCAGATAGGAGAGAGCACATAGGAATCTTATCAGACAGGAGAGAGCCCAGAGGAGTACTATCAGACAGGAGAGAGCACATAGGAGTACTATCAGACAGGAGAGTGCACAGAGGAGTGCTATCAGATAGGAGAGAGCACATAGGAATCTTATCAGACAGGAGAGAGCACAGAGGAGTGCTATCAGACAGGAGAGAGCACATAGGAGTACTATCAGACAGGAGAGTGCACAGAGGAGTGCTATCAGACAGGATAGAGCACAGAGGAATCTTATCAGACAGGAGAGAGCACAGAGGAGTACTATCAGACAGGAGAGAGCACAGAGGAGTGCTATCAGACAGGAGAGAGCACAGAGTAGTACTATCAGACAGGAGAGATCACAGAGGAGTGCTATCAGACAGGAGAGATCACAGAGGAGTACTATCAGACAGGAGAGAGCACAGAGGAGTGCTATCAGAAAGGAGAAAGCACAGAGTGGTACTATCAGACTGGAGAGCGCATAGAGGAGTCCTATCAGAAAGGAGAGAGCACAGAGTAGTACTATCAGACAGGACAGAGCACAGAGGAGTCCTATCAGACAGGAGAGAGCACAGAGTAGTACTATCAGTAAGGAGAGAGTACAGAGGAGTGCTATCAGACAGGAGAGAGTACAGAGGAGTCCTATCAGACAGGAGAGAGTACAGAGTGGTACTATCAGACTGGAGAGAGCACAGAGGAGTGCTATTAGACTGGAGAGAGCACAGAAGAATGCTATCAGACAAATTGACATCTTCCAGCATGACTGGCAGTTATAATTAATCTATATATATATATATAAAACGTAATGTGTGTGTATGTATGCGTGTGTGTGCTCTCTCCTATCTGATAGTACTCCCCCGTACTCTCTCAGCATCACGTCCAAACGGCTAAAGATATTAACATGAAATTTGGCACACATGTTACTTATATGTCAACAACAAATATAGGCTAGGTGATTTAACCCTTACCCCCCCCCCCCCCCCAGGTGAGGTGGTACTTAACCCACCAGGACGTACATTTGAGTCCTATGCATAACCGCAAGCATCGGTGTGATGCCGGGGTCATGCGCTGCATGTCCCGGCTGCTGATAGCGCAGATGTCCGCCATTAGCCCCTCAAATGCCGTGATCAATACAGGTCACGGCATCTGCAGAATTGAGGGTAACTAAAATGGATGATCGGATTGCCCGCAGTGCTGCAGCGGCAAACCAATCATCCAGAACGGCAGACGAAGGTCCCCTCACTTGCCTCCGCTGCCTTCCACGGGTCGACCAGAGCAGAAGATGACCAATAACACTGATCAGTGCTATGCCCTATGAATAGCACTGAACAGTATTAGCAATTGAATGATTGCTATAAATAGTCCCCTATGGGGACTATTTAACACCTTAAGGACCAGGCCATTTTACACCTTAAGGACCAGAGCGTTTTTTGGAAATCTGACCACTGTCACTTTAAACATTAATAACTCTGGAATGCTTTTAGTTATCATTCTGATTCCGAGATTGTTTTTTCGTGACATATTCTACTTTAACTTAGTGGTAAAATTTTATGGTTACTTGCATCCCAAAATTTGATGAAAAAAATGAAAATTTTGCATTTTTCTAACTTTGAAGCTCTGCTTGTAAGGAAAATGGATATTCAAAATAAATTTTTTTGGGGTTCACATATACAATATGTCTACTTTATGTTTGCATCATAAAATTTATGAGTTTTTACTTTTGGAAGACACCAGAGGGCTTGAAAGTTCAGCAGCAATTTTGAAATTTTTCACAAAATTTTCAAACTCACTATTTTCCAGGGACCAGTTCAGATTTGAAGTGAATTTGAAGGGTCTTCATATTAGAAATACCGTATAAAAGACCCCCTTATAAAAACTGCACCCCCCAAAGTATTCAAAATGACATTCAGTAAGTGTATTAACCCTTTAGGTGTTTCACAGGAATAGCAGCAAAGTGAAGGAGAAAATTCAAAATCTTCATTTTTTACACTCGCATGTTCTTGTAGACCCAATTTTAGAATTTTTGCAATTGGTAGAAAGGAGAAAATTTTTACTTGTATTTGAAACCCAATTTCTCTCGAGTAAGGACATACCTCATATGTCTATGTTAATTGTTCGGCGGGCGCAGTAGAGGGCTCAGAAGGGAAGGAGCGACAAATGGTTTTTGTGGGGCATGTCACCTTTAGGAAGCCCCTATGGTGCCAGGACAGCAAAAAAAAAAAAACACATGGCATACCATTTTGGAAACTAGACCCCCCGGGGAACGTAACAAGTGGTAAAGTGAACCTTAATACCCCACAGGTGATTCACAACTTTTGCATATGTAAAAAAAAAAAAAAAAAATTTTACCTACATTTTTAAAAAGGTTAATAGCAGAAAATACCCCCTCAAAATTTGAAGCCCAATTTCTCCCGATTCAGAAAACACCCCATATGGGGGTGAAAATTGCTCTGCTGGCGCACTACAGGTCTCAGAAGAGAAGGAGTCACATTTGGCTTTTTGAAAGCAAATTTTGCTCTGGGGGCATGCCGCATTTAGGAAGCCCCTATGATGCCAGAACAGCAAAAAAAAAAAAAAAACACATGGCATACCATTTTGGAAACTAGACCCCTCGGGGAACGTAACAAGGGGTAATGTGAACCTTTATGCCCCACAGGTGTTTCCCGACTTTTGTGTATGTAAAAAAAATTTTTTTTTTTACCTAAAATGCTTGTTTTCCCAAAAATTTTAAATTTTTAAAAAGGGTAATAGCAGAAAATACCCCCAAAATTTGTAACACAATTTCTCCCGAGTACGGCGATACCCCATATGTGACCCTAAACTGTTGCCTTGAAATACGACAGGGCTCCAAAGTGAGAGCGCCATGCGCATTTGAGGCCTAAATTAGGGACTTGCATAGGGGTGGACATAGGGGTATTCTACGCCAGTGATTCCCAAACAGGGTGCCTCCAGCTGTTGTAAAGCTCCCAGCATGCCTGGACAGTCAGTGGCTATCTGGCAATACTGGGAGTAGTTGTTTTGCAACAGCTGGAGGCTCCGTTTTGGAAACAGTGGCATACCAGACATTTTTCATTTTTATTGGGGAGGGGGGCTGTATAGGGGTATGTGTATATGTAGTGTTTTTTACTTTTTATTTTATTTTGTGTTAGTGTAGTGTAGTGTTTATAGGGTACAGTCGCACGGGCGGGGGTTCACAGTAGTTTCTTGCTGGCAGCTTGAGATGCGTCAGAAAATTTGCCGCAGCTCAAACTTGCAGCCGGATACTTACTGTAAACCTCCGCCCATGTGAGTGTACCCTGTACGTTCACATTGGGGGGGGGGATGACATCCAGCTGTTGCAAAACTACAACTCCCAGCATGTACGGTCTATCAGTGCATGCTGGGAGTTGTAGTTTTGCAACTGCTGGAGGCTCCGTTTTGGATACAGTGACGTACCAGACGTTTTTCATTTTTATTGGGGAGGGGGGCTGTGTAGGAGCATGTGCATATGTAGTGTTTTTTTACTTTTTATTTTATTTTTTGTTAGTGTAGTAGTGTAGTGTTTTTAGGGTACAGTCGCACGGGCGGGGGTTCACAGTAGTTTATCGCTGGCAGTTTGAGCTGCCACAGAAAATTTGCCACAGCTCAAACTTGCAGCTGGATACTTACTGTAATCCTGCGCCCATGTGAGTGTACCCTGTACGTTCACATTGGGGGGGGGGAGAAACATCCAGCTGTTGCAAAACTACAACTCCCAGTATGTATGGTCTATCAGTGCATGCTGGGAGTTGTAGTTTTGCAACAGCTGGAGGCACACTGGTTGTGAAACACCGAGTTTGGTAACAAACTCAGTGTTTTGCAACCAGTGTGCCTTCAGCTGTTGCAAAAGCTACAACCCCCAGCATGTACGGACAGCGGAAGGGCATGCTGGGTCTTGTAGTTATGCAACAGCCGGAGGCATACTACTTTGGCTGGGGATGCTGGGGATTGTAGTTATGCAACAGCTGGATACACACTGGTTTGCTACTTAACTCAGTGTGCCTTCAGCTGTTGGAAAACTACAACTCTCAGCAGTCACCGACAGCCAACGGGCATGCTGGGAGTTGTAGTTATGCAACCACCAGATGCACCACTACAACTCCCAGCATGCACATTAGCTGATTGTGCAAGCTGGGAGTTGTAGTTATACAACAGCTGAAGGTACACTTTTCCATAGAAAAAATGTGCCTCCAGCTGTTGCAAAACTATAAGTCCCAGCATGCCCATAAGGGAATGCTGGGAGTTGTGGTGGTCTGCCTCCTTCTGTTGCATAACTACAGCTCCCAGCATGCCCTTTTTGCATGCTGGGAGCTGTTGCTAAGCAACAGCAGGAGGCTGTCACTCACCTCCTGCTGCTGCTCCACGCCGCCGCGCAGGTCAGTCCCTCGCCGCCGCTCCTGGGGCCCCGATCCCAACAGGGATGCCGGGGATCGGGGTCCCCAGCACCTGGGGTCTTCTTCCTGCACCCGCTCACGTCCTCTGGAAGAGGGGTGGAGCGGGTTGCGGGAGTGACACCCGCAGCAGGCGCCCTGATTGGTCGGCCGGGAAACCGGCCGACGAATCAGGGCGATTGTGAGGTGGCACCAGTGCCACCTCACCCCTGCTGGCAATGGCTGTTCGGGGCCATCTCTGACGGCCCCGATCAGCCAGTAAATCCGGGTCATCGGAGACCCGATTGACCCGGAATCCGCCGCAGATCGCTGGACTGAATTGTACAGCGATCTGCGGCATTTGCCGACATTGGGGGACATAATGACCCCCCTGGGCGATATGCCGGGATGCCTGCTGAATGATTTCAGCAGGCATCCGGCACCGGCTCCGCTCCAGCTAGCGGCTGGAGCCGGAAATGCGCAGGGCGTAACCATACGCCCTGTGTCCTTAAGGACTTGAAAACGGGGGCATATGGATACGCCCTGTGTCCTTAAGGGGTTAAGTGTAAAAATAGAAGTTAAAAAAGTAAAAACATAAAAGTAGAAAAACTGTGAAAAACCCCTCCCCCAATAAAAACGTAAATTGTCTCATTTTCCCTATTTCAACCCCAAAAAGTGTAAAAAAATAAATAAAATGTATGTACATATTTGGTATCGCCGCGTGTGTAAATATCCGAACTGTTAAAATATAATGTTAATGATACTGTATGGTGAACGTAAAAACAAAAAAAATTGCTGCTTTTTTTTTTATAACATTTTGTTCCCAAAAAATTGATAAAAAGTGAATTAAAAGTTTTATATAAGCAAATATGGTATCAATAAAAAGTACAGATCAAAGCGCCAAAAAATGACCCCTCATACCACCGCTTTTATGAAAAAATGAAAAAGTATTTTAAACGTACTAATTTGGTTAGAAAGTTTGCAATTTTTTTTTGCGCTACAGCAATAGAAAAGTATGTAATCATGGGTATAATTTTAATCATATTGACCCAAAGAATAAAGAACATGTCATTTTTATCGTAATTTGTATGGCGTGAAAACGAAACCTTCCAAAATTAGCAAGATTGAGGTTTTCTTTTTAATTTGCGCCATATGTTTTTTGGTAAAGTTAGTGATGGCATTACAACGGACAACTGGTCGCGCAAAAACCATCTGACATCAGAGCACTCCTACCATCGCTGATACTGTGAGTGCTAGGAGCGCACACGGAAATACAGCTGATGTTGGCTGGTGCAGCTCCCGGGATCGCCGCCGCATCAGCCCTCACTCCGCCACTCATATAGCCGCTGGCCAATGTTCACATCTCTCCCTCCCATAGCTGCCTGCCCCACCACTCACATGTTCGCCCACCACCACTCACATCTCTGCCTACCCGCCGCTTACATCTACCCTAGGGTTAGCAATACTACAACTCCCAGCATGCCCTGACAGTGTGGTCATGCTGGGAAATGTCATTTTGCTAATGCTAAGGGAGTTGTAACCATCTGCCTGCTCACATCTCCCCTTGCATTAGCAAAACTACAACTCCCAGCATGTCCTGACATACTAAGGGAGGGGGCTGAGGCCTGCATAGTGAGGCTACGCCCCCTCCCTTGGAGAGGAATTCAAGCAAGTGAGCAACAATAAAAGTTTAATATAAAAAATAAAAAATAAAATAGGTGCTAGACACATAACAATGAGATGTACATGTCAGGATTCGGTACTGAGTAATATATTTAAAAAAATAATAATAATAATTTTGTTGGATCTGACAGGTTCGCTTTAAAGGCTTTTATGCCGAATAGTTGAGGGTATTGGATATAAATTGGGGGGGGTCATCAATATCACTCATGTTATTCCACATTTTCTAGAGGGGTTTCTGTTCTCTTTCACCGAAAATGTGAAGAGAGGGAAGTAGTAATAGATAGGGAGGGCAGATTTATTATTTTGTATGATAAAATAGACAGAACGTGTGATTGCATTTGTTTATAATCCACCCCCTTTTAGGTAAACAAGATAATAAGGGAAATAAGAAATAATTACATCTTAAATATTGTTGTATTGTTCTAATGATTGTTATAAAATTAAATAAATACATTTTATTATTATCAAATCGTCAAAGATGATCAAAATGGAGTCACATCAGGTTCTGTTCATAGCAGATACGTAACCATGGCAACTCCAAGAACCAAAGAGTCGATGTGACATCATGTGATGTCATCATAGAACTCTGAAGGCATTACATTGCTCTGACAGCGCCCAGACCTTCATTCTGTAGATTGTTACACAGCGATTTGCTATACTTTTGCAGTATTTGCCTTTTGTGCCTTTTTCTTCATCTGCTATGGAGATTAAAGGATTGGGGTTCATCCCCCTTTTCATGGCCCTCTGGTGTATGGTCTGGATCTCCACCAGCTACACCATCACCATCATCCAAGGCCATACTACTTCCCCCCTGATCTATATCAGTGATATGGGGGTTTTCTTTCCTGAACAGATCCCATTCTGTATAGGATTTATAGGGATGGCCATTGCCTCTGTGGGTCTGACATGGCTGAATTATAGATTCATCTTGTTCCATCGTGAAGCCTTTGGACCCCGTCAGCCATTGATCCAGAAGACCCTACTAGTCATCGCTTGGTCATCCTGTGTCATGACTGTCATCATGTCATTATTTTCAACAACAGACTACCCGATGATCCATCGCATCGCCGCCATCGCTACATTCATCTGTGCTGGAATATACAACATGTGGCAATCCATCCTCCTGTACAAAGTACCGGGAGCATCAAGAGTCATCTGCCATGTAAGAGCCATCTTCTCTTCTATGGCCCTTGCCTGTGTGTTTCTTATTATAGGAACTGGGGTCGTTGTATACATCCAACTGTTTGCCGGAGAATGGGAAGAGAGGATTGAAGCCTTTGTCAAAATCATCGAGTGGTCAATTCTGGTCCTCATCCTGCTGACGAATGTGACTTTCTATTCCACCATGGAACACCTATTGTTCACCATGTCCAGGAACACCTGCAGCATCTCCCTAAGGGTTCGGATTGATGCCTTTGGGGTATAGAGGACCATGCAGAACATCATAAGAACCTGTCATCTGTATGTTGGAGTTGGAATTTCACGCCACAGCCCAGAACTTACTACTGAAACAACTAGAACTGCGGCAAGTCTAGAGATAAAGACCTAGAGCCAAGAAATCCAACGGCACCAACCTCTCTCCATAACAGCAAGATGGAGGAATAGAACAGATTGTTATGTTCTTATAGGAAATGTCTTATTTAAAAAATGCATAAATAAATGAAAAAATTATGCAAACCTTCTGTTCTTCTTTGTAGTCCTAAACTCCTTAGATGTATAGGAATATGTGTACCTTAATTTTTATTGGGGCTGCACAATATGTCACAATCACATCAGGAATTTTGCGCTTTGTGATATAGCGATTTCATCCATTGCTAAATGTTGCAATAACCTAGATGGTGCTGGGAGGAGAAACAATGAGCCACATGCTTGAGGGGCTGCACAGCACGGGAGCCGACAAACAGGTGAAACACACCTGCCACCACAGGCTCGCCTCCCCTGCGGTACGGCCTGACCCCTCCAGCGAGGGTCTCCCTGTTTCTCCTCCCAGCAGTGCCTAGCGCTGGAAGGAGGTGTCCTAACCCCTCCCCAACTGGCCGCTGCTGTATATATGTGGTGCAGCCGTGCAACGGGTCTATAAAGCAAACTCAGGAGTGGAGCTCGCTTTATACTGGCTAATGCTGTGCAATATCGATCAGGTGAGTTCCATTAACCCTTAAGATGCCTCAATTAAAGTTGGTTGCCTCAAACAAGTACTGGTAGCTCAATGGAATTTGATCGGGACAGGGGCGGCAAATTTGCGGGGTCCTGATCAGCTGAGAGGACGGGCCGAGGATCACTACCTGCCTCCTATATTGCAGACAGCCTCTGCAGCATGTACTAATGGAGCGCTGAAAGATTAATTACACTAACAGATACAAAAACTTTTTATATGTTGTACAATTTTTGCACCTCAGCACTTGCACTTTGATAATATAGATGTGCTTATATATTAATTTGTTTCACTTATGTTTTTCATGTTTGTCTTCATTTATTTTTGATATTTCATGAATTTTGCTTTTTTACTATTTATTATATTTCCATGTATTTTTCACGTGTATATGTATTTATTCACTTTGGTCCCCTCATAGGGTATCATCTAGTACAGTCACTAATAATATTAATATATTTTTCATCTTTTTTTAATCTATTTTATATTTCTCTATGCACTCAATTTTCCCTTTATATATATAAATATATATATATATATATATATATATATATAAATATATATATATATATATATATTCTGACAGTGTGGCAAGGAAAGGGTGCATTTCCCACACTGATCCTGCAGAAATCTCCACCTGTGGACTAATCAATGAGGCAGCAGAAAGGGGAAGGGTCCTTAAAAGCAAGAGAAACATAATAATCTGGGCTCTCCCCTAGACAGAGGTGGCTGTTAGAGGGGGGAGACACCGTGTCCAGTGCCAGGCGGGCACAGCAAGGGCTGCTGAGGACACAAGCGTGGACTCCCGGAGTGAGAGATGCGGCTCCTGTAACATATAGCAGGTGGCTGTATGAATGGGACTTTATGTTCAAATGTGAACTGTGTCTTATAAGGCTGCAGGACTTATTGGCCCTCATTTACTAAGAAAATCGGGTTATAAGTCTATGTTGCTTTCTTACCCGACTGCTTTTTTCCCCTGGTATTTATTATTATGTCGCATCCTGTTTGTTGCACTGGGTTTTGTAGGTTTCCAACTCCTCTGAGCTGTCGGGAAAAAATCCACAACAATTCAACTAATTCGGGTTGGAAACCTTAATAAATATGTGGGAAAGCTAAGAAATGTCGGGTAACGCCCCTTTTTCGGGTTTGGGAGAATCCACATCGGGTCCGTTGGGAAAAAATGTTGCATGGTGTCGCAGACTGGCGCAGGATGTCTGCGACATGGCGCAGACAAAGATGCGACAAAAAAACCCGACAAAAGAGGTCGGTTTAGAATAGTAAATGAGGGCCATTGTCTTTAAACTGGCAGGGAAAAGCCCATCAGTTATTAGTCAGGGCATGCTACATGTGCAGTGAGTGGCTAGACGGCCTAGGAGTTATTTTTATATTTTGTTTATCCTGCATCCTGTTTAATAAACCTGGCGAGGAGCCAGAATTGCAGAAAGGACTCATTGTTTGCCGGTTTATTGTGGAAAAACGTGTCCTTTGGCTACGGCAAAGGACGATCCCAGTGTGAAACCCTTTACAATTGGTGGAGGATGCGGGCACACGTTGCTAGGAGCAACCGACAAGGATGGCAACCGGATATCGCCAAGAGGCATGGAGTGGTGAGCACCTTAAAGAGATCAGCGGCAGCTCAGCAAGAAGATGTCTTCACACCTGATACGTTTCTGGCCCGGAGGTCAGAAAAGATGGACGTGAGGACTCGTGAGATGATAGTAGGTGGTATCCCGTTGTTTGTGGAACTGGATTGTTGCCAGGCTGTATCCAGAGTCATGCCGGACATACTACCCTTTTTGAAGACCCGACCAGAGACCGGTAAGACTGTTCTGATTGACTTTGAAACCTGTTATGGGACAGTAAGCCATGTTATGGAGGTGTGTGCAGAGCTTAATGTGGAGTTTATACTGGGCAGAGACTTCCCATATTTTTGGCCTTTGTGGAATGGGGAGAATGTGCCAGAGAAATCGCACGCAAAGGTTCCTGAGGTAAAGGTTGGCGTTGTCTCGCTAGATGACTGTGTGAACTCTGTCCAAGATGTCTCCAACCTGTGTCTAAGTGCAAAATCATGTGAGGGTGGGGCACACCTCATGAAGACTGATGAGACTGTTCACACTCTGCAGGTTGGACTAAAAAAGTCTAGTGAACAGAAAAGGTTGAATGCAGGACTGGGAGAAAATATTACAAAAGGCAATTTGCATGAGTTAGGTCATGTAGATATGAACTGTCCTGTCAATTATGAACATGTGCAATGTGATATTGTATTGTGTGAAACATGCATGCCTATGTCTTTTGAAGTAATGTGTACTGCTACCAACTCAGACAGGACAAAAGAAAACTTGTGTGAGTTGGTTGTAGATGGTAAAAAGATGGCGGCTATTCTAGACCCAAGAATGGCAATAAGTCTGGTAAAGACCAGTAGCAGAAAGCCAGATCCTGACATAATGTCTATACAGGCTGATTTTTGGGGTTATAAAACTGTTGATGTCTGTTTTTCTACTCCCTATGGTACAGTGAGTCACAAGGTTGCAATAGAGCCCTCCTTGGAGAATGATGTAGTACTGGGGACAAATTTTCAATTTTTCCAGCAATTATGGGAAGACTGTCAGGTGACTAGAGCAGGTACACCTGATAGGCCCACAACACTTGACTTGCATCACACACTAGTTGAAAGTCACTCAGCAGAGGCTGAGGACGGGGAGTATCAGCAGTCACTAGACACATGTCAGGTAGGGGTCTGCCAGATTGCTGGGGGAGCTGAAGAACAGACTGTGAGTCAAGTCCAAGAGGATCCAGAGACTCAAGTGAAGAGTGTGCCTCTGACTGAAACAGAGTCTTCAGTAAAACCAGAAACGGAGCAGGTTCTGGAACATAGGTTCCATCCTCAAGTTAAAGATGAGCCAAAAGGGGGGCTGAAATTGCATGGTCATCTAGAAGGGAAGATGGTGGCCGAAAAGGAAGCTACAGTGATTGCTGTGGATAAAGCAAAAGTGCTGAAGAAAGTACATGTGGAGCTGGGTGCTGCGCTTACTGTCACTGACAGAGTCCTGAGTGAAGGAAATGTGACATCTGGACCAGAGATGGATCCTGACTGGGAAGGTAGAACCATTAAACCAGATGTTGTTGCAGACCCCAAGGCCCTTGATGTCTCTGCTGGACAGCAGAGAGATAATGTTGAAGTGAAAGAAGTCTGCGAGTGAGCAGAGAGACAGCGAGAAACTGTCCAGGAACTACCCTAAGGCCCATGGGACCAAGTCCCTTGCAAACGGGAAGACAATTCCTAAAGGAGGAGAAGAGCTGGATCAAGTGTGCTCAAAGGAAGAGACAGACCAAGAACAGGTGACGGTCAGAAGACAAGAGAATGTCTCAAGTTCCTGCAGCGAGAGTGAAGAGACCACTGTAAGTAAGAGATCTCGGAAAAACCGAGCTGGACTTTGTAAGAAAAGAGAGCAGAACCGGAATCTTGAAGAAACCTTACAGATGGTTTCTTCAAAATTGGCACAAAAAGAAGAAGAGGTGTATAGCCTGATGGAGGACAAAGAAAAATCGCTTGTAGACTTGAAGAAAGAGAAAGAAGCAAAGCTTCAGATGCAGAAAGATATGGAGATCCACCAAAGTGAGCTTGTGGCTCTGCAGGATGAGCTGTTCCGCTCCCAGGGTCATGTGACCAACAAGGAGAGCGAATTGGAGAGTCTGGTCCAGCAGTTGTCACTCAAGGAGGAAGAAGTGAATGTTCTGTCTGAGGCATATCGGGCTCTACAAAGTGATCACCAGGCTAGGTTGGTAGCCATGGAAGAGCTCGAGAAGGAGAAAGTGGTAATGGCTCATAAGGTGCAGAGCCTGGAGGCGCAGAACGAAATGCACATTAAGTCTCATGCAGCTACCTTGGATTCGCTGGGAAGGCAGATCTCCAAACAAGAGGCTCAGCTAAAAGTCTATGAGCAGAAAGTGTCCGAGATGGAGCTACTGAGTAAAGACAATGAGCAGATGAGAGAACAACTGCTGTCCCTGGAAGATACTGTCAATAACTTGACAGAATTGCTGGAAAGAGAGAAGGTGAACTCCTCTAAACTCAAGAGTGAGCAGCAGAAAAACTTAAAGCTGGAAGGGGACATGAAGGTCCTAAAAGAAGGCAGTGACCAGGCTGCAGCAGAACTGCACAAAGAGAAACTTGCCGTTGGGAGACTTGAAGCGCAAATTGCTCAGTTGTATGAAGAACTCAGAATGAAAACCGAGAGTCTGCAGAAAAAGCTGCTGGAGATGGAGATGTCTCCTCTAAAAGTGTCAGAGTCTGAACGAAGGGCTCAAGAAACAAAGCAGCTGAAGCAAGTCTCACAAGAAGCTCCGGAGTCTGGATGCAGAGTCCGTGATCAGAAAAATAAAGGCGGTACAGACTTGGATGGTCGGGGCCAGCGAAGCTCACACTACAGTCCAGCCTTTGGTGAGAGAAGGCAGAGGCCTGAAAAGACTACCTTGTTTGCAGCCAGTGTCCAGGGCGTTGCCTTGAGCAACATGAAGAAGGTAGGAGGCTCCAAGGAAGCCTTTGGAACACCAGTTGTGAAGAACAGTTTCTATAAAGTGAAGCTGAAAGTTCCTGAAGACTTACAGCAGATGTGCGTAAAGGGATCGGCTCATAAAGACTTTTCAAAGGCAGTGGAAGCCTTTTCAGTGTCTTATGACTCAGAGAATGCCCAGCTGGTCATCTTGTCTGACAATGAAGTTATCATTAAGAGGGTGAACATGTTGGGTAACATCCATTTCCAAAATCTTCGTACAAAATTGTCTGTGATATCGAGAATCAAAGAAGCCAGAAAGAATCTGGAAAGCTTATGTCTGTCAGTGTCTAGATTCCATGTGCAGTTTGATGTACGAAAAGACTTGATGCGCTCAGTAATCGGCACTCGTGCCACAAATATACAACAAGCAAGGAGAATCCCTGGGGTGACTGCTGTTATTCTTGATAAAGATACATGTACGTGTCATGTGTATGGTGAGAACCAAGATGCTGTGAAAAAGGCAAGAAGTTACCTGGAGTTGGCTGAGGTGGTAATGTGGGTTCCCCGAAACTTGGTGGGAAAAGTCATTGGGAAGAAAGGAAGGCACATTCAGAAGGTTGTCGACCAGTCAGCGGTTGTTAGAGTGAGAGTTGAGAGTAATAAGAAGAGCTCCCAAGACGAGGGAATGGTCCCCTTTGTATTCCTGGGCACAAAGGACAGTGTTACTAAAGCAACCATTCTACTGGACTGCCACCTCAAAAGGTTGAAGAAAGTGGACCAACTTCAGCTAACTCGACCAAAGAGAAGGACAGATGCATGGTCGTGTGTGCACTGTCTTTTGAAGACAAGTGCTCATCCCCGGTGGTCTGAGCAGAGGGGGGGGGGGGGATATGTGACAGTGTGGCAAGGAAAGGGTGCATTTCCCACACTGATCCTGCAGAAATCTCCACCTGTGGACTAATCAATGAGGCAGCAGAAAGGGGAAGGGTCCTTAAAAGCAAGAGAAACATAATAATCTGGGCTCTCCCCTAGACAGAGGTGGCTGTTAGAGGGGGGAGACACCGTGTCCAGTGCCAGGCGGGCACAGCAAGGGCTGCTGAGGACACAAGCGTGGACTCCCGGAGTGAGAAATGCGGCTCCTGTAACATATAGCAGGTGGCTGTATGAATGAGACTTTATGTTCAAATGTGAACTGTGTCTTATAAGGCTGCAGGACTTATTGTCTTTAAACTGGCAGGGAAAAGCCCATCAGTTATTAGTCAGGGCATGCTACATGTGTAGTGAGTGGCTAGACGGCCTAGGAGTTATTTTTATATTTCGTTTATCCTGCATCCTGTTTAATAAAACTGGCGAGGAGCCAGAATTGCAGAAAGGACTCATTTTTTGCCGGTTTGTTGTGGAAAAACGTGTCCTTTGGCTACGGCAAAGGACGATCCCAGAGTGAAACCCTTTACAATATATATATATATATATATATATATATATATATATATATATATGTTTATTATACCCTCATATACTGTTATATTGTGCCATTTCAACATTATATATAATAGCCCCCCCCCCCCATTCTATATCGATATATGTAGCATATTCATTTATATATTTATTTATCTATATTTATCTATTTTTATCTGTGTTGCCCTGTGCATTATGCTACCTTATGTGTGTTGTTGTGGGACATTATCTTCTTTCTTTTATAAATGATTCTCTTATTACCTTATGTACCGCTGGCCCCCCTGCTTTTGATATCTACATGAATTAATATACAGTAGTCCCTCAAGTTACAATATTAATAGGTTCCAGGACGACCATTGTATGTTGAAGCCATTGTATGTTGAGACCATAACTCTATGGAAACCTGGTAATTGGTTCTGAAGTCCCAAAATGTCATCTAAAAATAGGAAAAAGTGAGGATTAAAGAAAAATAAGTAGATAAGTAATATAGATAAAGCAAATCCTTACATATAAAAGTAATAAAGATCTGCTGGGAGCTGTAATCACTGTCTATGTAGAGGACCGGAGCTTCTTCAGGGTCCTGTACAGTACACGCAATGTCCTGAAAAAGTAAAATGAAGCCGCCCTTATTTGGTGTCCAAAGGAGCAGCTAACCCTGGCACAGGTAAAGAGTAGTACAGAACATGTAATACCTCCCTGTACTGTAGGGGGCGCTACCAGACAGCCAGTCAGTACATGCACTTTAGGAATACAGGGGTTTTATCAGTAAATGACCATTCTGATTGGTTGGTTCTTCCAGCCATTGACATGTTTTGCAGATTCCATAGCATTGTTGAAACTAATGTATGTTGAGGCCATTATCTTTTGGTTGTATTACACATACGGGGGGAGTGGCTACCTCCATGTTGGCTCCTGCACCCCACCCACCTCTATTAGGTGTATATAAGGTACCTTGGATGTTTCAGACCTTGCAGTGCCTGTTGTACTGTTCACACAGAGGCATATACACAGTGTAGGGTCCGTCCCAGAATGAGGTCACCTTACCGTGGTGGGACGGTCCACGCTATTTGGCACCAAATTTGCAAGCTAAGTACCTCATATTTTCATAGTTTCATATCTTCATTTATTGCATTACAGCTGTATAGCTTTTCATGTTCTATCTATATACTCATGTTTTATCTATATACTCATGTTTCATCTATATCTTTGTGCTAGCAGTGTGCTGCTGTATTCTTCTGTTGCTGTATATTTAGCCCAGCAGCCTGCACCTGCAAGCCAGGTTTTTACAATAGTTTGGATCAATAGTGCTGGCCAATTTATCCTTTGGATATATATATATATATATATATATATATATATATATATATATATATATAGTGTCCCGGTACGTACTGTATTGCATACTGTACCTTGTGTCGGGGGGTCCCCAAAGTCAGAGTTCCTAGATACCGTTGGGGTCTGCCTGCTGAGTAAGTCCCTCGTCGCCTCTTCGTTCTTTAATTGTGTGTGGTTTATGTAAATAATTGATATAAATATAATTATCTGTATAGTGTCTGAAGGACCTTAGGTCACATGACTAGTGTTAATTCCTTTAAGGTATGCTTAAGGACCTTCCGAGGTCACATGGTATGGTCACATGTTAGACCATAATCCTTTGTGAGGAGAATTGACAGATGGTATGGACCAATGAGCTCAAGGCCAGCCCCTGCCCAAATAAGGGAGCTGCCAGCCAATCCTCACTCTCTTGGGTTCCGGACTAGCAGAAAGGAGAGATCCGTGCAACTTTCAAAGACAAGACCAGGCCGAAGCCTGATAATACCGCAACTTACCAAACCGTGAGTTACAATACAACTCCCCACTATAGCTAACGTGTCTTCTGGACCTAAAACCAATCCCCGAAATCCAGTGGAACAGCGCATATTAATCTCCTGAGTTTAAAACTCATGCAGTCCCAACCAATTGTCAAAATCCTAATGGACTCTGCTTGTAAAAAGACTTTTCTTGTTTAACTCTGCATAAAACCTGCAGTAAAAGTTCCAACAGTTTTCTGAAACCTACGGTTGTGGACAATCATTTATTTAAACCTCCCAATCGCTGTTGGGACGGGTGGCGATAGGACAAGCATATACAGAGAAGCCCCCTGCTATCAGACAGGAGAGAGCTCAGAGGAGTCGTATCACACAGGAGAGAGCAAAGAGTAGTCCTATTGTGGTGTCCCGGTACAGGACCTTGTCCTGTCCCTTGTCTAAAGTCCCCTCAGCTAGAGTCCCTCCATTCCTATAGGGCTCTCCTGCAGGGCTTACCCCTAGTCACCTCCTATAAATGTGATATTTATTGTATATATTATTTAACCCCTTAAGGACCAAGGACGTATGAGTACGTCCTTGGTCCCGCTCCTGTGATATAACACGGGGTCCCACAGTGACCCCGCATCATAGCACAGCGTGCCCGGCGTCACAGTGAAGCCGGGACCCGCCGCTAATAGCGCGTGGCACTGATCGCGGTGCCGCGCTATTAACCCTTTAGCCGCGCGCTCAAAGCTGAGCCACGCGACTAAAAGTGAAAGTAAAAAGTGCCGGTCAGCTCAGGGAGCTGTTCGGGATCGCCGCGGTGAAATCGAAGCATCCCGAACAGCTGTACTACAGGAGGAAGGTCTCTTACCTTCCTTCCTGCAGTCCGATCGCCGATTGAATGCTTCAAGCCTGAGATCCAGGCTTGAGCAATCAATCGCCGAAAACACTGATCAATGCATCCCTATGGAGATGCATTGAACACTGTTAAAGATCAGTCCCTTTCGGGCTTGTAGGTAATATATGCTAAATTGAAAGAGTTATGATTTTTTAAAGGTAAGGAGGAAAAAACGAAAGAGCAAAAACCGAAAAACGCTCGGTCCTTAAGGGGTTAATGTCTAGGTATTATAACTGTATAGGACCTTAGCAGGTCATGTGACTTGTAAATTATGTTTGTACTATTGTTTAACTCCTTGGGGACGGAGCCCATTATAACCCTAAGGACGGGAGCATTTTTTGCAATTCTGACCACTGTCACTTTAAGCATTAATAACTCTGGGATGCTTTTACTTTTCATTCTGATTCCGAGATTGTTTTTTCGTGACATATTCTACTTTATGTTAGTGGTAAATTTTTGTCGATACTTGCATTGTTTCTTTGTGAAAAATTAAAAATTTTATGAAAAAATTTAAAATTTTGCATTTTTCTAACTTTGAAGCTCTCTGCTTGTAAGGAAAATAAACATTCTAAATAAATAATATTTAGATTCACATATACAATATGTCTACTTTATGTTTACATCATAAAGTTGACATGTTTTTACTTTTGGAAAACACCAGAGGGCTTAAAAGTTCAGAAGCAATTTTCCAATTTTTCACAAAATTTTCAAAATCGGAATTTTTTAGGGGCCAGTTCAGTTTTGAAGTGGATTTGAAGGGCCTTCATATTAGAAATACCCCATTATAAAAACTGCACCCCTCAAAGTATTCAAAATGACATTCAGTAAGTTTGTTAACCCTTTAGGTGTTTCACAGGAATAGCAGCAAAGTGAAGGAGAAAATTCAAAATCTTAATTTTTTACACTTGCATGTTCTTGTAGACCCAGTTTTTGAAATTTTACAAGGGGTAAAAGGAGAAAAAGCCCCCCAAAATTTGTAACCCAATTTCTCTTGAGTATGGAAATACCTCATATTTGTATGTCAAGTGTTCGACAGGCGCAGTAGAGGGCTCAGAAGCGAAGGAACGACAAGGGGATTTTGGAGAGTGAGTTTTGCTGAAATGGTTTTTGGGGGAATGGCGCATTTAGGAAGCCCCTATGGTGCCAGAACAGCAAAAAAAAAAAAACACATGGCATACCATTTTGGAAACTACACCCCTCAAGGCACGTAACAAGGGGTCCGGTGAGCCTTAACAACCCACAGGTGTTTGACGACTTTTCGTTATATTTGGATGTGTAAATGAAAATAAAAATTTTCACTAAAGTGCAGGTTTTTTCCCCAAATTTACCATTTCTACAAAGGGTAATGGGAGAAAAATCCCCCAAACTTTGTAACGCAATTTCTCCCGAGTATGTAGATACCCCATATGTGGCCCTAAACTGTTGCCTTGAAATACGACAGGGCTCTGAAGTGAGAGAGCGCCATGCGCATTTGAGGCCTGAATAAGGAATTTGCAGTTGGGGTGGACCCGGTTACAAGGATGGGGCTTGTCTCCACCAAAACCCTACAGCAGTGTCTCCCACAGGGTGCCTCCAGCTGTTGCAAGACTCCCAGCCTGTCAGGACAGTCTATGGCTGTCCGGCAACACTGGGAGTTGTGGTTTTGCCACAGCTGGAGGCGCCGTTTAGGAAACCCTGCCGTATGAGACGTTTTTCGTTTTTATTGGGGGGGGGGGGGGGGGGGGGTTTCAACGTGTAAGGGGGTGTATGTGTAGTGTTTTACTTTTTATTATTTGGTAGTGTAGTGTTTTTAGGGTACATTCACACAGGCAGGGGTTCACAGTAAGTTTCCTTGAAGGAAACCTCACATGGGGGGGGGGGGGGGGGCGCCCCAAACCTTCAGCTGTGGCAAAATGACAACTCCCAGAATGCACTGACAGACCGTACATGCTGGGAGTTGTAGTTTTACAACAGCTGTAGGCACACTGGTGGGGAACCACTGAGTTAGAAAACAGACTCTAGCTCAGTGATTCCAACCCATGTGCCTCCAGCTGTTGCAAGACTACAACTCCCAGCATGTACGGTCTGTCAATGCACTCTGGGAGTTGTAGTTTTGCAACAGCTGGAGGCACACGGGTTGGAATCACTGAGTTAGGAAACAGACCCTAGCTCAGTGTTTCCCAACCAGTGTGCCTACAGCTGTTGCAAAACTACAATTCCCAGCACGGCCAGACAATCAGGGATGCTGGGCGTGTAGTTCTGCAATATCTGGCCCTTCAGATGTTGCAGAACTACAACACCCAGCATGCCTGGACAGTCTGGGCATGCTAGGAGTTGTAGTTATGCAACAACTGGGGAAGAACAGTGGCCTCCAAACTGTAGCCCTCCAGATGTTGCAAAACTACAACTCCAAGCATGCCCAGACTGTCCAGGCATGCTGGGAGTTGTAGTTCTGCAACATCTGAAGGGCCAGATATTGCAGAACTACACTCCCAGCATCCCTGACTGTCTGGGCATGCTGGGAGTTGTAGTTTTGCAACATCTGGAGGGCTACAGTTTGGAAACCACCATATAGTGGTCTCCAAACTGTGCTACTTCAGATGTTGCAAAACTACAACTCCCAGCATGCCCAGACAGTCAGTGCATGCTGGGAGTTGTAGTTTTGCAACATCTGGAGGACCACAGTTTAGAGACCACTACACAGTGGTCTCCAAACTGTGACCCTCCAGATGTTGCAAAACTACAACTCCCAGCATGCCCAGACAGCCTTTGGCTTGGTGGGCATGCTGGGAGTTGTAGTTTTGCAGCTTTTAGAAGGCCACAGTGAAGATCACTTACCGCAATCTTCACTGCAGCCTTCTCAGCCGCACTTTCCGGCCGTTGCTCTTCCTCCTGCCGCCGCTTGTTACTGCTGCCGCTGCTCCGTGATGCCGCCGCCTCCGCCGCCGATGCCGGTCCGGGTAAGCTGGGCCATGTCCCCCCTCCTCGCCGCCAGTGTTCCCCCCGCTCTGTACCGACTTCGATCGGTGCGCAGAGCAGGGGGAAATGAACTGTAACCCCCCGTCCCCCTCCTGCCATTGGTGGTCAGCCTGACCGACCAATGGCAGGGGATTGGAGGGGGTGGCAACATTGCCACCTCGCTCCTATGCTTTAGGCTGGTCGGAGCTGTCTCTGACAGCTCCGATCAGTCTTATTTTCCGGGAGATCGGGTCACCAGTGACCCGATTTGCCCGGATCGCAGCAAATCACAGGTCTGAATTGACCTGCGATTTGCTGCGATCGCCGATATGGGGGGGTCTCAGGACCCCCCTAGGCATTGCCACAGGATGCCTGCTGATAGATATCAGCAGGCATCCCGGTCCGATCACCGCCCGGCGAGCGGCAGTGATCGGAAATACGGAGGGCGTATGGATACGCCCTCCGTCCTTAAGTGACGGGACGCGAGGGCGTATGCATACGCCCTTCGTCCCCAAGGAGTTAAGGACCTTCCTAGGCCATGTTATGTACCCAGGGTTCACTGGGTCAGGACTTACAGGTTTGCTGACCAATGAGCTTTTGCCCAGCCCCATTAAGATATATAGGGGCCTGCTGCCACTAAATTCTCTCTCTTAGTTCCCGGCACTCATAGAAAGTACATCTCAGCACAAATCTTAAATTCAAGCTAGGCCAAAGCCTAAGAACCTGCAGACATAAAACCGTGAGTTATCAAAGCTCAATCTACAAAATCCTGTGTGACTACTACTCTCATCAAATCTATCACTAGTAGCACAGTGGCTAGCATCAAAGCTCATTGCTTCCAAGTCCCAGCAAAACCTGTGAGGAACCTGTATCCCAGTTCACTCATAAGAGACTGTTATGTACCAAGCCTGTTGCATAAAGTCTGCAAGTAAAGTTCTTCAGTTTATTCATAAAATCTGCTGTGGACATTCCGCTAGTCTACCTGTCGTTTTTTGGACGGTTGGCGGCAGGACCATTAACCCTAAGGAAACCCCACGCTGGCATCACGAAAACTAAGGGTTAATGCCACCAGACCCCACACTAACATAGCAGCACCCCAGACACCATTGCTCTCCTGGCTCACCACACTATCAGACAGGAGAGAGCACAGAGGAGTACTATCAGACAGGAGAGAGCACAGAGGAGTGCTATCAGACAGGAAAGTGCACAGAGGAGTACTATCAGACAGGAGAGAGCACAGAGGAGTATTATCAGACAGGAGAGAGCACAGAGGAGTGCTTTCAGACAGGAGAGAGCACAGAGAAATCTTATCAGACAGGAGAGAGCAAAGAGAAGCCCTATCAGACAGGTGACCACAGACAAGAGACCACAGAGGAGTACTATCAGACAAGAGAGAGAACAGATGAATACTATCAGACCAGAGAGAGCACAGAGGAGTACTATCAGACAGGGGAGAACACAGAGGAGTCCTATCAGACAGGAGAAAGCACAGAGGAGTGCTATCAGATAGGCCAGAGCAAAGATGAGTCCTATCAGACAGGAAAGAGCACAGAGGAGTGCTATCAGATAGGAGAGAGCACAGAGGAGTGCTATCAGACAGGAGAGAGCACAGAGGAGTCCTATCAGGAGAGAGCACAGAGGAGTGCTATCAGATAGGAGAGAGCACAGAGGAGTGCTATCAGATAGGAGAGAGCACAGAGGAGTGCTATCAGGCAGGAGAGAGCACAGAGGAGTGCTATCAGACAGGAGAGAGGACAGAGGAGTGCTATCAGACAGGAGAGAGCATAGAGGAGTGCTATCAGACAGGAGAGAGCACAGAGGAGTACTATCAGGCAGGAGAGAGCACAGAGGAGTGCTATCAGGCAGGAGAGAGCACAGAGGAGTGCTATCAGACAGGAGAGAGGACAGAGGAGTGCTATCAGACAGGAGAGAGCACAGAGGAGTACTATCAGGCAGGAGAGAGCACAGAGGAGTGCTATCAGGCAGGAGAGAGCACAGAGGAGTGCTATCAGATAGGAGAGAGCACAGAGGAGTGCTATCAGACAGGAGAGAGCACAGAGGAGTCCTATCAGGAGAGAGCACAGAGGAGTGCTATCAGATAGGAGAGAGCACAGAGGAGTGCTATCAGATAGGAGAGAGCACAGAGGAGTGCTATCAGGCAGGAGAGAGCACAGAGGAGTGCTATCAGACAGGAGAGAGGACAGAGGAGTGCTATCAGACAGGAGAGAGCATAGAGGAGTGCTATCAGACAGGAGAGAGCACATAGGAATCTTATCAGACAGGAGAGAGCACAGATGAGTACTATCAGACAGGAGAGAGCCCAGAGGAGTACTATCAGACAGGAGAGAGCACATAGGAGTACTATCAGACAGGAGAGTGCACAGAGGAGTGCTATCAGACAGGATAGAGCACAGAGGAATCTTATCAGACAGGAGAGAGCCCAGAGGAGTATTATCAGACAGGAGAGAGCACAGAGGAGTGCTATCAGACAGGAGAGAGCACAGAGTAGTACTATCAGACAGGAGAGATCACAGAGGAGTACTATCAGACAGGAGAGAGTACAAAGGAGTCCTATCAGAAAGGAGAAAGCACAGAGTGGTACTATCAGACTGGAGAGCGCATAGAGGAGTCCTATAAGAAAGGAGAGAGCACAGAGTAGTACTATCAGACAGGACAGAGCACAGAGGAGTCCTATCAGACAGGAGAGAGCACAGAGTAGTACTATCAGACAGGAGAGAGTACAGAGGAGTGCTATCAGACAGGAGAGAGTACAGAGGAGTGCTATCAGAAAGGAGAAAGCACAGAGTGGTACTATCAGACTGGAGAGCGCATAGAGGAGTCCTATCAGAAAGGAGAGAGCACAGAGTAGTACTATCAGACAGGACAGAGCACAGAGGAGTCCTATCAGACAGGAGAGAGCACAGAGTAGTACTATCAGTAAGGAGAGAGTACAGAGGAGTGCTATCACACAGGAGAGAGTACAGAGGAGTCCTATCAGACAGGAGAGAGTACAGAGTGGTACTATCAGACTGGAGAGAGCACAGAGGAGTGCTATCAGACAGGACAGAGCACAGAGGAATGCTATCAGACTGGAGAGAGCACAGAGGAGTGCTATTAGACTGGAGAGAGCACAGAAGAATGCTATCAGACAAATTGACATCTTCCAGCATGACTGGCAGTTATAATTAATCTATATATATATATAAAACGTAATGTGTGTGTATGTATGCGTGTGTGTGCTCTCTCCTATCTGATAGTACTCCCCCGTACTCTCTCAGCATCACGTCCAAACGGCTAAAGATATTAACATGAAATTTGGCACACATGTTACTTATATGTCAACAACAAATATAGGCTAGGTGATTTAACCCTTACCCCCCCCCCCCCCCCCAGGTGAGGTGGTACTTAACGCACCAGGACGTACATTTGAGTCCTATGCATAACCGCAAGCATCGGAGTGATGCCCGGATCATGCGCTGCATGTCCCGGCTGCTGATAGCGCAGATGTCCGCCATTAGCCCCTCAAATGCCGTGATCAATACAGATCACGGCATCTGCAGAATTGGGGGTAACTAAAATGGATGATCGGATTGCCCGCAGTGCTGCAGCGGCAAACCAATCATCCAGAACGGCAGACGAAGGTCCCCTCACTTGCCTCCGCTGCCTTCCACGGGTCGACCAGAGCAGAAGATGACCAATAACACTGATCAGTGCTATGCCCTATGAATAGCACTGAACAGTATTAGCAATTGAATGATTGCTATAAATAGTCCCCTATGGGGACTATTTAACCCCTTAAGGACCAGGCCATTTTACACCTTAAGGACCAGAGCGTTTTTTGGAAATCTGACCACTGTCACTTTAAACATTAATAACTCTGGAATGCTTTTAGTTATCATTCTAATTCCGAGATTGCTTTTCCGTGACATATTCTACTTTAACTTAGTGGTAAAATTTTATGGTAACTTGCATCCCCAAATTTGATGAAAAAAATGAAAATTTTGCATTTTTCTAACTTTGAAGCTCTCTGCTTGTAAGGAAAATGGATATTCAAAATACATTTTTTTGAGGTTCACATATACAATATGTCTACTTTATGTTTGCATCATAAAATTTATGAGTTTTTACTTTGGAAGACACCAGAGGGCTTCAAAGTTCAGCAGCAATTTTGAAATTTTTCACAAAATTTTCAAACTCGCTCTTTTTCAGGGACCAGTTCAGATTTGAAGTGAATCTGAAGGGTCTTCATATTAGAAATACCGTATAAAAGACCCCATTATAAAAACTATACCCCCCAAAGTATTCAAAATGACATTCAGTAAGTGTATTAACCCTTTAGGTGTTTCACAGGAATAGCAGCAAAGTGAAGGAGAAAATTCAAAATCTTAATTTTTTACACTCGCATGTTCTTGTAGACCCAATTTTTGAATTTTTGCAAGGGGTAAAAAGGAGAAAATTTTTACTTGTTTTTGAAACCCAATTTCTCTCGAGTAAGGACATACCTCATATGTCTATGTTAATTGTTCGGCGGGCGCAGTATAGGGCTCAGAAGGGAAGGAGCGACAAATGGTTTTTGTGGGGCATGTTACCTTTAGGAAGCCCCTATGGTGCCAGGACAGCAAAAAAAAAAAAAAACACATGACATACCATTTTGGAAACTAGACCCCTCGGGGAACGTAACAAGCGGTAATGTGAACCTTTATACCCCACAGGTGTTTCACGACTTTTGTGTATGTAAAAGAACATTTTTTTTAACCTAAAATGCTTGTTTTCCCAAAAATTTTAAATTTTTAAAAAGGGTAATAGCAGAAAATACCCCCGAAATTTGTAACACAATTTCTCCCGAGTACGGCGATACCCCATATGTGACCCTAAACTGTTGCCTTGAAATACGACAGGGCTCCAAAGTGAGAGCGCCATGCGTATTTGAGGCCTAAATTAGGGACTTGCATAGGGGTGGACATAGGGGTATTCTACGCCAGTGATTCACAAACAGGGTGCCTCCAGCTGTTGTAAAACTCCCAGCATGCCTGGACAGTCAGTGGCTATCTGGCAATACTGGGAGTAGTTGTTTTGCAACAGCTGGAGGCTCCGTTTTGGAAACAGTGGCGTACCAGACATTTTTCATTTTTATTGGGGAGGGGGGCTGTGTAGGGGTATGTGCATATGTAGTGTTTTTTACTTTTTATTTTATTTTTTGTTAGTGTAGTAGTGTAGTGTTTTTAGGGTACAGTCGCACGGGCGGGGGTTCACAGTAGTTTATCGCTGGCAGTTTGAGCTGCCACAGAAAATTTGCCACAGCTCAAACTTGCAGCTGGATACTTACTGTAATCCTGCGCCCATGTGAGTGTACCCTGTACGTTCACATTGGGGGGGGGGGAGAAACATCCAGCTGTTGCAAAACTACAACTCCCAGCATGTATGGTCTATCAGTGCATGCTGGGAGTTGTAGTTTTGCAACAGCTGGAGGCACACTGGTTGTGAAACACCGAGTTTGGTAACAAACTCAGTGTTTTGCAACCAGTGTGCCTTCAGCTGTTGCAAAAGCTACAACCCCCAGCATGTACGGACAGCGGAAGGGCATGCTGGGTCTTGTAGTTATGGAACAGCCGGAGGCATACTACTTTGACTGGGGATGCTGGGGATTGTAGTTATGCAACAGCTGGATACACACTGGTTTGCTACTTAACTCAGTGTGCCTTCAGCTGTTGCAAAACTACAACTCTCAGCAGTCACCGACAGCCAACGGGCATGCTGGGAGTTGTAGTTATGCAACCACCAGATGCACCACTACAACTCCCAGCATACACATTAGCTGTTTGTGCAAGCTGGGAGTTGTAGTTATACAACAGCTGAAGGTACACTTTTCCATAGAAAAAATGTGCCTCCAGCTGTTGCAAAACTACAAGTCCCAGCATGCCCATAAGGGAATGCTGGGAGTTGTGGTGGTCTGCCTCCTGCTGTTGCATAACTACAGCTCCCAGCATGCCCTTTTTGCATGCTGGGAGCTGTTGCTAAGCAACAGCAGGAGGCTGTCACTCACCTCCTGCTGCTGCTCCACGCCGCCGTGCAGGTCAGTCCCTCGCCGCCGCCGCCGCTCTTGGGGCCCCGATCCCAACAGGGACGCCGGGGATCGGGGTCCCCAGCACCGGGGTCTTCTTCCCGCACCCGCTCACGTCCTCCGGAAGAGGGGCGGAGCGGGTTGCGGGAGTGACACCCGCAGCAGGCGCCCTGATTGGTCGGCCGGGAAACCGGCCGACGAATCAGGGCGATCGTGAGGTGGCACCAGTGCCACCTCACCCCTGCTGGCAATGGCTGTTCGGGGCCGTCTCTGACGGCCCCGATCAGCCAGTAAATCCGGGTCATCGGAGACCCGATTGACCCGGAATCCGCCGCAGATCGCTGGACTGAATTGTCCAGCGATCTGCAGCAATTGCCGACATTGGGGGACATAATGACCCCCCTGGGCGATATGCCCCGATGCCTGCTGAATGATTTCAGCAGGCATCCGGCACCGGCTCCGCTCCAGCTAGCGGCTAGAGCCGTAAATGCGCAGGGCGTATCCGTATGCCCTGTGTCCTTAAGGACTTGGAAACGGGGGCGTATGGATACACCCTGTGTCCTGAAGGGGTTAAGTGTAAAAATAGAAGTTAAAAAAGTAAAAACATAAAAGTAGAAAAACTGTGAAAAACCCCTCCCCCAATAAAACGTAAATTGTCTAATTTTCCCTATTTCACCCCCAAAAAGTGTAAAAAAAAATAAAATGTATGTACATATTTGGTATCGCCGCGTGTGTAAATATCCGAACTGTTAAAATATAATGTTAATGATACTGTATGGTGAACGTAAAAACATTGACCCCTCATACCACCGCTTTTACGGAAAAATGAAAAAGTATTTTAAACGTACTAATTTGGTTTAAAAGTTAGCAATTTTTTTTTGCGCTACAGCAATAGAAAAGTATGTAATCGTGGGTATAATTTTAATCATATTGACCCAAAGAATAAAGAACAGATGTCATTTTTATCGTAATTTGTATGGCGTGAAAACGAAACCTTCCAAAATTAGCAAGATTGAGGTTTTCTTTTTAATTTGCGCCATATGTTTTTTGGTAAAGTTAGTGATGGCATTACAAAGGACAACTGGTCGCGCAAAAACCATCTGACATCAGAGCACTCCTACCATCGCTGATACTGTGAGTGCTAGGAGCGCACAGGGAAATACAGCTGATGTTGGCTGGTGCAGCTCCCGGGATCGCCGCCGCATCAGCCCTCACTCTGCCACTCATATAGCCGCTGGCCAATGTTCACATCTCTCCCTCCCATAGCTGCCTGCCCCACCACTCACATGTTCGCCCACCACCACTCACATCTCTGCCTACCCGCCGCTTACATCTACCCTAGGGTTAGCAATACTACAACTCCCAGCATGCCCTGACAGTGTGGTCATGCTGGGAAATGTCATTTTGCTAATGCTAAGGGAGTTGTAACCATCTGCCTGCTCACATCTCCCCTTGCATTAGCAAAACTACAACTCCCAGCATGTCCTGACATACTAAGGGAGGGGGCTGAGGCCTGCATAGTGAGGCTACGCCCCCTCCCTTGGAGAGGAATTCAAGCAAGTGAGCAACAATAAAAGTTTAATAGAAAAAATAAAAAATAAAATAGGTGCTAGACACATAACAATGAGATGTACATGTCAGGATTCGGTACTGAGCAATATATTTAAAAAAATAATAATAATTTTGTTGGATCTGACAGGTTCGCTTTAAAGGCTTTTATGCCAGGAATAGTTGAGGGTATTGGATATAAATTGATGGGGTCATCAATATCACTCATGTTATTCCACATTTTCTAGAGGGGTTTCTGTTCTCTTTCACCGAAAATGTGAAGAGAGGGAAGTAGTAATAGATAGGGAGGGCAGATTTATTATTTTGTATGATAAAATAGACAGAACGTGCGATTGCATTTGTTTATAATCCACCCCCTTTTAGGTAAACAAGATAATAAGGGAAATAAGAAATAATTACATCTTAAATATTGTTGTATTGTTCTAATGATTGTTATAAAATTAAATAAATACATTTTATTATTATCAAATCGTCAAAGATGATCAAAATGGAGTCACATCAGGTTCTGTTCATAGCAGATACGTAACCATGGCAACTCCAAGAACCAAAGAGTCGATGTGACATCATGTGATGTCATCATAGAACTCTGGAGGCATTACATTGCTCTGACAGCGCCCAGACCTTCATTCTGTAGATTGTTACAGAGCGATTTGCTATACTTTTGCAGTATTTGCCTTTTGTGCCTTTTTCTTCATCTGCTATGGAGATTAAAGGATTGGGGTTCATCCCCCTCTTCATGGCCCTCTGGTGTATGGTCTGGATCTCCACCAGCTACACCATCACCATCATCCAAGGCCATATTACTTCCCCCCTGATCTATATCAGTGATATGGGGGTTTTCTTTCCTGAACAGATCCCATTCTGTATAGGATTTATAGGGATGGCCATTGCCTCTGTGGGTCTGACATGGCTGAATTATAGATTCATCTTGTTCCATCGTGAAGCCTTTGGACCCCGTCAGCCATTGATCCAGAAGACCCTACTAGTCATCGCTTGGTCATCCTGTGTCATGACTGTCATCATGTCATTATTTTCAACAACAGACTACCCGATGATCCATCGCATCGCCGCCATCGCTACATTCATCTGTGCTGGAATATACAACATGTGGCAATCCATCCTCCTGTACAAAGTGCCGGGAGCATCAAGAGTCATCTGCCATGTAAGAGCCATCTTCTCTTCTATGGCCCTTGCCTGTGTGTTTCTTATTATAGGAACTGGGGTCGTTGTATACATCCAACTGTTTGCTGGAGAATGTGAAGAGAGGATTGAAGCCTTTGTCAAAATCATCGAGTGGTCAATTCTGGTCCTCATCCTGCTGACGAATGTGACTTTCTATTCCACCATGGAACACCTATTGTTCACCATGTCCAGGAACACCTGCAGCATCTCCCTAAGGGTTCGGATCGATGCCTTTGGGGTATAGAGGACCATGCAGAACATCATAAGAACCTGTCATCTGTATGTTGGAGTTGGAATTTCACGCCACAGCCCAGAACTTACTACTGAAACAACTAGAACTGCGGCAAGTCTAGAGATAAAGACCTAGAGCCAAGAAATCCAACGGCACCAACCTCTCTCCATAACAGCAAGATGGAGGAATAGAACAGATTGTTATGTTCTTATAGGAAATGTCTTATTTAAAAAATGCATAAATAAATGAAAAAATTATGCAAACCTTCTCTTCTTCTTTGTAGTCCTAAACTCCTTAGATGTATAGGAATATGTGTACCTTAATTTTTTTGGGGGCTGCACAATATGTCACAATCACATCAGGAATTTTGCGCTTTGTGATATAGCGATTTCATCCATTGCTAAATGTTGCAATAACCTAGATGGTGCTGGGAGGAGAAACAATGAGCCACATGCTTGAGGGGCTGCACAGCACGGGAGCCGACAAACAGGTGAAACACACCTGCCACCACAGGCTCGCCTCCCCTGCGGTACGGCCTGACCCCTCCAGCGAGCGTCTCCCTGTTTCTCCTCCCAGCAGTGCCTAGCGCTGGAAGGAGGTGTCCTAACCCCTCCCCAACTGGCCGCTGCTGTATATATGTGGTGCAGCCGTGCAACGGGTCTATAAAGCAAACTCAGGAGTGGAGCTCGCTTTATACTGGCTAATGCTGTGCAATATCGATCAGGTGAGTTCCATTAACCCTTAAGATGCCTCAATTAAAGTTGGTTGCCTCAAACAAGTACTGGTAGCTCAATGGAATTTGATCGGGACAGGGGCGGCAAATTTGCGGGGTCCTGATCAGCTCAGAGGACAGGCCGAGGATCACTACCTGCCTCTTTCCTGTCCGATCAGCGCTCCTATATTGCAGACAGCCTCTGCAGCATGTACTAATGGAGCGCTGAAAGATTAATTACACTAACAGATACAAAAACTTTTTATATGTTGTACAATTTTTGCACCTCAGCACTTGCACTTTGATAATATAGATGTGCTTATATATTAATTTGTTTCACTTATGTTTTTCATGTTTGTCTTCATTTATTTTTGATATTTCATGAATTTTGCTTTTTTACTATTTATTATATTTCCATGTATTTTTCACGTGTATATGTATTTATTCACTTTGGTCCCCTCATAGGGTATCATCTAGTACAGTCACTAATAATATTAATATATTTTTCATCTTTTTTTAATCTATTTTATATTTCTCTATGCACTCAATTTTCCCTTTATATATATAAATATATATATATATATATATATATATATATATTCTGACAGTGTGGCAAGGAAAGGGTGCATTTCCCACACTGATCCTGCAGAAATCTCCACCTGTGGACTAATCAATGAGGCAGCAGAAAGGGGAAGGGTCCTTAAAAGCAAGAGAAACATAATAATCTGGGCTCTCCCCTAGACAGAGGTGGCTGTTAGAGGGGGGAGACACCGTGTCCAGTGCCAGGCGGGCACAGCAAGGGCTGCTGAGGACTCCCGGAGTGAGAGATGCGGCTCCTGTAACATATAGCAGGTGGCTGTATGAATGGGACTTTATGTTCAAATGTGAACTGTGTCTTATAAGGCTGCAGGACTTATTGGCCCTCATTTACTAAGAAAATCGGGTTGTAAGTCTATGTTGCTTTCTTACCCGACTGCTTTTTTCCCCTGGTATTTATTATTATGTCGCATCCTGTTTGTTGCACTGGGTTTTGTAGGTTTCCAACTCCTCTGAGCTGTCGGGAAAAAATCCACAACAATTCAACTAATTCGGGTTGGAAACCTTAATAAATATGTGGGAAAGCTAAGAAATGTCGGGTAACGCCCCTTTTTCGGGTTTGGGAGAATCCACATCGGGTCCGTTGGGAAAAAATGTTGCATGGTGTCGCAGACTGGCGCAGGATGTCTGCGACATGGCGCAGACAAAGATGCGACAAAAAAACCCGACAAAAGAGGTCGGTTTAGAATAGTAAATGAGGGCCATTGTCTTTAAACTGGCAGGGAAAAGCCCATCAGTTATTAGTCAGGGCATGCTACATGTGCAGTGAGTGGCTAGACGGCCTAGGAGTTATTTTTATATTTTGTTTATCCTGCATCCTGTTTAATAAACCTGGCGAGGAGCCAGAATTGCAGAAAGGACTCATTGTTTGCCGGTTTATTGTGGAAAAACGTGTCCTTTGGCTACGGCAAAGGACGATCCCAGTGTGAAACCCTTTACAATTGGTGGAGGATGCGGGCACACGTTGCTAGGAGCAACCGACAAGGATGGCAACCGGATATCGCCAAGAGGCATGGAGTGGTGAGCACCTTAAAGAGATCAGCGGCAGCTCAGCAAGAAGATGTCTTCACACCTGATACGTTTCTGGCCCGGAGGTCAGAAAAGATGGACGTGAGGACTCGTGAGATGATAGTAGGTGGTATCCCGTTGTTTGTGGAACTGGATTGTTGCCAGGCTGTATCCAGAGTCATGCCGGACATACTACCCTTTTTGAAGACCCGACCAGAGACCGGTAAGACTGTTCTGATTGACTTTGAAACTTGTTATGGGACAGTAAGCCATGTTATGGAGGTGTGTGCAGAGCTTAATGTGGAGTTTATACTGGGCAGAGACTTCCCATATTTTTGGCCTTTGTGGAATGGGGAGAATGTGCCAGAGAAATCGCACGCAAAGGTTCCTGAGGTAAAGGTTGGCGTTGTCTCGCTAGATGACTGTGTGAACTCTGTCCAAGATGTCTCCAACCTGTGTCTAAGTGCAAAATCATGTGAGGGTGGGGCACACCTCATGAAGACTGATGAGACTGTTCACACTCTGCAGGTTGGACTAAAAAAGTCTAGTGAACAGAAAAGGTTGAATGCAGGACTGGGAGAAAATATTACAAAAGGCAATTTGCATGAGTTAGGTCATGTAGATATGAACTGTCCTGTCAATTATGAACATGTGCAATGTGATATTGTATTGTGTGAAACATGCATGCCTATGTCTTTTGAAGTAATGTGTACTGCTACCAACTCAGACAGGACAAAAGAAAACTTGTGTGAGTTGGTTGTAGATGGTAAAAAGATGGCGGCTATTCTAGACCCAAGAATGGCAATAAGTCTGGTAAAGACCAGTAGCAGAAAGCCAGATCCTGACATAATGTCTATACAGGCTGATTTTTGGGGTTATAAAACTGTTGATGTCTGTTTTTCTACTCCCTATGGTACAGTGAGTCACAAGGTTGCAATAGAGCCCTCCTTGGAGAATGATGTAGTACTGGGGACAAATTTTCAATTTTTCCAGCAATTATGGGAAGACTGTCAGGTGACTAGAGCAGGTACACCTGATAGGCCCACAACACTTGACTTGCATCACACACTAGTTGAAAGTCACTCAGCAGAGGCTGAGGACGGGGAGTATCAGCAGTCACTAGACACATGTCAGGTAGGGGTCTGCCAGATTGCTGGGGGAGCTGAAGAACAGACTGTGAGTCAAGTCCAAGAGGATCCAGAGACTCAAGTGAAGAGTGTGCCTCTGACTGAAACAGAGTCTTCAGTAAAACCAGAAACGGAGCAGGTTCTGGAACATAGGTTCCATCCTCAAGTTAAAGATGAGCCAAAAGGGGGGCTGAAATTGCATGGTCATCTAGAAGGGAAGATGGTGGCCGAAAAGGAAGCTACAGTGATTGCTGTGGATAAAGCAAAAGTGCTGAAGAAAGTACATGTGGAGCTGGGTGCTGCGCTTACTGTCACTGACAGAGTCCTGAGTGAAGGAAATGTGACATCTGGACCAGAGATGGATCCTGACTGGGAAGGTAGAACCATTAAACCAGATGTTGTTGCAGACCCCAAGGCCCTTGATGTCTCTGCTGGACAGCAGAGAGATAATGTTGAAGTGAAAGAGAAGTCTGCGAGTGAGCAGAGAGACAGCGAGAAACTGTCCAGGAACTACCCTAAGGCCCATGGGACCAAGTCCCTTGCAAACGGGAAGACAATTCCTAAAGGAGGAGAAGAGCTGGATCAAGTGTGCTCAAAGGAAGAGACAGACCAAGAACAGGTGACGGTCAGAAGACAAGAGAATGTCTCAAGTTCCTGCAGCGAGAGTGAAGAGACCACTGTAAGTAAGAGATCTCGGAAAAACCGAGCTGGACTTTGTAAGAAAAGAGAGCAGAACCGGAATCTTGAAGAAACCTTACAGATGGTTTCTTCAAAATTGGCACAAAAAGAAGAAGAGGTGTATAGCCTGATGGAGGACAAAGAAAAATCGCTTGTAGACTTGAAGAAAGAGAAAGAAGCAAAGCTTCAGATGCAGAAAGATATGGAGATCCACCAAAGTGAGCTTGTGGCTCTGCAGGATGAGCTGTTCCGCTCCCAGGGTCATGTGACCAACAAGGAGAGCGAATTGGAGAGTCTGGTCCAGCAGTTGTCACTCAAGGAGGAAGAAGTGAATGTTCTGTCTGAGGCATATCGGGCTCTACAAAGTGATCACCAGGCTAGGTTGGTAGCCATGGAAGAGCTCGAGAAGGAGAAAGTGGTAATGGCTCATAAGGTGCAGAGCCTGGAGGCGCAGAACGAAATGCACATTAAGTCTCATGCAGCTACCTTGGATTCGCTGGGAAGGCAGATCTCCAAACAAGAGGCTCAGCTAAAAGTCTATGAGCAGAAAGTGTCCGAGATGGAGCTACTGAGTAAAGACAATGAGCAGATGAGAGAACAACTGCTGTCCCTGGAAGATACTGTCAATAACTTGACAGAATTGCTGGAAAGAGAGAAGGTGAACTCCTCTAAACTCAAGAGTGAGCAGCAGAAAAACTTAAAGCTGGAAGGGGACATGAAGGTCCTAAAAGAAGGCAGTGACCAGGCTGCAGCAGAACTGCACAAAGAGAAACTTGCCGTTGGGAGACTTGAAGCGCAAATTGCTCAGTTGTATGAAGAACTCAGAATGAAAACCGAGAGTCTGCAGAAAAAGCTGCTGGAGATGGAGATGCCTCCTCTAAAAGTGTCAGAGTCTGAACGAAGGGCTCAAGAAACAAAGCAGCTGAAGCAAGTCTCACAAGAAGCTCCGGAGTCTGGATGCAGAGTCCGTGATCAGAAAAATAAAGGCGGTACAGACTTGGATGGTCGGGGCCAGCGAAGCTCACACTACAGTCCAGCCTTTGGTGAGAGAAGGCAGAGGCCTGAAAAGACTACCTTGTTTGCAGCCAGTGTCCAGGGCGTTGCCTTGAGCAACATGAAGAAGGTAGGAGGCTCCAAGGAAGCCTTTGGAACACCAGTTGTGAAGAACAGTTTCTATAAAGTGAAGCTGAAAGTTCCTGAAGACTTACAGCAGATGTGCGTAAAGGGATCGGCTCATAAAGACTTTTCAAAGGCAGTGGAAGCCTTTTCAGTGTCTTATGACTCAGAGAATGCCCAGCTGGTCATCTTGTCTGACAATGAAGTTATCATTAAGAGGGTGAACATGTTGGGTAACATCCATTTCCAAAATCTTCGTACAAAATTGTCTGTGATATCGAGAATCAAAGAAGCCAGAAAGAATCTGGAAAGCTTATGTCTGTCAGTGTCTAGATTCCATGTGCAGTTTGATGTACGAAAAGACTTGATGCGCTCAGTAATCGGCACTCGTGCCACAAATATACAACAAGCAAGGAGAATCCCTGGGGTGACTGCTGTTATTCTTGATAAAGATACATGTACGTGTCATGTGTATGGTGAGAACCAAGATGCTGTGAAAAAGGCAAGAAGTTACCTGGAGTTGGCTGAGGTGGTAATGTGGGTTCCCCGAAACTTGGTGGGAAAAGTCATTGGGAAGAAAGGAAGGCACATTCAGAAGGTTGTCGACCAGTCAGCGGTTGTTAGAGTGAGAGTTGAGAGTAATAAGAAGAGCTCCCAAGACGAGGGAATGGTCCCCTTTGTATTCCTGGGCACAAAGGACAGTGTTACTAAAGCAACCATTCTACTGGACTGCCACCTCAAAAGGTTGAAGAAAGTGGACCAACTTCAGCTAACTCGACCAAAGAGAAGGACAGATGCATGGTCGTGTGTGCACTGTCTTTTGAAGACAAGTGCTCATCCCCGGTGGTCTGAGCAGAGGGGGGGGGGGGGATATGTGACAGTGTGGCAAGGAAAGGGTGCATTTCCCACACTGATCCTGCAGAAATCTCCACCTGTGGACTAATCAATGAGGCAGCAGAAAGGGGAAGGGTCCTTAAAAGCAAGAGAAACATAATAATCTGGGCTCTCCCCTAGACAGAGGTGGCTGTTAGAGGGGGGAGACACCGTGTCCAGTGCCAGGCGGGCACAGCAAGGGCTGCTGAGGACACAAGCGTGGACTCCCGGAGTGAGAAATGCGGCTCCTGTAACATATAGCAGGTGGCTGTATGAATGAGACTTTATGTTCAAATGTGAACTGTGTCTTATAAGGCTGCAGGACTTATTGTCTTTAAACTGGCAGGGAAAAGCCCATCAGTTATTAGTCAGGGCATGCTACATGTGTAGTGAGTGGCTAGACGGCCTAGGAGTTATTTTTATATTTCGTTTATCCTGCATCCTGTTTAATAAAACTGGCGAGGAGCCAGAATTGCAGAAAGGACTCATTTTTTGCCGGTTTGTTGTGGAAAAACGTGTCCTTTGGCTACGGCAAAGGACGATCCCAGAGTGAAACCCTTTACAATATATATATATATATATATATATATATATATATATATATATATGTTTATTATACCCTCATATACTGTTATATTGTGCCATTTCAACATTATATATAATAGCCCCCCCCCCCATTCTATATCGATATATGTAGCATATTCATTCATATATTTATTTATCTATATTTATCTATTTTTATCTGTGTTGCCCTGTGCATTATGCTACCTTATGTGTGTTGTTGTGGGACATTATCTTCTTTCTTTTATAAATGATTCTCTTATTACCTTATGTACCGCTGGCCCCCCTGCTTTTGATATCTACATGAATTAATATACAGTAGTCCCTCAAGTTACAATATTAATAGGTTCCAGGACGACCATTGTATGTTGAAGCCATTGTATGTTGAGACCATAACTCTATGGAAACCTGGTAATTGGTTCTGAAGTCCCAAAATGTCATCTAAAAATAGGAAAAAGTGAGGATTAAAGAAAAATAAGTAGATAAGTAATATAGATAAAGCAAATCCTTACATATAAAAGTAATAAAGATCTGCTGGGAGCTGTAATCACTGTCTATGTAGAGGACCGGAGCTTCTTCAGGGTCCTGTACAGTACACGCAATGTCCTGAAAAAGTAAAATGAAGCCGCCCTTATTTGGTGTCCAAAGGAGCAGCTAACCCTGGCACAGGTAAAGAGTAGTACAGAACATGTAATACCTCCCTGTACTGTAGGGGGCGCTACCAGACAGCCAGTCAGTACATGCACTTTAGGAATACAGGGGTTTTATCAGTAAATGACCATTCTGATTGGTTGGTTCTTCCAGCCATTGACATGTTTTGCAGATTCCATAGCATTGTTGAAACTAATGTATGTTGAGGCCATTATCTTTTGGTTGTATTACACATACGGGGGGAGTGGCTACCTCCATGTTGGCTCCTGCACCCCACCCACCTCTATTAGGTGTATATAAGGTACCTTGGATGTTTCAGACCTTGCAGTGCCTGTTGTACTGTTCACACAGAGGCATATACACAGTGTAGGGTCCGTCCCAGAATGAGGTCACCTTACCGTGGTGGGACGGTCCACGCTATTTGGCACCAAATTTGCAAGCTAAGTACCTCATATTTTCATAGTTTCATATCTTCATTTATTGCATTACAGCTGTATAGCTTTTCATGTTCTATCTATATACTCATGTTTTATCTATATACTCATGTTTCATCTATATCTTTGTGCTAGCAGTGTGCTGCTGTATTCTTCTGTTGCTGTATATTTAGCCCAGCAGCCTGCACCTGCAAGCCAGGTTTTTACAATAGTTTGGATCAATAGTGCTGGCCAATTTATCCTTTGGATATATATATATATATATATATATATATATATATATATATATAGTGTCCCGGTACGTACTGTATTGCATACTGTACCTTGTGTCGGGGGGTCCCCAAAGTCAGAGTTCCTAGATACCGTTGGGGTCTGCCTGCTGAGTAAGTCCCTCGTCGCCTCTTCGTTCTTTAATTGTGTGTGGTTTATGTAAATAATTGATATAAATATAATTATCTGTATAGTGTCTGAAGGACCTTAGGTCACATGACTAGTGTTAATTCCTTTAAGGTATGCTTAAGGACCTTCCGAGGTCACATGGTATGGTCACATGTTAGACCATAATCCTTTGTGAGGAGAATTGACAGATGGTATGGACCAATGAGCTCAAGGCCAGCCCCTGCCCAAATAAGGGAGCTGCCAGCCAATCCTCACTCTCTTGGGTTCCGGACTAGCAGAAAGGAGAGATCCGTGCAACTTTCAAAGACAAGACCAGGCCGAAGCCTGATAATACCGCAACTTACCAAACCGTGAGTTACAATACAACTCCCCACTATAGCTAACGTGTCTTCTGGACCTAAAACCAATCCCCGAAATCCAGTGGAACAGCGCATATTAATCTCCTGAGTTTAAAACTCACGCGGTCCCAACCAACTGTCAAAATCCTAATGGACTCTGCTTGTAAAAAGACTTTTCTTGTTTAACTCTGCATAAAACCTGCAGTAAAAGTTCCAACAGTTTTCTGAAACCTACGGTTGTGGACAATCATTTATTTAAACCTCCCTATCGCTGTTGGGACGGGTGGCGATAGGACAAGCATATACAGAGAAGCCCCCTGCTATCAGACAGGAGAGAGCTCAGAGGAGTCGTATCACACAGGAGAGAGCAAAGAGTAGTCCTATTGTGGTGTCCCGGTACAGGACCTTGTCCTGTCCCTTGTCTAAAGTCCCCTCAGCTAGAGTCCCTCCATTCCTATAGGGCTCTCCTGCAGGGCTTACCCCTAGTCACCTCCTATAAATGTGATATTTATTGTATATATTATTTAACCCCTTAAGGACCAAGGACGTATGAGTACGTCCTTGGTCCCGCTCCTGTGATATAACACGGGGTCCCACAGTGACCCCGCATCATAGCACAGCGTGCCCGGCGTCACAGTGAAGCCGGGACCCGCCGCTAATAGCGCGTGGCACTGATCGCGGTGCCGCGCTATTAACCCTTTAGCCGCGCGCTCAAAGCTGAGCCACGCGACTAAAAGTGAAAGTAAAAAGTGCCGGTCAGCTCAGGGAGCTGTTCGGGATCGCCGCGGTGAAATCGAAGCATCCCGAACAGCTGTACTACAGGAGGAAGGTCTCTTACCTTCCTTCCTGCAGTCCGATCGCCGATTGAATGCTTCAAGCCTGAGATCCAGGCTTGAGCAATCAATCGCCGAAAACACTGATCAATGCATCCCTATGGAGATGCATTGAACACTGTTAAAGATCAGTCCCTTTCGGGCTTGTAGGTAATATATGCTAAATTGAAAGAGTTATGATTTTTTAAAGGTAAGGAGGAAAAAACGAAAGAGCAAAAACCGAAAAACGCTCGGTCCTTAAGGGGTTAATGTCTAGGTATTATAACTGTATAGGACCTTAGCAGGTCATGTGACTTGTAAATTATGTTTGTACTATTGTTTAACTCCTTGGGGACGGAGCCCATTATAACCCTAAGGACGGGAGCATTTTTTGCAATTCTGACCACTGTCACTTTAAGCATTAATAACTCTGGGATGCTTTTACTTTTCATTCTGATTCCGAGATTGTTTTTTCGTGACATATTCTACTTTATGTTAGTGGTAAATTTTTGTCGATACTTGCATTGTTTCTTTGTGAAAAATTAAAAATTTTATGAAAAAATTTAAAATTTTGCATTTTTCTAACTTTGAAGCTCTCTGCTTGTAAGGAAAATAAACATTCTAAATAAATAATATTTAGATTCACATATACAATATGTCTACTTTATGTTTACATCATAAAGTTGACATGTTTTTACTTTTGGAAAACACCAGAGGGCTTAAAAGTTCAGAAGCAATTTTCCAATTTTTCACAAAATTTTCAAAATCGGAATTTTTTAGGGGCCAGTTCAGTTTTGAAGTGGATTTGAAGGGCCTTCATATTAGAAATACCCCATAAATTACCCCATTATAAAAACTGCACCCCTCAAAGTATTCAAAATGACATTCAGTAAGTTTGTTAACCCTTTAGGTGTTTCACAGGAATAGCAGCAAAGTGAAGGAGAAAATTCAAAATCTTAATTTTTTACACTTGCATGTTCTTGTAGACCCAGTTTTTGAAATTTTACAAGGGGTAAAAGGAGAAAAAGCCCCCCAAAATTTGTAACCCAATTTCTCTTGAGTATGGAAATACCTCATATGTGTATGTCAAGTGTTCGACAGGCGCAGTAGAGGGCTCAGAAGCGAAGGAACGACAAGGGGATTTTGGAGAGTGAGTTTTGCTGAAATGGTTTTTGGGGGAATGGCGCATTTAGGAAGCCCCTATGGTGCCAGAACAGCAAAAAAAAAAAACACATGGCATACCATTTTGGAAACTACACCCCTCAAGGCACGTAACAAGGGGTCCGGTGAGCCTTAACAACCCACAGGTGTTTGACGACTTTTCGTTATATTTGGATGTGTAAATGAAAATAAAAATTTTCACTAAAGTGCAGGTTTTTTCCCCAAATTTACCATTTCTACAAAGGGTAATGGGAGAAAAATCCCCCAAACTTTGTAACGCAATTTCTCCCGAGTATGGAGATACCCCATATGTGGCCCTAAACTGTTGCCTTGAAATACGACAGGGCTCTGAAGTGAGAGAGCGCCATGCGCATTTGAGGCCTGAATAAGGAATTTGCAGTTGGGGTGGACCCGGTTACAAGGATCTGTAGAGAAAAGAAAAGAAAGGACCGACGGACGGCGCCTCGTGTATTTACCCTCAATAGATCGGGTGGTGGGTGGGGGGGGAACCCCACGGGGCTTATAGATGGCCGCTCACCTTGAGATCTATGCAAAAAAGCATATCACCCACGATATAATCTGGGTACTGTAGTACGAGTCGCTGCTATGCCGATGGGTTGCAGGAGGAAACAAGTCGTCCTGGGAGTCAATATTAGAAGTAGAGCAGGAAAAAACCCTCAGGTATGGCGCTGCAGACTCTTGTAGACAGATGAGGCTGATGCCAAGGTAATAGGAAAGTCCTCAGCAGGACATTTTATTAAAAAAAACAATAAAATGGACAAGATTACGCGTTTCGGGAGGATCCCTCCCTTCCTCAGATCAGGATAAGGACAGTACAACAATAGCAGGTTTATATAGCCCAAAAATGGGCGCCAAAAACACATGGGAGGAGTAACAATCCAAACTTGAAAATCAAAGTACAGGAACAGAAACAGCACTTACATATAATATACAGTATGAATATACATTAGGAAGCAATACAATTACAAATTGTGGTAATATAAGGTCAGGTTATGTGTTGGACCAAGACTAGCAACTGCTGGAGAATCGCAGTGGGCCGGAAGCTGTCAGCCGCAGCATGTGAACAGTGTAAACAAGGCACTTCCTGTGTGAGAAGCACGTCAATAGCAGTGAGCTCTGAAGCCGGGCTGGTTGCCCTGGACGCGTTGCTATGCTAGGAGGTCACATGGTCAGCTCTCTACCAATCAGCTCTTAATGTGGTTTCTCCTTACTTGTGAAGGCTGTGAGGATCGTACTGGCAGAGGACACTGACAGGCTCCTATTCAGTGTAAGCTGTGCGATTATTATCTATATGCAAATAGTGCTGTCAGGGGATACTGGCAGCCTGGTCAGTGTGGGCTGTGAGCACTGTGTATATAAGGATCGTGCTGTCAGGGGATAAGCAGGCATGAGAGGGAGACAAGATGTTAATAGAGAACTATACAGGGATATTAGTCTGTTAATCAGTGCAGAGAAGAAGTAAGCACTGCCTGTATAGTGATCACATTGTAAGGGGGAGACTCACATTGTCATAGGTAAAGATGAAGGTGATATGTAAAAGAGGACATGCTGGTGTGGTATTATGATGTGTAACAGCATGGTATAGTATAACCAGGTATTAACTGATAACAAGATTACTATTTTAGTCATGATCATGACTAAAATAGTAATCTTGTTATCAGTTAATACCTGGTTATACTATACCATGCTGTTACACATCATAATACCACACCAGCATGTCCTCTTTTACATATCACCTTCATCTTTACCTATGACAATGTGAGTCTCCCCCTTACAATGTGATCACTATACAGGCAGTGCTTACTTCTTCTCTGCACTGATTAACAGACTAATATCCCTGTATAGTTCTCTATTAACATCTTGTCTCCCTCTCATGCCTGCTTATCCCCTGACAGCACGATCCTTATATACACAGTGCTCACAGCCCACACTGACCAGGCTGCCAGTATCCCCTGACAGCACTATTTGCATATAGATAATAATCGCACAGCTTACACTGAATAGGAGCCTGTCAGTGTCCTCTGCCAGTACGATCCTCACAGCCTTCACAAGTAAGGAGAAACCACATTAAGAGCTGATTGGTAGAGAGCTGACCATGTGACCTCCTAGCATAGCAACGCGTCCAGGGCAACCAGCCCGGCTTCAGAGCTCACTGCTATTGACGTGCTTCTCACACAGGAAGTGCCTTGTTTACACTGTTCACATGCTGCGGCTGACAGCTTCCGGCCCACTGCGATTCTCCAGCAGTTGCTAGTCTTGGTCCAACACATAACCTGACCTTATATTACCACAATTTGTAATTGTATTGCTTCCTAATGTATATTCATACTGTATATTATATGTAAGTGCTGTTTCTGTTCCTGTACTTTGATTTTCAAGTTTGGATTGTTACTCCTCCCATGTGTTTTTGGCGCCCATTTTTGGGCTATATAAACCTGCTATTGTTGTACTGTCCTTATCCTGATCTGAGGAAGGGAGGGATCCTCCCGAAACGCGTAATCTTGTCCATTTTATTGTTTTTTTTAATAAAATGTCCTGCTGAGGACTTTCCTATTACCTTGGCATCAGCCTCATCTGTCTACAAGAGTCTGCAGCGCCATACCTGAGGGTTTTTTCCTGCTCTACTTCTAATAACGGTTACAAGGATGGGGCTTGTCTCCACCAAAACCCTACAGCAGTGTCTCCCACAGGGTGCCTCCAGCTGTTGCAAGACTCCCAGCCTGTCAGGACAGTCTATGGCTGTCCGGCAACACTGGGAGTTGTGGTTTTGCCACAGCTGGAGGCGCCGTTTAGGAAACCCTGCCGTATGAGACGTTTTTCGTTTTTATTGGGGGGGGGGGGGGGGTTTCAACGTGTAAGGGGGTGTATGTGTAGTGTTTTACTTTTTATTATTTGGTAGTGTAGTGTTTTTAGGGTACATTCACACAGGCAGGGGTTCACAGTAAGTTTCCTTGAAGGAAACCTCACATGGGGGGGGGGGGGGGGGCGCCCCAAACCTTCAGCTGTGGCAAAATGACAACTCCCAGAATGCACTGACAGACCGTACATGCTGGGAGTTGTAGTTTTACAACAGCTGTAGGCACACTGGTGGGGAACCACTGAGTTAGAAAACAGACTCTAGCTCAGTGATTCCAACCCATGTGCCTCCAGCTGTTGCAAGACTACAACTCCCAGCATGTACGGTCTGTCAATGCACTCTGGGAGTTGTAGTTTTGCAACAGCTGGAGGCACACGGGTTGGAATCACTGAGTTAGGAAACAGACCCTAGCTCAGTGTTTCCCAACCAGTGTGCCTACAGCTGTTGCAAAACTACAATTCCCAGCACGGCCAGACAATCAGGGATGCTGGGCGTGTAGTTCTGCAATATCTGGCCCTTCAGATGTTGCAGAACTACAACACCCAGCATGCCTGGACAGTCTGGGCATGCTAGGAGTTGTAGTTATGCAACAACTGGGGAAGAACAGTGGCCTCCAAACTGTAGCCCTCCAGATGTTGCAAAACTACAACTCCAAGCATGCCCAGACTGTCCAGGCATGCTGGGAGTTGTAGTTCTGCAACATCTGAAGGGCCAGATATTGCAGAACTACACTCCCAGCATCCCTGACTGTCTGGGCATGCTGGGAGTTGTAGTTTTGCAACATCTGGAGGGCTACAGTTTGGAAACCACCATATAGTGGTCTCCAAACTGTGCTACTTCAGATGTTGCAAAACTACAACTCCCAGCATGCCCAGACAGTCAGTGCATGCTGGGAGTTGTAGTTTTGCAACATCTGGAGGACCACAGTTTAGAGACCACTACACAGTGGTCTCCAAACTGTGACCCTCCAGATGTTGCAAAACTACAACTCCCAGCATGCCCAGACAGCCTTTGGCTTGGTGGGCATGCTGGGAGTTGTAGTTTTGCAGCTTTTAGAAGGCCACAGTGAAGATCACTTACCGCGATCTTCACTGCAGCCTTCTCAGCCGCACTTTCCGGCCGTTGCTCTTCCTCCTGCCGCCGCTTGTTACTGCTGCCGCTGCTCCGTGATGCCGCCGCCTCCGCCGCCGATGCCGGTCCGGGTAAGCTGGGCCATGTCCCCCCTCCTCGCCGCCAGTGTTCCCCCCGCTCTGTACCGACTTCGATCGGTGCGCAGAGCAGGGGGAAATGAACTGTAACCCCCCGTCCCCCTCCTGCCATTGGTGGTCAGCCTGACCGACCAATGGCAGGGGATTGGAGGGGGTGGCAACATTGCCACCTCGCTCCTATGCTTTAGGCTGGTCGGAGCTGTCTCTGACAGCTCCGATCAGTCTTATTTTCCGGGAGATCGGGTCACCAGTGACCCGATTTGCCCGGATCGCAGCAAATCACAGGTCTGAATTGACCTGCGATTTGCTGCGATCGCCGATATGGGGGGGTCTCAGGACCCCCCTAGGCATTGCCACAGGATGCCTGCTGATAGATATCAGCAGGCATCCCGGTCCGATCACCGCCCGGCGAGCGGCAGTGATCGGAAATACGGAGGGCGTATGGATACGCCCTCCGTCCTTAAGTGACGGGACGCGAGGGCGTATGCATACGCCCTTCGTCCCCAAGGAGTTAAGGACCTTCCTAGGCCATGTTATGTACCCAGGGTTCACTGGGTCAGGACTTACAGGTTTGCTGACCAATGAGCTTTTGCCCAGCCTCATTAATATATATAGGGGCCTGCTGCCACTAAATTCTCTCTCTTAGTTCCCGGCACTCATAGAAAGTACATCTCAGCACAAATCTTAACTTCAAGCTAGGCCAAAGCCTAAGAACCTGCAGCCACAAAACCGTGAGTTATCAAAGCTCAATCTACAAAATCCTGTGTGACTACTACTCTCATCAAATCTATCACTAGTAGCACAGTGGCTAGCATCAAAGCTCATTGCTTCCAAGTCCCAGCAAAACCTGTGAGGAACCTGTATCCCAGTTCACTCATAAGAGACTGTTATGTACCAAGCCTGTTGCATAAAGTCTGCAAGTAAAGTTCTTCAGTTTATTCATAAAATCTGCTGTGGACATTCCGCTAGTCTACCTGTCGTTTTTTGGACGGTTGGCGGCAGGACCATTAACCCTAAGGAAACCCCACGCTGGCATCACGAAAATTAAGGGTTAATGCCACCAGACCCCACACTAACATAGCAGCACCCCAGACACCATTGCTCTCCTGGCTCACCACACTATCAGACAGGAGAGAGTACAGAGGAGTACTATCAGACAGGAGAGAGCACAGAGGAGTGCTATCAGACAGGAAAGTGCACAGAGGAGTACTATCAGACAGGAGAGAGCACAGAGGAGTATTATCAGACAGGAGAGAACACAGAGGAGTGCTTTCAGACAGGAGAGAGCACAGAGAAATCTTATCAGACAGGAGAGAGCAAAGAGAAGCCCTATCAGACAGGTGACCACAGACAAGAGACCACAGAGGAGTACTATCAGACAAGAGAGAGAACAGATGAATACTATCAGACCAGAGAGAGCACAGAGGAGTACTATCAGACAGGGGAGAACACAGAGGAGTCCTATCAGACAGGAGAAAGCACAGAGGAGTGCTATCAGATAGGCCAGAGCAAAGATGAGTCCTATCAGACAGGAAAGAGCACAGAGGAGTGCTATCAGATAGGAGAGAGCACAGAGGAGTGCTATCAGACAGGAGAGAGCACAGAGGAGTCCTATCAGGAGAGAGCACAGAGGAGTGCTATCAGATAGGAGAGAGCACAGAGGAGTGCTATCAGATAGGAGAGAGCACAGAGGAGTGCTATCAGGCAGGAGAGAGCACAGAGGAGTCCTATCAGGAGAGAGCACAGAGGAGTGCTATCAGATAGGAGAGAGCACAGAGGAGTGCTATCAGACAGGAGAGAGCACAGAGGAGTGCTATCAGACAGGAGAGAGCACAGAGGAGTCCTATCAGGAGAGAGCACAGAGGAGTGCTATCAGATAGGAGAGAGCACAGAGGAGTGCTATCAGATAGGAGAGAGCACAGAGGAGTGCTATCAGGCAGGAGAGAGCACAGAGGAGTGCTATCAGACAGGAGAGAGGACAGAGGAGTGCTATCAGACAGGAGAGAGCATAGAGGAGTGCTATCAGACAGGAGAGAGCACAGAGGAGTACTATCAGGCAGGAGAGAGCACAGATGAGTGCTATCAGACAGGAGAGAGCACATAGGAATCTTATCAGACAGGAGAGAGCACAGATGAGTACTATCAGACAGGAGAGAGCCCAGAGGAGTACTATCAGACAGGAGAGAGCACATAGGAGTACTATCAGACAGGAGAGTGCACAGAGGAGTGCTATCAGACAGGATAGAGCACAGAGGAATCTTATCAGACAGGAGAGAGCCCAGAGGAGTATTATCAGACAGGAGAGAGCACAGAGGAGTGCTATCAGACAGGAGAGAGCACAGAGTAGTACTATCAGACAGGAGAGATCACAGAGGAGTACTATCAGACAGGAGAGAGTACAAAGGAGTCCTATCAGAAAGGAGAAAGCACAGAGTGGTACTATCAGACTGGAGAGCGCATAGAGGAGTCCTATAAGAAAGGAGAGAGCACAAAGTAGTACTATCAGACAGGACAGAGCACAGAGGAGTCCTATCAGACAGGAGAGAGTACAGAGGAGTGCTATCAGACAGGAGAGAGTACAGAGGAGTGCTATCAGAAAGGAGAAAGCACAGAGTAGTACTATCAGTAAGGAGAGAGTACAGAGGAGTGCTATCACACAGGAGAGAGTACAGAGGAGTCCTATCAGACAGGAGAGAGTACAGAGTGGTACTATCAGACTGGAGAGAGCACAGAGGAGTGCTATTAGACTGGAGAGAGCACAGAAGAATGCTATCAGACAAATTGACATCTTCCAGCATGACTGGCAGTTATAATTAATCTATATATATATATATAAAACGTAATGTGTGTGTATGTATGCGTGTGTGTGCTCTCTCCTATGTGATAGTACTCCCCCGTACTCTCTCAGCATCACGTCCAAACGGCTAAAGATATTAACATGAAATTTGGCACACATGTTACTTATATGTCAACAACAAATATAGGCTAGGTGATTTAACCCTTACCCCCCCCCCCCCCAGGTGAGGTGGTACTTAACGCACCAGGACGTACATTTGAGTCCTATGCATAACCGCAAGCATCGGAGTGATGCCCGGATCATGCGCTGCATGTCCCGGCTGCTGATAGCGCAGATGTCCGCCATTAGCCCCTCAAATGCCGTGATCAATACAGATCACGGCATCTGCAGAATTGGGGGTAACTAAAATGGATGATCGGATTGCCCGCAGTGCTGCAGCGGCAAACCAATCATCCAGAACGGCAGACGAAGGTCCCCTCACTTGCCTCCGCTGCCTTCCACGGGTCGACCAGAGCAGAAGATGACCAATAACACTGATCAGTGCTATGCCCTATGAATAGCACTGAACAGTATTAGCAATTGAATGATTGCTATAAATAGTCCCCTATGGGGACTATTTAACCCCTTAAGGACCAGGCCATTTTACACCTTAAGGACCAGAGCGTTTTTTGGAAATCTGACCACTGTCACTTTAAACATTAATAATTCTGGAATGCTTTTAGTTATCATTCTGATTCCGAGATTGCTTTTTCGTGACATATTCTACTTTAACTTAGTGGTAAAATTTTATGGTAACTTGCATCCCCAAATTTGATGAAAAAAATGAAAATTTTGCATTTTTCTAACTTTGAAGCTCTCTGCTTGTAAGGAAAATGGATATTCAAAATACATTTTTTTGAGGGTTCACATATACAATATGTCTACTTTATGTTTGCATCATAAAATTTATGAGTTTTTACTTTGGAAGACACCAGAGGGCTTCAAAGTTCAGCAGCAATTTTGAAATTTTTCACAAAATTTTCAAACTCGCTCTTTTTCAGGGACCAGTTCAGATTTGAAGTGAATCTGAAGGGTCTTCATATTAGAAATACCCGATAAAAGACCCCATTATAAAAACTATACCCCCCAAAGTATTCAAAATGACATTCAGTAAGTGTATTAACCCTTTAGGTGTTTCACAGGAATAGCAGCAAAGTGAAGGAGAAAATTCAAAATCTTAATTTTTTACACTCGCATGTTCTTGTAGACCCAATTTTTGAATTTTTGCAAGGGGTAAAGAGGAGAAAATTTTTACTTGTTTTTGAAACCCAATTTCTCTCGAGTAAGGACATACCTCATATGTCTATGTTAATTGTTCGGCGGGCGCAGTATAGGGCTCAGAAGGGAAGGAGCGACAAATGGTTTTTGTGGGGCATGTTACCTTTAGGAAGCCCCTATGGTGCCAGGACAGCAAAAAAAAAAAAAACACATGACATACCATTTTGGAAACTAGACCCCTCGGGGAACGTAACAAGCGGTAATGTGAACCTTTATACCCCACAGGTGTTTCACGACTTTTGTGTATGTAAAAGAACATTTTTTTTAACCTAAAATGCTTGTTTTCCCAAAAATTTTAAATTTTTAAAAAGGGTAATAGCAGAAAATACCCCCGAAATTTGTAACACAATTTCTCCCGAGTACGGCGATACCCCATATGTGACCCTAAACTGTTGCCTTGAAATACGACAGGGCTCCAAAGTGAGAGCGCCATGCGTATTTGAGGCCTAAATTAGGGACTTGCATAGGGGTGGACATAGGGGTATTCTACGCCAGTGATTCACAAACAGGGTGCCTCCAGCTGTTGTAAAACTCCCAGCATGCCTGGACAGTCAGTGGCTATCTGGCAATACTGGGAGTAGTTGTTTTGCAACAGCTGGAGGCTCCGTTTTGGAAACAGTGGCGTACCAGACATTTTTCATTTTTATTGGGGAGGGGGGCTGTGTAGGGGTATGTGCATATGTAGTGTTTTTTACTTTTTATTTTATTTTTTGTTAGTGTAGTAGTGAAGTGTTTTTAGGGTACAGTCGCACTGGTGGGGGTTCACAGTAGTTTCTTGCTGGCAGCTTGAGCTGCGGCAGAAAATTTGCCGCAGCTCAAACTTGCAGCCGGATACTTACTGTAAACCTCCGCCCATGTGAGTGTACCCTGTACGTTCACATTGGACATCCAGCTGTTGCAAAACTACAACTCCCAGCATGTACGGTCTATCAGTGCATGCTGGGAGTTGTAGTTTTGCAACCGCTGGAGGCTCCGTTTTGGATACAGTGACGTACCAGACGTTTTTCATTTTTATTGGGGAGGGGGGCTGTGTAGGGGCATGTGCATATGTAGTGTTTTTTTACTTTTTATTTTATTTTTTGTTAGTGTAGTAGTGTAGTGTTTTTAGGGTACAGTCGCACGGGCGGGGGTTCACAGTAGTTTCTCGCTGGCAGTTTGAGCTGCGACACAAAATTTGCCGCAGCTCAAACTTGCAGCCGGATACTTACTGTAATCCTGCGCCCATGTGAGTGTACCCTGTACGTTCACATTGGGGGGGGGAGAAACATCCAGCTGTTGCAAAACTACAACTCCCAGCATGTATGGTCTATCAGTGCATGCTGGGAGTTGTAGTTTTGCAACAGCTGGAGGCACACTGGTTGTGAAACACCGAGTTTGGTAACAAACTCAGTGTTTTGCAACCAGTGTGCCTTCAGCTGTTGCAAAAGCTACAACCCCCAGCATGTACGGACAGCGGAAGGGCATGCTGGGTCTTGTAGTTATGGAACAGCCGGAGGCATACTACTTTGACTGGGGATGCTGGGGATTGTAGTTATGCAACAGCTGGATACACACTGGTTTGCTACTTAACTCAGTGTGCCTTCAGCTGTTGCAAAACTACAACTCTCAGCAGTCACCGACAGCCAACGGGCATGCTGGGAGTTGTAGTTATGCAACCACCAGATGCACCACTACAACTCCCAGCATACACATTAGCTGTTTGTGCAAGCTGGGAGTTGTAGTTATACAACAGCTGAAGGTACACTTTTCCATAGAAAAAATGTGCATCCAGCTGTTGCAAAACTACAAGTCCCAGCATGCCCATAAGGGAATGCTGGGAGTTGTGGTGGTCTGCCTCCTGCTGTTGCATAACTACAGCTCCCAGCATGCCCTTTTTGCATGCTGGGAGCTGTTGCTAAGCAACAGCAGGAGGCTGTCACTCACCTCCTGCTGCTGCTCCACGCCGCCGTGCAGGTCAGTCCCTCGCCGCCGCCGCCGCTCTTGGGGCCCCGATCCCAACAGGGACGCCGGGGATCGGGGTCCCCAGCACCGGGGTCTTCTTCCCGCACCCGCTCACGTCCTCCGGAAGAGGGGCGGAGCGGGTTGCGGGAGTGACACCCGCAGCAGGCGCCCTGATTGGTCGGCCGGGAAACCGGCCGACGAATCAGGGCGATCGTGAGGTGGCACCAGTGCCACCTCACCCCTGCTGGCAATGGCTGTTCGGGGCCGTCTCTGACGGCCCCGATCAGCCAGTAAATCCGGGTCATCGGAGACCCGATTGACCCGGAATCCGCCGCAGATCGCTGGACTGAATTGTCCAGCGATCTGCAGCAATTGCCGACATTGGGGGACATAATGACCCCCCTGGGCGATATGCCCCGATGCCTGCTGAATGATTTCAGCAGGCATCCGGCACCGGCTCCGCTCCAGCTAGCGGCTAGAGCCGTAAATGCGCAGGGCGTATCCGTATGCCCTGTGTCCTTAAGGACTTGGAAACGGGGGCGTATGGATACGCCCTGTGTCCTTAAGGGGTTAAGTGTAAAAATAGAAGTTAAAAAAGTAAAAACATAAAAGTAGAAAAACTGTGAAAAACCCCTCCCCCAATAAAACGTAAATTGTCTAATTTTCCCTATTTCACCCCCAAAAAGTGTAAAAAAAAATAAAATGTATGTACATATTTGGTATCGCCGCGTGTGTAAATATCCGAACTGTTAAAATATAATGTTAATGATACTGTATGGTGAACGTAAAAACATTGACCCCTCATACCACCGCTTTTACGGAAAAATGAAAAAGTATTTTAAACGTACTAATTTGGTTTAAAAGTTAGCAATTTTTTTTTGCGCTACAGCAATAGAAAAGTATGTAATCATGGGTATAATTTTAATCATATTGACCCAAAGAATAAAGAACAGATGTCATTTTTATCGTAATTTGTATGGCGTGAAAACGAAACCTTCCAAAATTAGCAAGATTGAGGTTTTCTTTTTAATTTGCGCCATATGTTTTTTGGTAAAGTTAGTGATGGCATTACAACGGACAACTGGTCGCGCAAAAACCATCTGACATCAGAGCACTCCTACCATCGCTGATACTGTGAGTGCTAGGAGCGCACACGGAAATACAGCTGATGTTGGCTGGTGCAGCTCCCGGGATCGCCGCCGCATCAGCCCTCACTCCGCCACTCATATAGCCGCTGGCCAATGTTCACATCTCTCCCTCCCATAGCTGCCTGCCCCACCACTCACATGTTCGCCCACCACCACTCACATCTCTGCCTACCCGCCTCTTACATCTACCCTAGGGTTAGCAATACTACAACTCCCAGCATGCCCTGACAGTGTGGTCATGCTGGGAAATGTCATTTTGCTAATGCTAAGGGAGTTGTAACCATCTGCCTGCTCACATCTCCCCTTGCATTAGCAAAACTACAACTCCCAGCATGTCCTGACATACTAAGAGAGGGGGCTGAGGCCTGCATAGTGAGGCTACGCCCCCTCCCTTGGAGAGGAATTCAAGCAAGTGAGCAACAATAAAAGTTTAATAGAAAAAATAAAAAAATAAAATAGGTGCTAGACACATAACAATGAGATGTACATGTCAGGATTCGGTACTGAGCAATATATTTAAAAAACATAATAATAATTTTGTTGGATCTGACAGGTTCGCTTTAAAGGCTTTTATGCCAGGAATAGTTGAGGGTATTGGATATAAATTGGGGGGGGTCATCAATATCACTCATGTTATTCCACATTTTCTAGAGGGGTTTCTGTTCTCTTTCACCGAAAATGTGAAGAGAGGGAAGTAGTAATAGATAGGGAGGGCAGATTTATTATTTTGTATGATAAAATAGACAGAACGTGTGATTGCATTTGTTTATAATCCACCCCCTTTTAGGTAAACAAGATAATAAGGGAAATAAGAAATAATTACATCTTAAATATTGTTGTATTGTTCTAATGATTGTTATAAAATTAAATAAATACATTTTATTATTATCAAATCGTCAAAGATGATCAAAATGGAGTCACATCAGGTTCTGTTCATAGCAGATACGTAACCATGGCAACTCCAAGAACCAAAGAGTCGATGTGACATCATGTGATGTCATCATAGAACTCTGAAGGCATTACATTGCTCTGACAGCGCCCAGACCTTCATTCTGTAGATTGTTACAGAGCGATTTGCTATACTTTTGCAGTATTTGCCTTTTGTGCCTTTTTCTTCCTCTGCTATGGAGATTAAAGGATTGGGGTTCATCCCCCTCTTCATGGCCCTCTGGTGTATGGTCTGGATCTCCACCAGCTACACCATCACCATCATCCAAGGCCATATTACTTCCCCCCTGATCTATATCAGTGATATGGGGGTTTTCTTTCCTGAACAGATCCCATTCTGTATGGGATTTATAGGGATGGCCATTGCCTCTGTGGGTCTGACATGGCTGAATTATAGATTCATCTTGTTCCATCGTGAAGCCTTTGGACCCCGTCAGCCATTGATCCAGAAGACCCTACTAGTCATCGCTTGGTCATCCTGTGTCATGACTGTCATCATGTCATTATTTTCAACAACAGACTACCCGATGATCCATCGCATCGCCGCCATCGCTACATTCATCTGTGCTGGAATATACAACATGTGGCAATCCATCCTCCTGTACAAAGTGCCGGGAGCATCAAGAGTCATCTGCCATGTAAGAGCCATCTTCTCTTCTATGGCCCTTGCCTGTGTGTTTCTTATTATAGGAACTGGGGTCGTTGTATACATCCAACTGTTTGCTGGAGAATGTGAAGAGAGGATTGAAGCCTTTGTCAAAATCATCGAGTGGTCAATTCTGGTCCTCATCCTGCTGACGAATGTGACTTTCTATTCCACCATGGAACACCTATTGTTCACCATGTCCAGGAACACCTGCAGCATCTCCCTAAGGGTTCGGATCGATGCCTTTGGGGTATAGAGGACCATGCAGAACATCATAAGAACCTGTCATCTGTATGTTGAAGTTGGAATTTCACGCCACAGCCCAGAATTTACTACTGAAACAACTAGAACTGCGGCAAGTCTAGAGATAAAGACCTAGAGCCAAGAAATCCAACGGCACCAACCTCTCTCCATAACAGCAAGATGGAGGAATAGAACAGATTGTTATGTTCTTATAGGAAATGTCTTATTTAAAAAATGCATAAATAAATGAAAAAATTATGCAAACCTTCTCTTCTTCTTTGTAGTCCTAAACTCCTTAGATGTATAGGAATATGTGTACCTTAATTTTTTTGGGGGCTGCACAATATGTCACAATCACATCAGGAATTTTGCGCTTTGTGATATAGCGATTTCATCCATTGCAAAATTTTGCAATAACCTAGATGGTGCTGGGAGGAGAAACAATGAGCCACATGCTTGAGGGGCTGCACAGCACGGGAACCAACAAACAGGTGAAACACACCTGCCACCACAGGCTCGCCTCCCCTGCGGTACGGCCTGACCCCTCCAGCGAGCGTCTCCCTGTTTCTCCTCCCAGCAGTGCCTAGCGCTGGAAGGAGGTGTCCTAACCCCTCCCCAACTGGCCACTGCTGCATATATGTGGTGCAGCCGTGCAACGGGTCTATAAAGCAAACTCAGGAGTGGAGCTCGCTTTATACTGGCTAATGCTGTGCAATATCGATCAGGTGAGCTCCATTAACCCTTAAGATGCCTCAATTAAAGTTGGTTGCCTCAAACAAGTACTGGTAGCTCAATGGAATTTGATCGGGACAGGGGCGGCAAATTTGCGGGGTCCTGATCAGCTCAGAGGACGGGCCGAGGATCACTACCTGCCTCCTATATTGCAGACAGCCTCTGCAGCATGTACTAATGGAGCGCTGAAAGATTAATTACACTAACAGATACAAAAACTTTTTATATGTTGTACAATTTTTGTACCTCAGCACTTGCACTTTGATAATATAGATGTGCTTATATATTAATTTGTTTCACTTATGTTTTTCATGTTTGTCTTCATTTATTTTTGATATTTCATGAATTTAGCTTTTTTTATTATTTATTATATTTCCATGTATTTTTCACGTGTACATGTATTTATTCACTTTGGTCCCCTTATAGGGTATCATCTAGTACAGTCACTAATAATATTAATATATTTTTCATCTTTTTTTAATCTATTTTATATTTCTCTATGCACTCAATTTTCCCTTTACACATATATATATATATATATATATATATATGTGTAGAGTGCTTAGTGGCCCTTGAAACCTCCGTCACACCAGGAGTGGTGAACTCGCCCTGAGTTAAATATAGTGTTGAGCGGCATAGGCCATATTCAAATTCGCGAATATATGGACGAATATTCGTCATATTCGCGAATATTGACATATTCGTAATAGTCTCATTTTATTTTCGCATATGCGAATATTCGCACATGCGAAAATTAACATATACGAAAATTTGTATATACCAAAATTAACGTATGCGAAAATGCGCATATGCGAAAATGCGCATATGCACATTTTCGCATATGCGAAAATTCGCACGCCAGTCTCACACAGTAGTATTAGAACCTTCTTACACCACATAAGCTGGAAGCAGAGAGGGATGATCACTGTGATGTGTACTGTGAAAAAAAAAAATACGAATATTCGTAATTACGAATATATAGCGCTATATTCGCGAATATTCGCGAATTCGCGAATATGCGATATTCGCGAATAAAATTCGAATTGCGAATATTCGCGAGCAACACTAGTTAAATACTCATTCCGTTTAGTTGGTCTAAAGCCCCTCATCTCAGCCAAGCCAGTTCACCCTGCTCTGTACTGATGAGGGGCAAGTAACCTGAAACAGCTTCTACAGCAACCTCTACGCCCCCAAGTCATCCGACCCCGAAGCCGCCGAGAGCCTCCTGTCAAGTATCACTAATATGGTTGATCCCGCAGGTGACGCGGCTATGGACGATCCCTTGACGGTGGGGGAGCTGCTCTCTGCCGCTAAATCCTTCAAGCCTGGCAGGACCCCGGGCGGTGACGGTCTCCCGGCCGAGCTCTATGTAGCGCTGGGTGACCTGATCTGCCCGGACCTGTTGGAGGTGTACGAGGAGATGGTGGTGGGGGGCAGAATGCCTCCGTCGTTGAGGGAAGGGATGATCACAATCTTGGGGGAGAGATGTGACCTGAAAAACTGGCGTCCCATCTCTCTCCTGAACGTGGACTACAAGATCCTCGCCATGGTGCTGGCCAACAGGCTGAAATCTGTCATCGGGCAGATTGTCCATCCGGACCAGACCTGCGGCATTCCTGGTCGCAGGATTGCTGACAGCCTTGCCCTTGTAAGAGACACGGTCCATTACATCCAGGATCAGGAGAAGGCAGGCTAGGTCTGGGGAAGATGTTTTGCTCTTTTGTTAACGTCATGTATAGAGCTCTTCGCTGAGACTATCCGGACTGTGGAGCTCCAGAAAGCTCTCTATTGAAGGCAAGGCACTGGTCCTGCGGAGTGAAGTTTTGCCTGTGCTCCAGTATACCGCACAGGCCTGGCCTCCCCATACCACCCTTTGCAAGGCCATCACCCGGACAGTGTTTCGCTTAATCTGGGGCAAAATGGACAGAGTCAAGAGGACTGTGATGTACAAGGATCCCCGCAAGGGTGGGAAGGGAATACCCGATATCCCCACTCTGCTGAGGGCCTCCTTTGCATGTGTCAGCGTGCAGTGGACTCTTGTTGAAAAGACTGGCTCAGCGGGCAGGTCCATGTCTCGCTTGTCTCTCATGCCCCTCTGGAGACAGCTCGGCTGGGACAGGTGGGACAACTGGAACGCTCCCTGGTTCTATGGGGATGTTGTCCGGTTTGTGTGGGAGTACCAGCTGGAAGGACTGAAACCTGACCTATGGAAGCCGAAAACAATCTACAAGCTCATCCAAGCTAAGGACTTGACTGAGCTGGTTCCGGGACTCCTTCAGCCACTGCAGAGACAGTTTGGACTAATGTGGCCTCAAAGCGGCTTACCAATGGACACAAGGACTTGTCGTGGATGGCCGTCAAGGGAGGACTCTCTCTCAGGTCGTTCATGCACTGCCCCCGGTGCCCCTATGTGGAGGAAACATCTTTGCACATGTTTTGGCAGTGCCCCTTTGCACAGGGTCTGTTGGATGCCCGGGAACATGAACTCAGAGACCCTGTACCCAGGAACTGCCTATCGTACCATTCGGTGCTTTACGGTCTGTTCCCTGAGACCCACAATGTGGAGGCTATCCAGGAGGCCTGGCGCCTTATGAACTGTTTTAAGGACGCAGTGTGGCTTGCCAGGAACCGCCTCGTGATCATCAGGGAGAACATGTCCGTCCGGGACTGCCGCAGGTTCATCAAGAGCCTGCTCAGAGACTATTCCATCTTGGACAGCCTGGCCGTCGATGAGGAAGAAGAGGAGTGAAGACCCCTCTCCTTCTCCCATGTCTCCTTGAAGATACAGCCCATCAGTTTAGCCCTGTAATCCGCCCCCTCCCCACCCCCACATAGTCGCCCACGCCCCTACCCCGATCACAGATTGTATTGTTTTTCGATATCTTGTGCTTTTCTATTACAGGATTGAGTGGAGTGTTAGAGTAGCATGATGTGTGATGTATAGCTTAGGGAACCTTTGCTGTGTATTGTACTGTCATGCTTTGTGTGATTGTAATTTATTGTATGACTTGTAATGACTGAATGGACAATAAAGCTCTTTCAATAAACCCCGAAACAACTGTCTGCAGATGAGTACTCTTTCCTTCTGGAGAGAGAGTTCTGGCATGGCATTAATCCCGATAAGCTTTTTATATTCCGTAACTGGAGCTAAGCTGATACCAGGGAACATCGCCTGAAAAGGTGATGTAATGAGCTGATTTGCATATTCCCCTACCCAGAATGCCTGCGGAGTGCTTAGTGGCCCTTAAAAGCTCCGTCACACCAGGAGTGGTGAACTCTTCCTGAGTTAAATACTCATCCCGTTTAGTGTATATATATATATATATATATATATATATATATATATATATATATTTGTATATTTATCCACTTTTGTTTATTATACCCTCATATACTGTTATATTGTACCATTTCAACATTATATATAATAGCCCCCCCCATTCTATATCGATATATGTAGCATATTCATTCATATATTTATTTATCTATATTTATCTATTTTTATGCTATCTGTGTTGCCCTGTGCATTATGCTACCTCATGTGTGTTGTTGTGGGACATTATCTTCTTTCTTTTATAAATGATTCTCTTATTACCTTATGTGCCGTTGGCCCCCCTGCTTTTGATATCTACATGAATTAATATACAGTAGTCCCTCAAGTTACAATATTAATAGGTTCCAGGACGACCATTGTATGTTGAAACCATTGTATGTTGAGACCATAACTCTATGGAAACCTGGTAATTGGTTCTGAAGCCCCAAAATGTCATCTAAAAATAGGAAAAAGTGAGGAATAAAGAAAAATAAGTAGATAAGTAATACAGATAAAGCAAATCCTTACATATAAAAGTAATAAAGATCTGCTGGGAGCTGTAATCACTGTCTATTTAGAGGACCGGAGCTTCTTCAGGGTCCTGTACAGTACACGCAACGTCCTAAAAAAGTAAAATGAAGCCGCCCTTACTTGGTGTCCAAAGGAGCAGCTAACCCTGGTACAGGTAAAGAGTAGTACAGAACATGTAATACCTCCCTGTACTGTAGGGGGCGCTACCAGACAGCCAGTCAGTACATGCACTTTAGGAATACAGGGGTTTTATCAGTGAATGACCATTCTGATTGGTTGGTTCTTCCAGCCATTGACATGTTTTGCAGATTCCATAGCATTGTATGTTGAGTCTGGTTTCAAGTTACAATGATCCAGAAAGGACCATTGATTGTTGAAACGAATGTATGTTGAGGCCATCGTAAGTTGAGGGATCACTGTATTATATATATATATATATATATATATATATATATATATATATATATATATATATAGTGTCCCGGTACGTACTGTATTGCATACTGTACCTTGTCGATATGTGGGTTTTTTCAGGCATTTTTTTTTATTCGTAGGGTACCATTTATATTTCGTTGGGTACCATTTAAAAAATAAATAAAAAAAGATACAGTAGTGAAGGAAAAAATTGTATCTAATGAAATTTATCTTTTTTATTCCAAAATTTTTATTCATTTTTAAACAGGGATCAATTTTTGTGGGCGTGGACCGAAAAATGTAGCCGACAATAATAAAAATGTAGTGTGTGTGTGTTTTTAATTTTTTTAGGTAGTACTACTACTCCCAGCACGGAATACACAGCTCCATGATGGGAGTAGTAGTACCTGTACAAATTGACAGATCGCCCGTTGCGATCCTCTTGTATAATTTATAGATGCGGACGGCCGCCCTTCTATGGTCCCCTGCACGGCCGTATATAAACACATATTCATATTTCCCGCAGAGAGCTGTGATTGGCCAGATGGTTCCAGCCAATCACAGCTCTCTGTGGGAAATAGGAATATGTGTATATATACGGCCGTGCAGGGGACCATAGAAGAGCGTTCGGCTGCATCTATACATTATACAGGAGGATCGCAGCAGGTGTCAGGAGTGACTTCCACTGTGATCTTTCCTTAACTGCAGGTACTACTACTCCCAACATGGAGCACACTCTGCTCAATGCTGAGAGATGTAGTACCTGCATTAATAGACAGATCACAGGGAGGATCAGAAGTTACACTCGCTGCAATATGTCTATTAATGCAGGTACTACAGCTCCCAGCATTGAGCAGAGTGTGCTCCATGTTGGGAGTAGTAGTACTTGCAGTTAAGGACACATCACAGTGGATGTCACTCTACTGATATCCGCTGTGATTGTCCTGTCTATAGCAGAGATGGAGCAGCTTTCTCCTGCGCTCGCATCTCTGTACTATACTCCGGCCACTCACTCATTCATATTTCCCTCAGAGCTGTGATTGGCTGCAACCATCCGGCCAATCACCACTCTGGGCGGAAAATATGAATGAGTGAGTGGCCGTCTCTCCTGCAGCACCCGGGAGCATCGCGGGCTGCTGCTGCATACCTGGGCAGCCGGGGGTCCTACAAAGACCCCCAGGTCTGCCCTGGGTATTGCCTGTAGGACGTGCCAGAGGCACGTCCTAATATGCTGCCTGCTATTGATAACTGGCAGGCAGCATATAACTGCAATGCTTTGGAATACTAAGTATTCCAAAGCATTAAAAAGTGTATAAATAAATAAAATAAAAGTATAAAAATAAATAAAAATGTAATAAAAGTGTAATAAAAAAAATAATAATAAAAAAAAAAATATATATATATATATATTTATTAAAAATACATTTATTAAATGAATCTAATTTTAAAAAAATGCATAATGTGTAGGATCGCATGTAATATGCTGCGGATGTCCACCATGTGATCCTACACATTATGCAGCAGTCACGGTAATGAGCTCCCTGCTGCGGCTGGGTAGCTTTGTGTGTCCACTCATAGCGGCGGATTTACCGCCAGCAGTCATGAGCAGACACACTGAGCTACCCAGCCGCAGCAGTGATGGATATATTCGCCATGAGCGGGTGCTTATTGCCACAACATGGCGGATATATCCATCAGGAGCCTTAACTGTCACAGACAGACGCGTTATACTGCCAGCCGACTAAGGACCAATCAGAGAGGTCCCTGGTCCAGCCAATAACTTGTAGGGGTGCGGTATATAAATGGGGTCACTTGTGGGGGTGGGGGTACTGTTCTGCCCTGAAAGCCAAATGGCGCTCCTCTCCTTCTGAGTCCTACCACGCGGCCAAGTAACCATATATGGCCAAAGCGGGGGTATTTCCGAACATGGGACAAGCAGCTAAATAAAATATAGGGTGCATTTCTTTCAATATCAGAAGTGATGTACAAAAAATATGCCCCCCAAATGATGCATTTGTGAAAAATTGCAAATTTCGAATTTTTAACACTGACTTTGTAATAATTCCTGCCAAAAAACTATGGTGTTAAAATACTCACTGTACCCCCTAGCGAATACCTTGAGGGGTCTAGTTTTTAAAATGGGGTCATTTGGGGGGTGTTCCTATGTTCTACTACCTTTTAATTTCTGCAAACCTTGCATAGCACATAAAAAAAGATGTACTTTTCAAATTTTCAAAATTTCAAGTTAAATTGTTAGGCTTCTAACTAATTTAAAATGTTAATTAAAAACAAAAAATGATGTAAAAATAAAGTAGACATCTGAAAGTATAAGTTTCATAAACTATTTGGTCAGTATGTATAAATATATGCAACCTATTAGTGTTAAAATAGCAAAAAATCGTAATTTTTTGTAAAAATTTCATGATTTTTTGCATTGTAAAAAAAACTACAAATGATATCGTCTGACGTTTACTATGTACATGAAGGACAACTTGTGACAAAAAAACAATTTCAGAATTATCGTGATTGGCAAAACGTTACCAGAGTTATTCTCTAATAAAGTCAGACATCCCCGATTTGAAAAAAACAGGCCTGGTCTTTCAGGGGCGTACAGGTTTATTTGCATTGGTCCTTAAGGGGTTAAACATTAATTAAAATTTAGAATTTAGTTATAAAAAATGTATATTTCGTTAAATACATTTTTTCCCATCACTAGTGCATCCTTTTTTTTTTTTTTTTTTGGCACCCAACAAATTTTGGGTACCCGAAAAAAAGGCCAAAGGTGCCAAAAATGCAATTTCCACACAAATGAAAAAACTCAAGAAAAAAACGCCAGACACAGGACATTGCACTGGCGTTTTTTCAGGCGTTTTTTTCAGGCGTTTTTTTCAACCCAAAAAGCGCAGGACAAAAAAACAAGTAGAAACTTAGCCTAAGAGAGCAGCACAATAATTGGCATATGGGTCCCCGAGCTACAAACCTCTGGTTGCTATGGGCAACAGCACCCCTCTTCCTCTGTTACCATGGAGACACAGACTCATTTGTCATTTTAAAGACATCAGAATACATTTGGTTAAACCTGCCTATTTGGGCCAGGTGACCACATTGAAAACTCCCACCTTATATGAAAGGGGTCTCCAAACTGTGGACCTCCAGTTGATGGAAAACTACAACTCCCAGCATGCCCAGACAGCCACTGACTCCTGGAGGGAACTGTATGCCTCTGAGACGGACTGTACTTTTTCTAAAACCTGCATAAGACCTTTTCAAGTTTAACTCCAGCAAAAGAATAAAATCTTCCAGTATTTTGGCAAGAACAGTGGTTTTCAAACTGTTATGAAACTACAACTCCCAGCATGCCTAGAGTATAGGGGGCACTTGATTCAATCATCTGGATCACAGATGGTCATGCTAGAAGCTGTAGGTCCCCAACATGTTGGGGTTCATTGGTCTAGGAGAGCGGTCTCCAAACTGTGCACCTCCAGATGTTGCAAAACTACAACTCCCAGCATGCCTGAAGCATAGAGGACTAATTGCCTTGATTCCATCCTTTGGGTCACAGATGGGCATGCTAGGAGATGTAGGTTCTCAACAGGTTGGGGATCATTGGTCTAGGAGAGTGGTCTCGAAACTGTGGACCTCCAGATGTTGTGAAACTACAACTCCCAGCATGCCCGGAGTATAGAGGACGCTCATTGCCTAGATTACATCATTTGGATCAAAGATGGTCATTCTAGGAGCTGTAGGTTCTCAACAGGTTGGGGATCATTAGTCTAGGAGATTGGTCTCCAAATTGTGGCCCTCCCGATGTTGCAAAACTACAACTCCCAGCATGCCTGGACAGCCAACGGCTGTCCAGGCATGCTGGGAGTTGTAGTTTTGCAATTTCTTGATGTCCACAGTTTGAGAGATCAGTTTAACAAAGTAGCTTCTAGAGATAAAGTACACAAATGCTAAAATACAAGAATTTTTGCAAAATCAAACTTTTCCGCTTAAACACATTTCAAGAATTAAAGGGGTAGTCCAAAGCCTTTTTTTTTTTTTTTTTTTTTTTATATATATCAACTGGCTCCAGAAAGTTAAACAGATTTGTAAATTACTTCTATTAAAAAATCTTAATCCTTCCAATAATTATCAGCTGCTGAAGGTGAGTTGTTCTTTACTGTCTGGCAACAGTGCTCTCTGCTGACATCTCTGCTTGTCTCAGGAACTGCACAGAGTAGAAGAGGTTTGCTATGGGGATTTGCTTCTACTCTGGACAGTTCCAGAGACAGGTGTCATCAGAGAGCACTTAGACAGAAAAGAACAACTCAACTTCAGCAGCTCATAAGTACTGAAAGGATTAAGATTTTTTTAATAGAAGTAATTTACAATTCTATTAACTTTCTGGAGCCAGTTGATATATAAAAAACTGTTTTTACCTGGATAACCCCTTTAAGAAAAAATATGGCATCAGCTTTATGTTAAATAAAACCTCCGAAGAAATAGAATTTCCTTTTTTCAATGATAGGGTAATAAAGGAAGATAACTGTTAACAAATACAGGATAGCTAAAATAAAATAAAAATCCAAAGAGATAAAACAACCCTGAATCCACAAACGATAGCCAATACATGTGCAGAATATTAAATTCATACAACCAAACTTAAAGGGGTACTCCAGTGGAAAACTATTTTTAATTTTTTTATTTTTAAATCAACTGGTTCCAGAAAGTTGAACAGATTTGTAAATTACTTCTATTTGAAAATCTTAATCTTTCCAGTACTTATCAGCTGCTGTAGGCTCCACAGGAAGTTGTGTAGTTATTTCCAGTCTGACCACAGTGCTCTCTGCTGACACCTCTGTCCATGTCAGGAACTGTTCGGAGCGGGAGAGGTTTGCTATTGGAATTTTTTCCTACTCTGCACAGTTCCTGACTAGTGTTGCTCGCAAATATTCGCAATGCGAATTTTATTCGCGAATATCGCATATTCGCGAATTCGCGAATATTCGCGAATATAGCACTATATATATGTAATTACGAATATTCGTTGTTTTTTTTTTTTTCCACAGTACACATCACAGTGATCATCCCTCTCTGCTTCCAGCTTGTGTGGTGTAAGAAGGCTCTAATACTACTGTGTGAGACTGGCGTGCGAATTTTTGCTTATGCTAATTTTTTTATATGCTAATTTCCACATATGCTAATTTTCGCATACGCAAATTTTCGTCCATATATTCGCGAATTCGAATATGGCCTATGCCGCTCAACACTATTCCTGACACGGACAGAGGTGGCAACAGAGAGCACTGTGGTCAAACTGGAAAGAACTACACAACTTCCTCTGGAGTATTCAGCAGCTGATAAGTACTGGAAGGATTAATATTTTTTTTTTTATATAGAAGTCATTTACAAATCTGTATAACTTTCTGGCACCAGTTGATTTGAAAACATTTGTTTTCCACCAGAGTACCCCTTAAAGTTTGGTTATATGAATTTAATATTCTGCACATGTATTGTACCCCTTTAATCTACCGTCTATCGGCGCCTCTGCTATAGTCCGTTATAATGTAACAAAAGGAAAGACAGTCTTGACGCCCTTTCACAGTGCCGCACCAAGGCCGGGTTGCTGCTCGTATGAATTAAGGAAATGCACTCCAAGCAATGACAAGTCCTCACTACAAAACTAAATAGACATAAATGAGTATAAATATAATTATAATAATAATCCAGACATTGATTGTGATCCTGGCAGCAGAGTCTTCAGGTAGAAGTTAATTCACAATCAATACTGGGAAACCAACCAACAATGGCCGCCAAATACTAAAGCAATACAATTAATTTTCCTTTTTAAGGAACGTCATTGAACATCTTGTTAACATTAAAAAATCGTAGCCGGATGCCGTGATCAAGACATCATGACCACGACCCCTCGTGACGTCACACCATGCCCCCTCCATTCATGTCTATGGGAGGGGGCGTGTCGGCCGACACGCCCCCTCCCATAGACATGAATGGAGGGGGCGTGACGTGACATTACGAGGGGAGTGGCCATGACATCACGACCACTGCCGCAGGAGCACGGTGTTTGTTTAAAACTGTGGGAGCTGCGGGAGATCGTCCTGGGGACGTCCTGGGTCCTTAAAGCCCAGGGTGCGGGGACGTCCCCTTACATCCTAGGTCCTTAAGGGGTTAAGTGCATAGAAATCCTAGGATGTGGACATATATCGACACAATTTCCCTATGACAAATGTACCAGTTAAAGAGAACCTCTCATGATCTTGTTAAATGTTATAATCCACCCAGGTCACTGCTCCCATCATGATAACCCCCCCCCCCCCCCCTGCCTTTATTTTTATTATTTTTTTGTTTTCTGCCTTGATATTGCTCTGTATTTTCTGCTCACTCTCAGTGAGCTCCACAGACTGGGAAGGGGCGTTCCCCAGCAGGCTGTGACATCATCTGAAGCCATACAGGGGAGAACTTCCTCCCTCACTCTGCTACACACAGCCCAGAACTGTTCAATGTGAGATGAGCTATGATTGGATAAGGCTGCACAAACACACCCCTCAGCATTTCCTGATTTTGGACTTCTGCCCGGCCAGTAGGAGTCCAAAGTCTGTGCAAGAGATGGGGGGAAATGTGCTCTGGACAAGTAGGGAGACACCTAGTGGCAGCATTTTTAAACACAAATAAAACATAGAAAACTTCATTTTTTTTAAAACAAAGTACATAAAAAAGATTTTTTATTTACCATAAGGAGTGCAATAGTAAAAATCAGTTTTAATGAGAGTGACCCTTTAAACAAACAACAAAAAGTGTTGTCATGAGGACGTAGCATATATCTAAAGAGAACTGTATGTGCCCACTGTTATCTAAGCTCCCTAGGTGACCTAGGGTGTACAGTGACCCCCTGACCTACGATGGCCCCGACATACGATCATTTCAACATACGATGGACTCTCAGAGGCCATCGCATGTTGAAGGCAGCATCAACATACGATTCTTTTGTATGTCGGGGCCATCGCATAAACGGCTATCCGGCAGCGCAGACTGCTTCAGCTGCCCCCGGATAGCCGTTTACGGTGCCCCGTGTGGTCCGCTGACGATCACTTACCTGTCTTCGGGGCTCCGGCGCGTCCTCTTCGGGATCCCCTGCATCGCCGGCGCTCTCCATCGTCGTCATCACGTCGCTGCGCACGTCGTCCCGTCATCCAATAGGAGCGGCGTACGTAGCGACGTGATGGCGGCGACGGAGAGCGAGGATGCCGGGGAAGCAGAGGCCTTGCCGGAGCGTCGGGGACGCCCCGGGGACGCGGCAACAGTGATGGAGGGCGATGTCCAGGGCAGCGGTGACGGTCCAGAGCGGCGGGGACATGTGAGTATAACCTCCAATACCAGTGGTCTTCAACCTGCGGACCTCCAGATGTTGCAAAACTACAACTCCCAGCATGCCCGGACAGCCGTTGGCTGTCCGGGCATGCTGGGTGTTGTAGTTTTGCAACATCTGGAGGTCCGCAGGTTGTAGACCACTGTCCTATACTTTACATTGCACGGATCCCTCAACATACGATGGTCCATTTGGAACGGATTACCATCGGATGTTGAGGGACCACTGTATCTGTATGTGTCTGACGTACACACGAACATTGATTGGAAAGTGTCAGAGGCAGAAAGGACATGCTATGTGATCAGGGAAAATGTTAAAGGGGTACTCCAATGTATGCCTTATCCAAAGGATTAGGGATAAGTGTCTGCGTCCAAGGAGTCTAACCGCTGGGACCCCCGTGATCTCCTGCCTGACGTCCGGGCTCTACACATACACAGAGCCGTGTCGTCCACCACACAAAGGGGAGATTTATCAAAACCTGTCCAGAGGAAAAGTTGTCCAGTTGCCCATAGCAACCAATCAGATCGCTTCTTTCATTTTGCAGAGGCCTTGTTAAAAATGAAAGAAGGGATCTGATTGGTTGCTATGGGCAACTGGGCAACTTTTCCTCTGGACAGGTTTTGATAAATCTCCCCCAAAGTGCTGAAGGAGATGATGCCCCCTTTATGCACCCGAGTACATTGCTTCAGCTCTCTCATAAGATGTAAGGAGGGTCCGGACCCCCCATCAGACACTTATCCCATCTCCTTCAGATAGGGGGATATGTCTCTCTCTAAACTGGACGACTCATTTAATACTCAATTGTCAAAGTGTCTTCCATATTACAGTCCGAATAATAGGTCAGAGGCAAATAGAGACGTTTATTTATGATCCAATAGGACACAAGGAAAAATCTTTGTGAGAAAACATCTTTTTGTTTAATTGATTTGCACTTTTACAGCCAATTTTTTTAAAATCATTTTTAAAATCTATAAATTTGGAAATTCAGCAATTTTCTAGAAGCAGAAATGTCCTAGTTTGTTATGTGACTAATACTAAGAACTACTTTACATATGTAGATCAGAGAGTTTCTTCTGTAATTAATGTCCTCAACGTCCGGTCCCTGATGTCCCATATGATTGTATAATCCACTGTAATCCATAGATAATCTATAGACAGGAAGATACAATTGTAAGGGCTGCCAAACTGATACTTGGGGCAGATGGATAGGAGAGATAGATAGATAGATAGATAGATAGATATGAGATAGATAGATAGATAGATATGAGATAGATTGTTATGAGATAGATAGATAAATAGATAGATATGAGATAGATAGATAGATAGATAGATAGATATGAGATAGATAGATAGATATGAGATAGATAGATAGATAGATAGATATGAGATAGATAGATAGATATGAGATAGATAGATAGATATGAGATAGATAGATAGATAGATAGATATGTAGAGGGTAGGCAGCACAACCACGTATTCTGACGGAATCTTGGGGTGCAAGCAAGGATAGCAGTCCCACTCGCAGATGGCTCAAATAATCCAAGATGCAGAAAGTACAGCAGCACACCCAGTAGTAAAGTGCAAAAATTGGGATTTATTGACCATTATCAAATGCGTCGTTTCAACGGCATCCCGCCATCTTTTTCAAGCATGCTTGAAAAAGATGGCGGGATGCCGTCGAAACGTCGCATTTGATATGGGTCAATAAATCCCAATTTTTGCACTTTACTACTGGGTGTGCTGCTGTACTTTCTGCATCTTGGATAGATAAATAGATATGAGATAGATAGATATGAGATAGATAGATATGAAATAGATAGATAGATAGATATGAGATAGATAGATATGAGATAGATAGATAGATAGATATGAGATAGATAGATAGATAGATAGATAGATATGAGATAGATAGATATGCGATAGATATATATGAGATAGATAGATAAGAGATAGATAGAAAAGAGATAGATAGATAGATAGATAGATAGATAGATAAGAGATAGATAGATAAGAGATAGATAGATAAATAGATATGAGATAGATAGATAGATATGAGACGGATAGATATGAGATAGATAGCTATGATATATAGATAGATAGATATGAGATAGATATGATATATAGATAGATAGATATGAGATAGATAGATAGATAAGAGATAGATAGATAGATAGATAGATAGATAGATAGATATGAGATAGATAGATATGAGATAGATAGATATGAGACAGATAGATATGAGATAGATAGCTATGATATATAGATAGATATGAGATAGATATGATATATAGATAGATAGATATGAGATAGATAGATAGATAGATAAGAGATAGATAGATAGATAGATAGATATGAGATAGATAGATATGAGATAGATAGATATGAGATAGATATGACATAGATAGATAGATAGATATGAGATAGATAGATATGAGATAGATAGATGGGAGATAGAAAGCTACAAGATAGATAGATAGATAGATAGATAGATAGATAGATATGAGATAGATAGATAGATAGATAGATAGATATGAGATAGATAGATAGATATGAGATAGATAGATAGATAGATAGATAGATATGAGATAGAAAGATATGAGATAGATAGATAGATAGATAGATAGATATGAGATAGATATGATAGAGATAGATAGATATGAGATAGATAGATATGAGATAGATAGATAGATAGATAGATATGAGATAGAGAGATAGATAGATATGGTCATGTCCCCACATGATATGATCAGTAATTATCCTTCCTGTGGGGTGAGTGCTCCTCTTCCTCGGTGTCTCCCGTCATCTCATACATTACATTTCTGTCTCCCATTAATCCTTCCAGCACCTGACAGCTCCTCACACAACTATTGGCGGTGCAGTGACAGGCGGTAGATCCGGCTCTGTAGGCAGGTGAGGTTCGGTGTCTTCTGTGAGTACAAATAATCTGTACAGAGGAATTATGGGGAAAATGCATCATTTCCAGTAAATCATTAAAACCTCAGCACGGCTGTAAATAGTGACAGTCAGCGCCGACATGGAGGGGGATTAAAAATGACTGCAGTGTTCTGTCCGTCACCGAGCGAGCATCAGGTTGATACCATGAACACAAATGATGTCATATTTTCTATTATAATGGTTCTTAAAGGGGTGCTAATTTTACCATTGAGGCCCTTTTGAATACGGAGCTGATACATCGGTTCACAGGGGCGTTATCACAGTAATACAGCGGTCCCTCAAATTACAGTATTAATCGGTTCTAGGGCGACCATTGTAAGTTGAGACCATTGTATGTTGAGACCATAACTCTATGGAAACCTGGTAATTGGTTCTGAAGCCCCAAAATGTCCTCCAAAAATAGGAACAAAAATGGATGAAAGAAAAATAAGTAGATAACTAATACAGATAAAGAAAATCCTTATATATAAAAGTAATAAAGATCTGCTGGGAGCTGTAATCACTGTCTATGTAGAGGACCGGAGCTTCTTCAGGGTCCTGTACAGTACACGCAATGTCCTAGAAAAGTAAGATGGAGCCGCCCTCACCTGGTGTCCAAAGGAGCAGCTATCCCTGGTACAGGTAAAGAGTACAGAACATGTAATACCTCCCTGTACTGTAGGGGGCGCTACCAGACACCAGTCAGTGCATACACTTCAGTAATACAGATAAAGAGTAGTACAGAACATGTAATATCTCCCTGTACTGTAGGGGGCTCTACCAGACATCAGTCAGTGCATACACTTCAGTAATACAGGTAAAGAGTACAGAACATGTAATACCTCCCTGTACTGTAGGGGGCGCTACCAGACACCAGTCAGTGCATACACTTCAGTAATACAGGTAAAGAGTACAGAACACGTAATACCACCCTGTACTGTAGGGGGCACTACCAGACATCAGTCAGTGCATACACTTCAGTAATACAGGTAAAGAGTACAGAACATGTAATACCTCCCTGTACTGTAGGAGGCGCTACCAGACACCAGTCAGTGCATGCACTTCAGTAATACAGGGGTTTTACCAGTGAATTTCCATTCTAATTGGTCAGATCTTCCAGCCATTGACACATTTCCCAGATTTGGACTGTCCGTAGCATTGGATAGTGAGTGTGTTTTTTTTCATCACAATGATCCAGAAAAGACCGAAAATATTGTAAGTTGAGAGCCGATCTAACTCTTCAGTGTTACGCAATAGAACAGCATTGATCAGCATTATCCAACAATTGCTTATAAAAATAGAGAATTAAAAAGTGTAAAAATAAAAGTACATGCTAATGAATAAAAATTCAAATCACCCTCCCCCTTTTTTTCCTATGTTTCAAAAAATAAATAAATAAATAACAGCATGAATAAAAAATAAAATAAAAAGTTACAGGGGTCAGAATAGGACAATTTTAAGCATATTTATTTTCTTTTAAGTTTTGATTTTGGGGGTTTCAAAACTAATAAAATCACCTTTTTACTTCTCAGCCAAGTGTCAAAGAGGCAGGGCTGAGCTACTCAGGAACCACAGCTTGGCACACCTCCTCACTAGCCCTCACCTCTCAGCCCCTCCTTGATTAATGTACAGAGTCCTATACATCTGACATGGAGGGGTTGGCCAGTAAGGACGAGGAGGAGGCATGCCAGCTAGTGGCACTTGAGAAGCCTGGCCCTGTCTCCTTGACACTTGCTTGAGAGATAAAAGGTGATTTTATAGGTTTGACGACCGCCATCGCCATCAGGAAAGGTACAGTTTGCCTCAATACTCTAAAAGCTATCCAAAGTGTCTGCCGCTCTCAGCAACAAATACAGATATGGCCGACATATTCCCTTTAATGATATTCATTATACAAAAATTTGAATTTATGTACCATATATACTCGAGTATTAGCAATTCCGAATATAAGCCGAGGCCCCTAATTTCACCCCACAACCCTAGGAAAAGTTGTTGACTCGACTATAAGCCTAGGGTGGGAAATACATCATCCCCCCATGTCATCAGCCAGACCCCTGTCATCATCACCCCCGTCATCATCACCCTGTCATCATCACCCCCGTCATCATCACCCTCGTCATCATCACCCTGTCATCATCCCCCTGTCATCATCACCCTCGTCATCATCACCCTGTCATCATCACCCTGTCATCATCACCCTGTCATCATCACCCTGTCATCATCACCCTGTCATCATCACCCTGTCATCATCACCCTGTCATCATCACCCTCGTCATCATCACCCTGTCATCATCACCCTGTCATCATCACCCTGTCATCATCACCCTGTCATCATCACCCTGTCATCATCACCCTGTCATCATCACCCTGTCATCATCACCCTGTCATCATCACCCTGTCATCATCACCCTCGTCATCATCACCCTGTCATCATCACCCCCGTCATCATCACCCCCGTCATCATCACCCCCGTCACCATCACCCTGTCATCATCACCCTGTCATCATCACCCCCGTCATCATCACCCCCGTCATCATCACCCCCGTCATCATCACCCTGTCATCATCACCCCCATCATCATCACCCCCGTCATCATCACCCCCGTCATCATCACCCTGTCATCATCACCCTGTCATCATCACCCCCGTCATCATCACCCCCGTCATCATCACCCCGTCATCATCACCCTGTCATCATCACCCCGTCATCATCACCCTGTCATCATCACCCCGTCATCATCACCCCCGTCATCATCACCCTGTCATCATCACCCTGTCATCATCAGACCAGAGCAGAAGATGACCGATAATACTGATCTGTTCTATGTCCTATACATAGAACAGATCAGTATTAGCAATCATGGTATTGCTATGAATAGTCCCCTATGGGGACTATTCAAGTGTAAAAAAAAATGTAAAAAAATGTAAAAGTAAAAAAAAAGTGAAAAATCCCCTCCCCCAATAAAAAAGTAAAACGTCAGTTTTTTCCTATTTTACCCCCAAAAAGCGCAAAAAAAATTTTTATAGACATATTTGCGTAAATGTCCGAACTATATGTGCGTAAATGTCCGAACTATTAAAATAAAATGTTAATGATCCCGTACGGTTAACGGCGTGAACGAAAAAAAAAATAATAAGTCCAAAATTCCTACTTTTTTAATACATTTTATTTAAAAAAAATTATAAAAAATGTATTAAAAGTTTTTTATATGCAAATGTGGTATCAAAAAAAAGTACAGATCTTGGTGCAAAAAATGAGCCCCCATAACGCCGCTTATACGGAAAAATAAAAAAGTTAGAGGTCATCAAAATAAAGGGATTATAAACGTACTAATTTGGTTAAAAAGTTTGTGATTTTTTTTAAGCACAACAATAATATAAAAGTATATAATAATGGGTATCATTTTAATCGTATTGACCCTCAGAATAAAGAACACATGTCATTTTTACCATAAATTGTACGGCGTGAAAATAAAACCTTCCAAAATTAGCAAAATTGCGTTTTTCGTTTTAATTTCCCCACAAAAATAGTGTTTTTTGGTTGCGCCATACATTTTATGATATAATGAGTGATGTCATTACAAAGGACAACTGGTCGTGCAAAAAACAAGCCCTCATACTAGTCTGTGGATGAAAATATAAAAGAGTTATGATTTTTAGAAGGCGAGGAGGAAAAAATGAAAACGTAAAAATTAAATTGTCTGAGTCCTTAAGGCCAAAATGGGCTGAGTCCTTAAGGGGTTAAGCACGAAAAAAAATTGGGCTTATACTTGATTATATACGGTATTTAGATTCTCATCAATGTTTAACAGAGTTAATATATGTAAATGTGTTACCTGACCCATATTCCGATGTAAAAAATCATCTGTGATTTTACCACATCTTATGTGTACCGTATATTCAACATTTTAAACAGGTTTTTAGCAACTTTAACATTTTTTAAGCTTTCTGCTGTCAGTCAATGGAATCATCATGGTAAATATCCAATAGCTGTAAATCGATAAAGACATCTCTACTTTTATATATATATATGTTAAGTGATCCCTTAACTTACAATAGCCTCAACATATGATAGATTCAACCTACAATGGTCTTTTCTGGACATTGTAACTTGAAATCAGACTCAACATACAATGTACGGACAGTCCAATGGCCGGACTTGTCAATGGCAGGAAGAACTGACCAATCAGAATGGGCATTCACTGGTAATAAACCTGTACTACTGAAGTGTATGCACTGACTGGTGTCTGGTAGCGCCCCCTACAGTACAGGGTGGTATTACATGTTCTGTACTGCTCGTTACCTGTGCCAGGGTTAGCTGCTCCTTTGGACACCAGGTTACTTTTTTAGGACATTGCGTGTACTGTACAGGACCCTAAAGAAGCTCCTGTCCTCTACATAGACCAGCGTTTCCCAACCAGGGGGCCTCCAGCTGTTGCAAAACTACAACTCCCAGCATGCCCGGACAGCCAACGGCTGTCCGGGCATGCTGGGAGTTGTAGTTTTGCAACAGCTGGAGACAAACTGTTTGGAAAACACTGATGTAGGGAATTATCATTATTATTACTGGTGATTTTAATGCTATTTGAAGAAGTGCACAAACATCTATCTCATATCTATCTATCTATCTCATATCTATCTATCTATATATCTATCTATCTATCTATCTATTTCATATCTATCTATCTCATATCCATCTATCTCATATCTATCTATCCCATATCTATCTATCTATCTATCTATCTATATATCTATCTATCTCATATCTATCTATTTCATATCTATCTATCTCATATCTATCTATCTCATATCTATCTATCTCATATCTATCTTATATCTATCTATCTCATATCTATCTATCTCATATCTATCTCACTCATATCTATCTATCTATCTATCTATCTCATATCTATCTCATATCTATCTATCTCATATCTATCTATCTCATATCTATCTCATATCTATCTATCTCATATCTATCTATCTCATATCTATCTATCTCATATCTATCTATCTCATATCTATCTATCTCATATCTATCTCATATCTATCTATCTATCTCATATCTATCTATCTCATATCTATCTCATATCTATCTATCTATCTCATATCTATCTATCTATCTCATATCTATCTCATATCTATCTCATATCTAGCTGTCCAGGCATGCTGGGAGTTGTAGTTTTGCAACAGCTGGAGGCACCCTGGTTGGGAAACGCCGACAGTGATTTACAGCTCCCAGCAGCTGTTTCTTACTTTTATATATACACGTTCTTGCTTTATCTACTTATTTTTGTTTAATCCTCACTTTTTCCTATTTTTGGATAATATTTTGGTGCCTTTAGAACCAATTACCAGGTTTCCATAGAGTTCTGGTCTCAACATACAATGGTTTCAACATACAATGGTCGCCCTGGAACCAATTAATATTGTAACTTGAGGGACCACTGTATATATTAATTTTCAGTGTTTAAACTTATAGCCCTGTTCTGAGAGGAGTTTTGTTTATATAGGAGTAAAGGGGTTAATGTTATTTATCAAGGATGAAAGAAAACACAGTTGCTTTCGTCCAAAAACAGCGCCACACACTGTCCTCAGGTTGTGGGTGGGATTACAAATTGTCTCCATTCACTTCAATAGCACAAAGCTGCAATACCAAGTCAACAAAAGCAGCGCTATTCTGGCAAAAAAGCAGCTGCATTTCTTTTTCGAATGCTGGATAACCCTGTAATGTCCAATGACAAGCTGTTTTCAGCACCTGTGGTGATCTGGACTTGAGGAAACGCCTCATTACCAATCCTGTTTTCCATTTCATAAAAATCCAGGCTCGAAAATAGGACTTGGCAAAAGTCTCTAGAATCTGTGGTCTGCTGGAGATTTGACTCTCTCCTGGATTTCCCAAATCTCATCCAGCTTTTCCTGTATAAGAAATGCACTTCTTGATATCTAGTGTCTTATGACAGGTACCTTGAGGAAATACGGTGATCCCCCTACGACAATTTCTGTCACTCTCTCACGATACCCATAAATAGAAGACAGCTCTTCGGCTGAAGGTACCCCTTCTGATCCCATACACATGAATGCTTGGCAGAGCTTTAATAAATCCTGAAATGAAGGGGGTAAGCTGCTGCCAGACTCAAAAGAGCAAAAGTCATGAGACCCTAAAAACATTAGATGACTGGATGGTCCCACCAAAATAGGCAAGTTTGGCCAACGCGCGTCTTATGTATGTGGGCGCCTTAAGTTTGATAACCATGTGCCTGGTGGTTTTGGAAGCATAAAACAGGTGACATGCTTCTTTTAGGATAGGGTCACAGGTGCCGTATTTTGCTGCCTATTTTCCTACCCATTAAAGTCAATAGGTAGCAAAATCAGCTGTATATTTTGCTGCCCATTGACTTCAATGATAGGAAAATTCACCGCTGCAAATACGGCACGTGACCCTACCCTTAAAGGGGTACTCCGGTGGAAAACTTATTTATTTTTTTTTTTAATCAACTGGTGCCAGAAAGTTAAACAGATTTGTAAATCACTTCTAGTAAAAAAAATAAAAATAAAATCTTAATCCTTCCAGTACTTATTAGCTGCTGATTACTACAGAGGAAATTTTTTTCTTTTTTGTAACACAGTGCTCTCTGCTGACATATCTGTCCATTTTAAGAACTGTCCAGAGTAGGAGAAAATCCCCATAGAAAACCTATGCTGCTCTGGACAGTTCTTAAAATGGACAGATATGTCAGCAGAGAGCACTGTGGTCATGACATCAGAGGAAATGCATTTCTTTTTTGGATTTCTCTTTAGTATACAGCCCCTAAAAAGTACTGGAAGGATTAAGATTTTTTAATAGAAGTGATTTACAAATCTGTTTAACTTTCTGGCACCAGTTGATTTAAAAAAAAAAAAAAAAAAAAAGTTTTCCACTGGTGTACCCATTTAACCTGTTCAGGACCCAGGGCGTAATTTTACGCCCTGGCGCCCTGGAACTTAAGGACCCAGGGCGTAAACTTACGCCCTGGCGTTTTCCGGTCCCTGCAGGGCAGAGATCGGGAGCGGATGCCTGCTGAAATGCTTCAGCAGGGATCCAGGGCAAACGGTGAAGGGGGTCATGTAGGGAAATCGCCCTTGCGATCTGCGGCGATACCGGGCTGATCGGGTCTCTGGGACCCGACCGCCCGGTAATTTTGCATGATCCCGGCTGTCACAGACAGCCAGGACCATGCTGGAGTATAGGAGCGAGGTGGCAAGCCGGCCACCTCCTCCTTTCCCCTGCGATTCTCAGTTAGCTAACCGACCAATCGCAGGGGGGGGGGGGTTACTTCCTCCCGCCCTGCCCGGCCCCTAAAAGTCCGGAGAGAACCGGGAGGAAAACCGGATGATGCGGCGGGGGACAGGGGAGTGCTGGGGCCCGGCCCCAGTACTTACCTCGTCCCTGAAGACCCGGATCCCGGTGGCGGAGATGGCGGCGGTGGCGACAGGTGAGTTGATCTTCGGTGGCGGCGGCGCGGGACCTTTGCAGCCGTAAAGCGATCTGGACTGCTCCATCTGGTCCCCTTACACTACAACTCCCAGCATGCCCAGACAGCCCTTGGCGTCTGGGCATGCTGGGAGTTGCAGTTTTGCAACATCTGGAGGTCCACAGTTTGGAGACCACTGTGCCTTTCCAGATGTTGCAAAACTACACATCCTCAGCATGCCCTTACTGTCCAGGCATGCTGGGAGTTGTAGTTCTGTAACATCTGGCCCTTCAGATGTTGCAGAACTACAACTCCCAGCATGCCTGGACAGTTTTGGCATACCGGGAGTTGTAGTTTTGCAACATCTGGAACGGCACAGATTGGGAACCACTGTATTAGTGGTCTGCAAACTGTAGTCCTCCAGATGTTGCAAAACTACAACTCCAAGCATGCTGGGAATTGTAGTTCGGCAACATCTGGCTCTAAAGATGTTGCCGAACTACTACTCCCAGCATGCCTGAGAATGTTTGGGAGTTGTGGTTTTGCAACAACTGGAGGCCCACTGGTTGGGAAACATTGTCTGTTTCCTAACTCAGTGTTTCCCAACCCGTGTGCCTCCAGCTGTTGCAAAACTATAACTACCAGCATGCACTGATAGACTGTGCATGCTGGGAGTTGTAGTTTTGCAGCAGCTGGAGGTCCCCCCCCCCTGTGAATGTACAGGGTACATTCACATGTGCAGGGGCTTATAGTGAGTATCAGGCTGCAAGTTTGCGATGCAGCAAATTTTGCGCGGCAGCTCAAACTCGCAGCGGGAAACTCGCTGTAATCCCCGCCCGTGTGACTGTACCCTAAAAACACTACACTATACTACCACAAAATAAAATAAACAGTAAAAAACACTACATATACACATACCCCTACAAAGCCCCCCTCCCCTCCCCAATAAAAATGAAAAACGTCTGGTACGCCACTGTTTCCAAAATGGAGCCTCCAGCTGTTGCAAAACAACAACTCCCAGTATTGCCGGACAGCCGTTGACTGTCCAGGCATGCTGGGAGTTTTGCAACAGCTGGAGGCACCCTGTTTGGGAATCACTGGCGTAGAATACCCCTATGTCCACCCCTATGCAAATCCCTAATTCAGGCCTCAAATGCACATGGTGCTCTCTCACTTCGGAGCCCTGTCGTATTTCAAGGCAACAATTTAGGGCAACATATGGGGTTTCGCCGTACTCGGGAGAAATTGCCTAACAAATTTTGGGGGGCTTTTTCTCCTTTCATCCCTTATGAAAAGGTGAAGTTGGGGTCTACACCAGCATGTTAGTGTAAAAAAATAAATTTTTTACACTAACATGCTGGTGTTGCCCTATACTTTTCATTTTGACAAGAGATAAAAGGGGAAAAACGCCCCCCAAAATTTGTAATGCAATTTCTCCCGACTACGGAGATACCCCATATGTGGGCGCAAAGTGCTCTGGGGGCGCACAACAAGGCCCAGAAGGGAGAGTGCGCCATGTACATTTGAGGTGATTTGCACAGAGGGGGCTGATTGTTACAGCGGTTTTGACAAACGCAAAAAAAAAACAAAAAAAACACATGTGACCCCATTTCGGAAACTACACCCCTCACGGACTGTAATGAGGGGTGCAGTGAGACTTTACCCCCCACTGGTGTCTGACAGATCTTTGGAACAGTGGGCTGTGCAAATTAATTAACCCCTCAAGGGGTCTTGTTTCCAAAATGGTATGCCATGTGTTTTTTTTTTTTCTGTTCTGGCACCATAGGGGCTTCCTAAATGCAACATGCCCCCCAAAAACCTTTTCAGAAAAACGTACTCTCCAAAATTCCCTTGTCGCTCCTTTGCTTCTGAGCCCTCTACTGCGCCCACCGAACACTTTACATAGACATATGAGGTATGTGCTTACTCGAGAGAAATTGGGCTTTTACCCCTTTTACCCCTTGTAAAAATTCAAAAATTGGGTCTACAAGAACATGCGAGTGTAAAAAATGAAGTTTGTGAATCTTCTCCTTCACTTTGCTGCTATTCCTGTGAAACACCTAAAGGGTTAAAATGCTGACTGAATGTAATTTTCAATACTTTGGGGGGTGTAGTTTTTATAATGGGGTCATTTGTGAGGTATTTCTAAGATGAAGACCCTTCAAATCCACTTCAAACCTGAACTGGTCCCTGAAAAATTGTGAGTTTGAAAATTTGGTGAAAAATTGGAAAATTGCTGCTGAACTTTGAAGCCCTCTGGTATCTTCCAAAAGTAAAAACTTGTCAATTTTATGATGCAAACATAAAGTAGACATATTGTATATGTGAATAAAAAAATTATTTGGAATATCCATTTTCCTTACAAGCAGAAAGCTTCAAAGTTAGAAAAATGCAACATTTTCAAAATTTTCATCAAATTTGGGGATTTTTCACCAAGAAAGGATGCAAGTTACCAAAAAATGTTACCACTAAGTTAAAGTAGAATATGTCACGAAAAAATAATCTCGGAATCAGAATGATAACTAAAAGTATTTCAGAGTTATTATTGTTTAAAGTGACAGTGGTCAGATGTGCAAAGAATGGCCGGGTCCTAAGGTGTAAAATGGATGGGTCCTTAAAGGATAGCTCCCACCATCACTTTTTTCTTTTTTCTGTCCCTGCATATTACCCATCTATCCCTAACCCCCTCCCTGCCTTTAATTTTTTTTTTTTACATATTAAAAATGCTTTTTTGTCTGCCTGATAGCGTGCTCACTACCAGGCAGACTTCCCCAGCAGGCACCACGTCACTGATGCCACTCATACCGCTCCCCGCCGCGCAGCCCGCAACCCCCCCCCACACGCCCCCGGCCCCGTCGCGCCGCTCAACTCACTCCCCCTCCCCCTTAGTTCACTCAGAGTACCCCCTCCCCGCCGCACAGCCCGCAACCCCCCCCCCGGCCCCGCCGCTCCGCTCAAGCCACTCCCCCTCAGTTCACCTATTCAGTGTCTTCCCCACTACAACTCCCAGGGCATGCTGGGAGTTGTAGTGGGGAAACTGGAGGCATACTGTATAGGTGAACAGTATACATAATACTTGAACATATACATAATACATGTATACATAATACAGTGAACATAATACTTTACCTTGTCCCCGAGCCTGCGCGCGTCCTCTGCCTTCAATGCACTCGCTCCCGCTTGTCTGATTGACAGGCGGGAGAGCGAGCACGGCAGTGATTGAATTTCGACTTGTTGCCAGGCTTCAACGAGTCGAAATTCAGTGGTGACGTCACTGCTGAATGCATTCGGCCACTAGGAGGGCGACCCCTAGTGGCCGAATTTAAAAGTGATTTTAAACTGTTTTAAAATCACTTTTTTTTTAATTAAACTATATTAGAGATATGTTGTAGTACTTAAGTACTACAACATATCAATTTTTTGTTTTCATGACAGTGCCCATTTAAGGGGTTAAAGAGTCAACTACCAGATACACTGGGTACACTCCTGTGAAGGGTCCTGGTGGGAGGGGTACTTGGAATTACCCATTGTGGGTCCAGCCCTCTAAGTATACATCACTGTCTGGACTTCTAATACACAGTACACAATGTACAATACACATGGTGCTGAAATGTTCCCTTCTGTTCTGTATGAAACAAACAAAATGACATTAAATATGGATAAGATATGGCTATGATATTCCGCAGAACATTTTATTTATTTTTTTGCACTTAGTATAACATTTGTCTAATGACTCCGGGCCTCTCCACTATATACCGAGGTTCTTTATATATTTGTCGGTCAGCCAATGTCATGGACGGATGCCAAGTATTTTAGCAAGTGACTCGAATATTATTTATATGTGAAGTCACAAGAAAAAGCTGTAAGTGCCAGGAATATATTCCACTAATAGCCGGCAAGCTTTACATGCTGGATGCAGCATTTTATTCAAGGTTATTGGAGGTGGAACAGATTGCGGCTGTTTAGTGCAAGTATCATTCTAAACATACATATAAAATCATAAATATATATGAATTAACTGAATGTATTCGGATGCTTAACCCCTTAAGGACCCTTGACGTACGCGTACGTCATGACACCCTGGTACTTAAGGACCCATGACGTACGCGTACGTCATGAACAATTACGGCCCCCGACGCACACCGGGTGGGGATCGGACCGGGATGCCTGCTGAAATCATTCAGCAGGCATCCTGTGCAAAGGCCCCGGGGGGTCATCAGACCCTCCCATGTCGGCGATCGCGGCAAATCGCAAGTGAATTCATACTTGCGATTTGCGCGATTCCGGGTCATTACGGGTCTATGGTGACCCGGTGACCCGGAATAGAAAGGGGATCGCGGGTGTTTATGACACCCACAACCCCCCTGAAGAGATAGGAGTGAGGTGGCAGGGGTGCCACCCCTCCTATCCCTGCTATTGGTGGTCTAGACGCGACCACCAACAGCAGATCGGGGGCAGAGGGGTTTACTTTTGTTTTCCCCGTCCTGCCCACCAACAATAGGCGGGGCAGGACGGGGAAACCCGACAGGGACCGACGCCGAAGATCCACTTACCGATCCGGAGGCTGCGGGCGATGGAGATCGGCGGGCGGCGACGGAGATCGGCGGGCGGCGACGGAGATCGGCGGGCGGCGACGTCGTGCGGCTGGATCCTACGGAAGCCGGTGAGTTGCCTAGCGACATCTGGAGGGTACAGTATGAGACCACTAGATAGTGGTCTCTAACTGTAGCCCTCCAGATGTTGCAAAACTACAACTCCCAGCATGCCCAGACAGCTGTTTGGGCATGCTGGAATATGTAGTTTTGCAACAGCTGGAGGGCTACAGTTTGAGACCACTATATAGTGGTCCCTAAACTGTAGCCCTCCAGATGTTGCAAAACTGTAAATCCCAGAATGCCCAAACAGCTGTCTCGGCATGCTGGGAGTTGTAGTTGCGTGCCTCTAGCTGTTGCATAACTACATCTCCCAGCATGCCCTTTGGTGATCAGTACATGCCGGAAGTTGTAGTTTTGCAACAGCTGGAGGCACACTGGTTGGAAAATACTGAGTTAGATAACAGAACCTAACTGAAGGTTTTCCAACCAGTGTGCCTCCAGCTGTTGCAAAACTACAACTCCCAGCATGCACGGTCTGTCAGTACATGCTGGGAGTTGTAGTTTTGAAACAGCTGGAGGTTTGGCCCCCCCAGGTGAAAGTACAGGGTACATTCACATGGGCAGGTTTACAGTAAGTTTCTTGCTTCAAGTTTGGGCTACGGCAAATTTTTTGCCGCAGCGCAAACTCCTAGCGGGAAACTTACTGTAACCCGCCAGTGCGAATGTACCCTAAAAACACTACACTACACTACACTAACACATAATAAAGAGTAAAATACTACATATACACCCCCTTACACTGTCCCACAAATAAAAATGAAAAACGTATTGTACGGCAGTGTTTCCAAAACAGAGCCTCCAGCCACTGACTGTCCAGGCATGCTGGGAGTTTAGCAACAGCTGGAGGCACCCTGTTTGGGAATCACTGGTGTAGAATACCCCTATGTCCACCCCTATGCAATCCCCAATTTAGTCCTCAAATGTGCATGGCGCTCTCTCACTTCGGAGCCCTGTCGTATTTCAAGGAAACAGGTTAGGGTCACATATGGGGTATCTCCGTACTCGGGAGAAATTGCACTACAAATTTTGGGAGGCTTTTTCTCCTTTTACCCCTTATGAAAAGGAAAAGTTGGGGTCTACACCAGCTTGTTAGTGTAAAAAAATAAAAAAATTTACACTAACATGCTGGTGTTGCCCCATACTTTTTATTTTCACAAGCGTCAAAAGGAAAAAAAAGACCCCCAAAATTTATAACGCAATTTCTCCTGAGTACGGAAATACCCCATATGTGGTCGTAAAATGCTCTGCGGACGCACAACAAGGCTCAGGAGTGAGAGCGCACTATGTACATTTGAGGCCTAAATTGGTGATTTGCACAGGGGTGGATGATTTTACAGCGGTTCTGGCATAAACGCAAAAAAATAAATACCCACATGTGACCCCATTTTGGAAACTACACCCCTCACGGAATGTAATAAAGGGGTACAGTGAGCATTTACGCCCCACAGGTGTCTGACAGATTTTTGGAACAGTGGTACGTGAAAATGAAAAATGTAATTTTTCATTTGCACAGCCCACTGTTCCAAAGATCTGTCAAACGCCAGTGGGGTGTAAATACTCACTGCACCCCTTATTAAATTATGTGAGGGGTGTAGTTTCCAAAATAGGGTCACATGTGGGGGGGGGGGTCCACTGTTCTGGCACCACGGGGGGCTTTGTAAACGCACATGGCCCCTGACTTCCATTCCAAACAATTTTTTTCCAAAAGCTCAATGGCGCTCCTTCTCTTCTGAGCATTGTAGTGCGCCAGCAGAGCACTTGACGTCCATACATGGGGTATTTCCATACTCAGAAGAGATGGGGTTTCAAATTTGGGGGGGGGGGCATTTTGTCCTATCACCCCTTGTAAAAAATTTTAAATTTGAGGGAAAACTAGCATTTTAGTGGAAAAAAAATCATTTTAATAAAAAGTCATCAAACACCTGTGGGGTGTTAAGGTTCACTGGACTCCTTGTTACGTGCCTTGAGGGGTGTAGTTTCCAAAACAGTATGCCATGTGGGGTTTTTTTTTTTTTTTTTGCTGTTCTGGCACCATAGGGGCTTCCTAAATGTCACATGCCCCCCAAAAACCATTTCAGAAAAATTCACTCTCCAAAATCCCACTGTCGCTCCTTCCCTTTTGAGCCCTCTACTGCGCCTGCCGAACACTTGACATACACATATGAGGTATTTTCTTACTCAAGAGAAATTGGGTTACACATTTTAGGAAGATTTTTCTCCTTTTACCCCTTGTAAAAATTCAATAACTGGGTCTACAAGAACATGCGAGTGTAAAAAATGAAGATTTTGAATTTTCTCCTTCAATTTGCTGCTATTCCTGTGAAACACCTAAAGGGTTAACAAACCTTTTGAATGTCATTTTGAATACTTTGAGGGGTGCAGTTTCTATAATGGGGTCATTTGTGGGTTATTTCTAATAAAAATGCCCTTCAAATCCACTTCAAAACAGAACTGGTCCCTGAAAAATTTCGATTTGGAAAATATTGTAAAAAATCGGAAAATTGCTGCTATACTTTGAAGCCCTCTGGTGTCTTCCAAAAGTAAAAACTTGTAAATTTTATCATGCAGACATAAAGTAGACATGTTGTATATGTGAATCAATATATAATTTATTTGGAATATTCATTTTCCTTATAAGCAGAGAGCTTCACAGTTAAAAAAATGCGAAATTTTCCATTTTTTCATCAAATTTTGGAAATGATGCAAGTATCGACAAAATGTTACCGCTAACATAAAGTAGAATATGTCACGAAAAAACAATCTCGGAATCAGAATGAAAGGTGAAAGCATCCCAGAGTTATTAATGTTTAAAGTGACAGTGGTCAGATGTGCAAAAAATGGCCGGGTCCTACAGTGAAAATTGGCTGGGTCCTTAAGGGGTTAAAGTGGTACTCCACCCCTAGACATCTTATCCCCTATCCAAAGTATAGGGGATAAGATGTCTGATCACGGGGGTCCCGCCTCTCGGGACCCCCGCAATTTAGCATGCAGCGGCCACCGGTTTCTTGTCCGGAAGCGCTGGAGGGTCTGTGTCCCGACCACGAGAATAGAAGTCCCTGACGTCACTACTCCGCCCCGTGTGACGTCACGCCCCATCCCCTCAATGCAAGTCTATGGGAGGGGGCGTGACGTCACAGACTTCCGTTCCCGTGGTCGGGACCCAGACCCTCCAGGGCTTCCGGACAAGAAACAGGTGGGTGCCGCCTGCTATATTGCGGGGGTCCCCAGCGGCGGGACCCCCGTGATCAGACATCTTATCCCCTATCCTTTGGATAGGGGATAAGATGTCTAGGGGTGGAGTACCCCTTTAAAGGAGTACTCCACTGGAAAACATTTTCTTTTTAAATCAACTGGTGCCAGAAAGTTAAAGAGATTTGTAAATTCCTTCTATTAAAAAATCTTAATCCTTCCAGTACTTATGATCCGCAGGAAGTTCTTTTCTTTTTGAATTTCTTTTCTGCCTGACCACAGTGCTCTCTGCTGACACCTCCTGTCCATTTTAGGAACTGTCCAGAGCAGGATAGGTTTTCTATGGGGATTTGCTCCTGTTATAGACAATTCCTAAAATGGACAGAGGTGTCAGCTGAGAGCATTGTGGTCAGACAGAAAGGAAATTCAAAAAGAAAAGAACTTCCTGTGGAACATAACAGCAGCTGAAAAGTACTGGAAGGATTATGATTTTTTTTTTTATAAAAGTAATTTACAAATCTCTTTAACTTTCTGGCACCAGTTAATAAAAAAAAAAAAAATGTTTTTCCAGTGGAGTACCCCTTTAATGATCGTACAGCACGTGAGCAGACAATGTGCCTTGGGGTTGGAAGGTTTCTAAAACTTTGGGCTAGGGCAACAAAAGAGAAGATTATCATAAATTGTGAAGGCTGCTTTGCTTATCCTTTCTTCCCAGATTTCCTTGTGGAGCTTGAAAAGGAGCCCCCGGAGTGGACAGCATGGGAGGGGGCGCATGACATGGGGCAGAAGGAAGCATGAGAAAAGGGGTTAATGGTCCAGAGGGAAGGGGGGAGGCTAAGTCAGGAGGGGGTTATAAGAGAGGGACAGGAAGAGGAGGAGTCAGTGGGGAACAGAAAAAACAAGCATGTCACGCCTTGTCATTAGGCTCGGGATGGGGACTGGTTGTTGGAGAATTTTTGTGGGGTTGTTGTCACAGCAGCGGGAGCTGGAGGGGGATTTGGAGGCATGCTAGAATGGTTGGCAGTGGCCCGGTTATAACGGCCGAGGGGAGCTGGTTTGGTACCCAGCTAGTTATGGGGGTCCCTAGCGAGAAGGAAGGGACAAAGTGGTCTCCAAAGGTGATGCCCTTGGGTCGGGTGCTGGATGGCCAAGGGCACAGTAGGAGAGCGGATGGAAGAGAAGCTGCCTTTAGGTCCCCCTCCAGCAAAGCCAATTAGTATCTCAGGGGTTTGGATCAGTTTTAGTTTGCACCATGTGAAATGTTATGGGGGGTAATGCTACCCTGGATAATTTATGTAATATGTCATTTATGAGGATATTTATAAATATATATATATATATATATATATATATATATATATATATATACACATATATATGTGAATTCAAGTAGAGAAAACAGACATGGTCGCACATCCACAATTTGTATTTTGATCTATTTGCTTCTCAGCATAAATTTAATAAGCCCACTCGCCACGTCAAGGCCACCTATTTAGAGGGGTTCCCTGACATCTCTAGCATAAAATGGCGCGGCACACAGCGGCGACCACCATCGTTGCAACACCAGTGCCAACAGGAGAAGCAACCCACTGGCACAGCGGCCCCAATGCCACCCAAACCAGTCCATGGGTGTTACGCCGAGCGCTCCGGGTCCCCGCTCCTCCCCGGAGCGCTCGCTACACTCTCCTCACTGCAGCGCTCCGGTCGGATCCACTGACCCGGGGCGCTGCGATACCGCCTCCAGCCGGGATGCGATTCGCGATGCGGGTAGCGCCCGCTCGCGATGCGCACCCCGGCTCCCGTACCTGACTCGCTCTCCGTCTGTCCTGTCCCGGCGCGCGCGGCCCCGCTCCCTAGGGCGCGCGCGCGCCGGGTCTTTGCGATTTAAAGGGCCACTGCGCCGCTGATTGGCGCAGTGGTTCCAATTAGTGTGATCACCTGTGCACTTCCCTATATCACCTCACTTCCCCTGCACTTCCTTGCCGGATCTTGTTGCCATCGTGCCAGTGAAAGCGTTTCCTTGTGTGTTCCTAGCCTGTGTTCCAGACCTCCTGCCGTTGCCCCTGACTACGATCCTTGCTGCCTGCCCCGACCTTCTGCTACGTCCGACCTTGCTTCTGTCTACTCCCTTGTACCGCGCCTATCTTCAGCAGCCAGAGAGGTTGAGCCGTTGCTAGTGGATACGACCTGGTCACTACCGCCGCAGCAAGACCATCCCGCTTTGCGGCGGGCTCTGGTGAAAACCAGTAGTGACTTAGAACCGATCCACTAGCACGGTCCACGCCAATCCCTCTCTGGCACAGAGGATCCACTACCTGCCAGCCGGCATCGTGACAGTAGATCCGGCCATGGATCCCGCTGAAGTTCCTCTGCCAGTTGTCGCTGACCTCACCACGGTGGTCGCCCAGCAGTCACAACAGATAGCGCAACAGGGCCAACAGCTGTCTCAACTGACCGTGATGCTACAGCAGTTACTACCACAGCTTCAGCAATCATCTCCTCCGCCAGCTCCTGCACCTCCTCCGCAGCGAGTGGCCGCTTCTGGTCTACGACTATCCTTGCCGGATAAATTTGATGGGGACTCTAAGTTTTGCCGTGGCTTTCTTTCCCAATGTTCCCTGCACTTGGAGATGATGTCGGACCAGTTTCCCACTGAAAGGTCTAAGGTGGCTTTCGTAGTCAGCCTTCTGTCTGGAAAAGCCCTGTCTTGGGCCACACCGCTCTGGGACCGCAATGACCCCGTCACTGCCTCTGTACACTCCTTCTTCTCGGAAATTCGAAGTGTCTTTGAGGAACCTGCCCGAGCCTCTTCTGCTGAGACTGCCCTGTTGAACCTGGTCCAGGGTAATTCTTCCGTTGGCGAGTATGCCGTACAATTCCGTACTCTTGCTTCAGAATTATCCTGGAATAATGAGGCCCTCTGCGCGACCTTTAAAAAAGGCCTATCCAGCAACATTAAAGATGTTCTGGCCGCACGAGAAATCCCTGCTAATCTACATGAACTCATTCACCTAGCCACTCGCATTGACATGCGTTTTTCCGAAAGGCGTCAGGAGCTCCGCCAGGATATGGACTCTGTTCGCACGAGGCGTTTCTTCTCCCCGGCTCCTCTCTCCTCTGGTCCCCTGCAATCTGTTCCTGTGCCTCCCGCCGTGGAGGCTATGCAGGTCGACCGGTCTCGCCTGACACCTCAAGAGAGGACACGACGCCGCATGGAGAATCTCTGCCTGTACTGTGCTAGTACCGAACACTTCCTGAAGGATTGTCCTATCCGTCCTCCCCGCCTGGAAAGACGGACGCTGACTCCGCACAAAGGTGAGACAGTCCTTGATGTCTACTCTGCTTCTCCACGTCTTACTGTGCCTGTGCGGATATCTGCCTCTGCCTTCTCCTTCTCTACTATGGCCTTCTTGGACTCCGGATCTGCAGGAAATTTTATTTTGGCCTCTCTCGTCAACAGGTTCAACATCCCGGTGACCAGTCTCGCCAGACCCCTCTACATCAATTGTGTAAACAATGAAAGATTGGACTGTACCATACGTTTCCGCACGGAGCCCCTTCTAATGTGCATCGGATCTCATCACGAGAAGATTGAACTTTTGGTCCTCCCCAATTGCACTTCTGAAATTCTCCTTGGACTTCCCTGGCTTCAACTTCATTCCCCAACCCTGGATTGGTCCACTGGGGAGATCAAGAGTTGGGGGCCCTCTTGTTCCAAGGTCTGCCTAAAACCGGTTCCCAGTAACCCTTGCCGTGACTCTGTGGTTCCTCCTGTAACCGGTCTCCCTAAGGCCTATATGGACTTTGCGGATGTTTTTTGCAAAAAACAAGCTGAGACTCTACCTCCTCACAGGCCTTATGATTGTCCTATCGACCTCCTCCCGGGCACTACTCCACCCCGGGGCAGAATTTATCCTCTGTCCGCCCCAGAGACTCTTGCCATGTCTGAATACGTCCAGGAAAATTTAAAAAAGGGCTTTATCCGTAAATCCTCCTCTCCTGCCGGAGCCGGATTTTTCTTTGTGTCCAAAAAAGATGGCTCTCTACGTCCTTGCATTGACTACCGCGGTCTTAATAAAATCACGGTTAAGAACCGCTACCCCCTACCCCTCATCTCTGAACTCTTTGATCGCCTCCAAGGTGCCCACATCTTTACCAAACTGGACTTAAGAGGTGCTTATAATCTCATCCGCATCAGAGAGGGGGATGAATGGAAAACGGCATTTAACACCAGAGATGGACACTTTGAGTATCTGGTCATGCCCTTTGGCCTGTGCAACGCCCCTGCCGTCTTCCAAGACTTTGTTAATGACATTTTTCGTGATCTCTTATACTCCTGTGTTGTTGTATATCTGGACGATATCCTGATTTTTTCTGCCAATCTAGAAGAACACCGCCAGCATGTCCATATGGTTCTTCAGAGACTTCGTGACAATCAACTCTATGCCAAAATAGAGAAATGTCTGTTTGAATGCCAATCTCTTCCTTTCCTAGGATACTTGGTCTCTGGCCAGGGACTACAAATGGATCCAGACAAACTCTCTGCCGTCTTAGATTGGCCACGCCCCTCCGGACTCCGTGCTATCCAACGTTTTTTGGGGTTCGCCAATTATTACAGGCAATTTATTCCACATTTTTCTACCGTTGTGGCTCCTATCGTGGCTTTAACCAAAAAAAATGCCGATCCCAAGTCTTGGCCTCCTCAAGCGGAAGACGCCTTTAAACGGCTCAAGTCTGCCTTTTCTTCGGCTCCCGTGCTCTCCAGACCTGACCCATCTAAACCCTTCCTATTGGAGGTTGATGCCTCCTCAGTGGGAGCTGGAGCTGTCCTTCTACAAAAAAATTCTTCCGGGCATGCTGTTACTTGTGGTTTTTTTTCTAGGACCTTCTCTCCGGCGGAGAGGAACTACTCCATCGGGGATCGAGAGCTTCTAGCCATTAAATTAGCACTTGAGGAATGGAGGCATCTGCTGGAGGGATCAAGATTTCCAGTTATTATTTACACCGATCACAAGAACCTCTCCTACCTCCAGTCTGCCCAACGGCTGAATCCTCGCCAGGCCAGGTGGTCTCTGTTCTTTGCCCGATTTAATTTTGAAATTCACTTTCGGCCTGCCGATAAGAACATTAGGGCCGATGCTCTCTCTCGTTCCTCGGATGCTTCTGAAGTTGAACTCTCTCCGCAACACATCATTCCTCCTGACTGCCTGATTTCCACTTCTCCAGCCTCCATCAGGCAAACTCCTCCAGGAAAGACCTTTGTTTCTCCACGCCAACGCCTCGGAATCCTCAAATGGGGTCACTCCTCCCATCTCGCAGGTCATGCGGGCATCAAGAAATCTGTGCAACTCATCTCTCGCTTCTATTGGTGGCCGACTCTAGAGACGGATGTTGTGGACTTTGTGCGAGCCTGCACTATCTGTGCCCGGGATAAGACTCCTCGCCAGAAGCCCGCTGGTTTTCTTCATCCTCTGCCTGTCCCCGAACAGCCTTGGTCTCTGATTGGTATGGATTTTATTACTGACTTACCCCCTTCCCGTGGCAACACTGTTATTTGGGTGGTCGTTGATCGATTCTCCAAAATGGCACATTTCATCCCTCTTCCTGGTCTTCCTTCAGCGCCTCAGTTGGCTAAACAATTTTTTGTACACATTTTTCGTCTTCACGGGTTGCCTACGCAGATCGTCTCGGATAGAGGCGTCCAATTCGTGTCTAAATTCTGGAGGGCTCTCTGTAAACAACTCAAGATTAAATTAAATTTTTCTTCTGCATATCATCCTCAATCCAATGGACAAGTAGAAAGAATTAACCAGGTCTTGGGTGATTATTTACGACATTTTGTTTCCTCCCGCCAGGATGACTGGGCAGATCTTCTACCATGGGCCGAATTCTCGTATAACTTCAGAGTCTCTGAATCTTCCTCCAAATCCCCATTTTTCGTGGTGTACGGCCGTCACCCTCTTCCCCCCCTCCCTACCCCCTTGCCCTCTGGTCTGCCCGCTGTGGATGAAATTTCTCGTGATCTTTCCATCATATGGAGAGAGACCCAAAATTCTCTCTTACAGGCTTCATCACGCATGAAGAAGTTCGCGGATAAGAAAAGAAGAGCTCCTCCCATTTTTTCCCCTGGAGACAAGGTATGGCTCTCCGCTAAATATGTCCGCTTCCGTGTCCCTAGCTACAAGTTGGGACCACGCTATCTTGGTCCTTTCAAAATTTTGTGCCAGATTAATCCTGTCTCTTACAAACTTCTTCTTCCTCCTTCTCTTCGTATTCCTAATGCCTTTCACGTTTCTCTTCTTAAACCACTTATCATCAACCGTTTCTCTCCCAAATCTGTTCCTCCCACTCCTGTTTCCGGCTCCTCGGACATCTTCTCCGTCAAAGAGATTCTGGCATCCAAAAAGGTCAGAGGGAAAACCTTTTTTTTAGTGGATTGGGAGGGTTGTGGTCCAGAAGAGAGATCCTGGGAACCTGAGGACAATATCCTAGACAAAAGTCTGCTCCTCAGGTTCTCAGGCTCTAAGAAGAGGGGGAGACCCAAGGGGGGGGGGGTACTGTTACGCCGAGCGCTCCGGGTCCCCGCTCCTCCCCGGAGCGCTCGCTACACTCTCCTCACTGCAGCGCTCCGGTCGGATCCACTGACCCGGGGCGCTGCGATACCGCCTCCAGCCGGGATGCGATTCGCGATGCGGGTAGCGCCCGCTCGCGATGCGCACCCCGGCTCCCGTACCTGACTCGCTCTCCGTCTGTCCTGTCCCGGCGCGCGCGGCCCCGCTCCCTAGGGCGCGCGCGCGCCGGGTCTTTGCGATTTAAAGGGCCACTGCGCCGCTGATTGGCGCAGTGGTTCCAATTAGTGTGATCACCTGTGCACTTCCCTATATCACCTCACTTCCCCTGCACTTCCTTGCCGGATCTTGTTGCCATCGTGCCAGTGAAAGCGTTTCCTTGTGTGTTCCTAGCCTGTGTTCCAGACCTCCTGCCGTTGCCCCTGACTACGATCCTTGCTGCCTGCCCCGACCTTCTGCTACGTCCGACCTTGCTTCTGTCTACTCCCTTGTACCGCGCCTATCTTCAGCAGCCAGAGAGGTTGAGCCGTTGCTAGTGGATACGACCTGGTCACTACCGCCGCAGCAAGACCATCCCGCTTTGCGGCGGGCTCTGGTGAAAACCAGTAGTGACTTAGAACCGATCCACTAGCACGGTCCACGCCAATCCCTCTCTGGCACAGAGGATCCACCTCCTGCCAGCCGGCATCGTGACAATGGGTTGCACCTCCCCACAGACACGGCACCATGGCAGCAATGGACGCCGCACAGCACCACACCAGTGTGAACAAGGTGTAAAAGCTCAGTCAGACTGGGAAGCTGCCAGAAAAGAAAAGGCCCTGCTACTTTTATAGGGTTGGGCTGAGGGTGTGGGGTGGAGTGCAGATACAAGTGAAAGCAACAAAAAAAAAAAAGAGGGGGATAGAAAACACAATGGCCTTTTTTGTTGTGTGCTGTAATGTGTAGGAGCGCCAAATGTATTAAATGGTCACAGAGCATTTGATAAATGTTGTGCAGGTCACATGTTCTGAAATTTCTCTCTTCACATACACCAAAAAGCTAAGATAAGTCTGGGCTGGTGTAGTTTTAGAGACTTTTCAGTGGTTTTGCGCCTTTTTTGCACCTTTTCACAAAAAGGCGCAGCTCATAAAACTGTGTATTACTAAAAACTGTTTATTGCCAAAATCTGTGGATTGCAACTCAAAATCAGCAGAAATGTGTAAACAAAAAGGCGCAAAAAACTGTCTAAAGACAATGATAAATGTCAGCCAATGTGAATTCAAGTAGAAAAAACAGACATGGTCGCACATCCACATACTGTATTTTGATCTAAGTGCTTCTCTGCATAAATTCAAAAACTAACAGGTTGTTAGAATACATTTTGATCAAAAGGGTTCAAGCCCACTCGCCACGTCAAGCGTATTTCTACAATCCTCTAGTCATGGCCTAGAAGTATCCACACATCTTTATGACACTCCCCACAAGGAGAAACATTACCCCTTTGTCCCACATTGATAAGCCTCTCCATAAGTAGCCATTACTCCTTTGTCCCACATTGATAAGCCTCTCCATAAGTAGCCAGACAGTTGTCAGCAGAGGGTATTCTTTCCTTCTGGAGAGATCTCTGGCTTGGCATACATTCCCAGTTAGTTTTTAAGACTCCTAATTAGAATTAAACACTGACTTTGTGGTAAAGCCACATGCTAAAAGGGGTGTGAGCGCTGCTTTGGATATCCTATCTTACTTATGCAAGAAACTTCAAAATACAAACACAAGTGAAAACCAAGAACAGCCTGGAGTAACTAGGACATGGATAGCCTAGAACAGGACACTAAGAGCACAAAGAACATGGCATCAAATTCACAGGGCATATGTTATAATCCGCATAGAACTGCACAAGTTATGGATTTATAAAAAGAGGCTAACCAATCAGAAACTTCACTCAATCGAGGGCTAGCAGTCAAGGTAAGTTGATTAAGAGCAATGGATCAGCTCTGAGACATTTCATAGCAACTGTACAAACAGACTAAAATCCAGGAGATGACAGGATAGCAGGAAGGCTATTAAAATACTCTTACGGAGCGTGAGGGGCTCAAGTAAGAGGTCCTCGCCCATGATGTCTTTATGTCCTAATATGTAGCCTGAAATTACCCTTTTTCCCCACTATGGCAAGTAGGCCACTGGTCATGCACCAAAAGTAATGTCCCACCTCCCCAAAGATCAAATTTGAAGTGTCTATGTTGGTTCCAGATGTTCAAAGACCCTGAATTATAATAAACTTGTCATGTTGGACAGAGAGAGAGAGAGTGAAGTCTTAACCCCTTAAGGACCAATGCTCGGGATGGGGACTGGTTGTTGGAGAATTTTTGTGGGGTTGTTGTCATAGCGGCGGGAGCTGGAGGGGGATTTGGAGGCATGCTAGAATGGTTGGCAGTGGCCCGGTTATAACGGCCGAGGGGAGCTGGTTTGGTACCCAGCTAGTTACGGGGGTCCCTAGCGAGAAGGAAGGGACAAAGTGGTCTCCAAAGGTGATGCCCTTGGGTCGGGTGCTGGATGGCCAAGAGCACAGTAGGAGAGCGGATGGAAGAGAAGCTGCCTTTAGGTCCCCCTCCAGCAAAGCCAATTAGTATCTCAGGGGTTTGGATCAGTTTTAGTTTGCACCATGTGAAATGTTATGGGGGGTAATGCTACCCTGGATAATTTATGTAATATGTCATTTATGAGGATATTTATAAATATATATATATATATATATATATATATATATATATATATATACACATATATATGTGAATTCAAGTGGAGAAAACAGACATGGTCGCACATCCACAATTTGTATTTTGATCTATTTGCTTCTCAGCTTAAATTTAACAAGCCCACTCGCCACGTCAAGGCCACCTATTTAGAGTGGTTCCCTAACATCTCTAGCATAAAATGGCGCGGCACACAGCGGCGACCACCATCGTTGCAACACCAGTGCCAACAGGAGAAGCAACCCACTGGCACAGCGGCCCCAATGCCACCCAAACCAGTCCATGGTTTGCACCTCCCCACAGACACGGCACCATGGCAGCAATGGACGCCGCACAGCACCACACCAGTGTTAACAAGGTGTAAAAGCCCAGTCAGACTGGGAAGCTGCCAGAAAAGAAAAGGCCCTGCTACTTTTATAGGGTTGGGCTGAGGGTATGGGGTGGAGTGCAGACACAAGTGAAAGCAACAAAAAAAAAAGAGGGGGATAGAAAACACAATGGCCTTTTTTGTTGTGTGCTGTAATGTGTAGGAGCGCCAAATGTATTAAATGGTCACAGAGCATTTGATAAATGTTGTGCAGGTCACATGTTCTGAAATTTCTCTCTTCACATACACCAAAAAGCTAAGATAAGTCTGGGCTGGGGTAGTTTTAGAGACTTTTCAGTGGTTTTGCGCCTTTTTTGCACCTTTTCACAAAAAGGCGCAGCTCATAAAACTGTGTATTACTAAAAACTGTTTATTGCCAAAATCTGTGGATTGCAACTCAAAATCAGCAGAAATGTGTAAACAAAAAGGCGCAAAAAACTGTCTAAAGACAATGATAAATGTCAGCCAATGTGAATTCAAGTAGAAAAAACAGACATGGTCGCACATCCACATACTGTATTTTGATCTAAGTGCTTCTCTGCATAAATTCAAAAACTAACAGGTTGTTAGAATACATTTTGATCAAAAGGGTTCAAGCCCACTCGCCACGTCAAGCGTATTTCTACAATCCTCTAGTCATGGCCTAGAAGTATCCACACATCTTTATGACACTCCCCACAAGGAGAAACATTACCCCTTTGTCCCACATTGATAAGCCTCTCCATAAGTAGCCATTACTCCTTTGTCCCACGTTGACAAGCCTCTCCATAAGTATCCAGACAGTTGTCAGCAGAGGGTATTCTTTCCTTCTGGAGAGATCTCTGGCTTGGCATACATTCCCAGTTAGTTTTTAAGACTCCTAATTAGAATTAAACACTGACTTTGTGGTAAAGCCACATGCTAAAAGGGGTGTGAGCGCTGCTTTGGATATCCTATCTTACTTATGCAAGAAACTTCAAAATACAAACACAAGTGAAAACCAAGAACAGCCTGGAGTAACTAGGACATGGATAGCCTAGAACAGGACACTAAGAGCACAAAGAACATGGCATCAAATTCACAGGGCATATGTTATAATCCGCATAGAACTGCACAAGTTATGGATTTATAAAAAGAGGCTAACCAATCAGAAACTTCACTCAATCGAGGGCTAGCAGTCAAGGTAAGTTGATTAAGAGCAATGGATCAGCTCTGAGACATTCCATAGCAACTGTACAAACAGACTAAAATCCAGGAGATGACAGGATAGCAGGAAGGCTATTAAAATACTCTTACGGAGCGTGAGGGGCTCAAGTAAGAGGTCCTCGCCCATGATGTCTTTATGTCCTAATATGTAGCCTGAAATTACCCTTTTTCCCCACTATGGCAAGTAGGCCACTGGTCATGCACCAAAAGTAATGTCCCACCTCCCCAAAGATCAAATTTGAAGTGTCTATGTTGGTTCCAGATGTTCAAAGACCCTGAATTATAATAAACTTGTCATGTTGGACAGAGAGAGAGAGTGAAGTCTTAACCCCTTAAGGACCAATGCTCGGGATGGGGACTGGTTGTTGGAGAATTTTTGTGGGGTTGTTGTCATAGCGGCGGGAGCTGGAGGGGGATTTGGAGGCATGCTAGAATGGTTGGCAGTGGCCCGGTTATAACGGCCGAGGGGAGCTGGTTTGGTACCCAGCTAGTTACGGGGGTCCCTAGCGAGAAGGAAGGGACAAAGTGGTCTCCAAAGGTGATGCCCTTGGGTCGGGTGCTGGATGGCCAAGGGCACAGTAGGAGAGCGGATGGAAGAGAAGCTGCCTTTAGGTCCCCCTCCAGCAAAGCCAATTAGTATCTCAGGGGTTTGGATCAGTTTTAGTTTGCACCATGTGAAATGTTATGGGGGGTAATGCTACCCTGGATAATTTATGTAATATGTCATTTATGAGGATATTTATAAATATATATATATATATATATATATATATATATATATATATACACATATATATGTGAATTCAAGTGGAGAAAACAGACATGGTCGCACATCCACAATTTGTATTTTGATCTATTTGCTTCTCAGCTTAAATTTAACAAGCCCACTCGCCACGTCAAGGCCACCTATTTAGAGTGGTTCCCTAACATCTCTAGCATAAAATGGCGCGGCACACAGCGGCGACCACCATCGTTGCAACACCAGTGCCAACAGGAGAAGCAACCCACTGGCACAGCGGCCCCAATGCCACCCAAACCAGTCCATGGTTTGCACCTCCCCACAGACACGGCACCACGGCAGCAATGGACGCCGCACAGCACCACACCAGTGTTAACAAGGTGTAAAAGCCCAGTCAGACTGGGAAGCTGCCAGAAAAGAAAAGGCCCTGCTACTTTTATAGGGTTGGGCTGAGGGTGTGGGGCGGAGTGCAGACACAAGTGAAAGCAACAAAAAAAAAAAGAGGGGGATAGAAAACACAATGGCCTTTTTTGTTGTGTGCTGTAATGTGTAGAAGCGCCAAATGTATTAAATGGTCACAGAGCATTTCATAAATGTTGTGCAGGTCACATGTTCTGAAATTTCTCTCTTCACATACACCAAAAAGCTAAGATAAGTCTGGGCTGGTGTAGTTTTAGAGACTTTTCAGTGGTTTTGCGACTTTTTTGCACCTTTTCACAAAAAGGCGCAGCTCATAAAACTGTGTATTACTAAAAACTGTTTATTGCCAAAATCTGTGGATTGCAACTCAAAATCAGCAGAAATGTGTAAACAAAAAGGCGCAAAAAACTGTCTAAAGACAATGATAAATGTCAGCCAATGTGAATTCAAGTAGGAAAAACAGACATGGTCGCACATCCACATACTGTATTTTGATCTAAGTGCTTCTCAGCATAAATTCAAAAACTAACAGGTTGTTATAATACATTTTGATCAAAAGGGTTCAAGCCCACTCGCCACGTCAAGCGTATTTCTACAATCCTCTAGTCATGGCCTAGAAGTATCCACACATCTTTATGACACTCCCCACAAGGAGAAACATTACCCCTTTGTCCCACATTGACAAGCCTCTCCATAAGTATCCAGACAGTTGTCAGCAGAGGGTATTCTTTCCTTCTGGAGAGATCTCTGGCTTGGCATACATTCCCAGTTAGTTTCTAAGACTCCTAATTAGAATTAAACACTGACTTTGTGGTAAAGCCACTTGCTAAAAGGGGTGTGAGCGCTGCTTTGGATATCCTATCTTACTTATGCAAGAAACTTCAAAATACAAACACAAGTGAAAACCAAGAACAGCCTGGAGTAACTAGGACATGGATAGCCTAGAACAGGACACTAAGAGCACAAAGAACATGGCATCAAATTCACAGGGCATATGTTATAATCCGCATAGAACTGCACAAGTTATGGATTTATAAAAAGAGGCTAACCAATCAGAAACTTCACTCAATCGAGGGCTAGCAGTCAAGGTAAGTTGATTAAGAGCAATGGATCAGCTCTGAGACATTCCATAGCAACTGTACAAACAGACTAAAATCCAGGAGATGACAGGATAGCAGGAAGGCTATTAAAATACTCTTACGGAGCGTGAGGGGCTCAAGTAAGAGGTCCTCGCCCATGATGTCTTTATGTCCTAATATGTAGCCTGAAATTACCCTTTTTCCCCACTATGGCAAGTAGGCCACTGGTTATGCACCAAAAGTAATGTCCCACCTCCCCAAAGATCAAATTTGAAGTGTCTATGTTGGTTCCAGATGTTCAAAGACCCTGAATTATAATAAACTTGTCATGTTGGACAGAGAGAGAGAGTGAAGCCTTAACCCCTTAAGGACCAATGCAAATAAACCTGTACGCCCCTGAAAGACCAGGCCTGTTTTTTCAAATCGTGGATGTCTGACTTTATTAGAGAATAACTCTGGTAACGTTTTGCCAATCACGATAATTCTGACATTGTTTTTTTGTCACAAGTCGTCCTTCATGTACATAGTAAAAGTAAGACAATATCATTTGTATTTTTTTTTTTACAATGCAAAAAATCATGAAATTTTTACAAAAAATTACAATTTTTTGCTATTTTAACACTAATTGGTTGCATATATTTATACATACTGACCAAATAGTTTATGAAACTTATACTTTCAGATGTCTACTTTATTTTGACGTCATTTTTTTAGTTTTTAATTAACATTTTAAATTAGTTAGAAGCCTAACAATTTAACTTGGAATTTTGAAAATTTTGAAAATTTGAAAAGTACATCTTTTTTTATGTGCTATGCAAGGTTTGCAGAAATTAAAAGGTAGTAGAACATAGGAACACCCCCCAAATGACCCCATTTTAAAAACTAGACCCCTCAAGGTATTCGCTAGGGGGTACAGTGAGTATTTTAACACCATAGTTTTTTGGCAGGAATTATTACAAAGTCAGTGTTAAAAACTCGAAATTTGCAATTTTTTTTACAAATGCATCATTTGGGGGGCATATTTTTTGTACATCACTTCTGATATTGAAAGAAATGCACCCTATATTTTATTTAGCTGCTTGTCCCATGTTCGGAAATACCCCCGCTTTGGCCATATATGGTTCCTTGGCCGCGTGGTAGGACTCAGAAGGAGAGGAGCGCCATTTTGCTTTCAGGGCAGAACAGTACCCCCACCCCCACAAGTGACCCCATTTATATACCGCACCCCTACAAGTTATTGGCTGGACCAGGGACCTCTCTGAGTGGTCCTTGGTCGGCTGACAGTATAACGCGTCTGTCTGTCCTGATGGATATATCCGCCATGTTGTGGGAATAAGCACCCGCTCATGGCGAATATATCCATTACTGCTGAGGCTGGGTAGCTCAGTGTGTCCGCTCATGACTGCTGGCGGGATATCAGCCGCTATGAGTGGACACACAAAGCTACCCAGCCGCAGCAGCGAACTCATTACCGTGACTGCTGCATAATGTGTAGGATCACGTGGCGGACATCCGCAGCATATTACATGCTGCGGATGTCCGCCAATGTGATCCTACATATTATGCATTTTTTTAATTAGATTCATTTAATAAATGTATTTTTAATATTTTTTTTTTACACTTTTATTACATTTTTATTTATTTTTACACTTTTATTTTTATTTATTTATTTATACACTTTTTAATGCTTTGGAATACTTAGTATTCCAAAGCATTACAGTTATATGCTGCCTGCCAGTTTTCACTAGCAGGCAGCATATCAGGACGTGCAATACCCAGGGCAGACCTTGGGGTCTTTGTAGGACCCCCGGCTGCCCAGGTATGCAGCAGCACCCCGCGATGCTCCGGAGTGCTGCAGGAGAGACAGAGGGAGCCCCCTCCCTCTGTCAGAACTCCTTACAGCGCGCGGTCACTTCTGACTACGGCTGTAAGGGTTAAACTGTCGGGAGTGAAGTGAACTTCACTCCCGGCAGTGCGGACACACACAGCACCCCGCGATCGTGATGCGGGGTGCTGCAGAGGAGACAGAGGGAGCTCCCTCCCTCTGTCATAACACTTACAGCCCGCGGTCACTTCCGACTGCGGCTGTAAGGGTTAAAACTGCCGGGACTGAAGTTTACTTCGGTCCTGCCAGTGCAGCAGGGTCCCGGCTGTGTGATACAGCCGAGTCCCTGCCGCGATCTCGTGGGTGCACTGGGAAGCACCCACGAGAATAATGGACGAGAATAGACGGCCAGGTGCATGAACGCCCGCCAACCTGGACGTCTATACTCGTCCATGGTCGTTATCGGGTTAATCTTGCCCACACCCTTTTTCCCTGCCTACTTGCGTACTCGTCCTAAACAATGGGTCCACAACCATGAGGATGGTCCCTTCCTATATATACATGCAGGGACAGACAGAGTCAAAACAATAAATTGCAATATAGTCGGAGTCGGAAAACAGCTGGAGGCACACAAAACTAACAAAAGTAAATCTAAACACACACAGAGTCAAATCAGAGTCAGACTAGCCAGGTCAGCAACTGGAGATAGCGAGGTACCAATTCACAAAAACAGAAGAAAGATCTAAAGCCAAGCCAAGATCAATATTCAGAATTCAGAGAATAACAATACTGGTTACTCAAATTAAGTTCTTTCACTGGCAACCGCAAAACAGAGTGAGCTGGATTTAAGTAGCTAAGCCCACAGATGCAGGCTCAGCCTGGTTAGCTGCTCACAGCCCAGATTGGCTAGGACATAGCCAAGCATCCAGGTCAAGCCAAAACTCAGGGAAATTTAAGCCTTCAGGTCAAACACGGACAAGTCATTACAATACCTAGCTTGGGTTCATGTAGCTGAATTTAATTTGGACAAAAACTAGATCATCTAGACTTCCGGACCAGAAGTTATTGGCTTCATTGAGTTTGTTTTTGATCTCGTAAAGTTAGGTAACATAGTTCAGACTCATTTTGCACTGGATTACTCCATTATTAATGCCCGTATGATGTCTCCACTATCTATTGCCTCTAATTCTCCATTCACATGTCCTGTAACGGACTTGTTAAACTCTTTGTTTAAGTCTTTTCCCATATGTATTGCGTATAGCAACAATCTGCATTCTTCATTCATCCTAAACAAAAAAAGACAGCACAGTACCGGCCAAATAGACGACGCAAAATACAAGAAAGCCATGGAACTTCAGGCTAATAATGTGGCGCTCGTCGTTGTCATCCTAGTGTTAAACAATAAGCCATAATTTGCAGTAATTTACCTCTCCGGAGCACATGAATCATTAAGTGGGCCCGCTTATTGTTCATGTCAGTAAAACACTGGAGCAAATATAAAGCCATCAGAAGAAGCCGATAAATGAAATTACTGTCTGTATGGAGCTAATCCTATTGTAGGCCGCTCTTTACAACTCCTGGAATGTAATTAGTATTTTCCCTCAATGCGCGGTGTAAGTAGCGCGCAGCCTGGGGCGCGCAGGGGATGTTAACTCTTGCATTTGACTCCGGATTTGAAGCACAGTAGATCTATATGAAGGTTTTAGTTTTTAGTTCTATATAAATAGGTTATATCACGCCACATGAGGTCAGGTCTTAAGGGATTGATGAGAAATGGTCGGGGTAGTGACAAGGGCTTAAAGGGGTACTCCGCCAAAAAACAGAGGATAAGATGTCTGATCTCAAGAGTGGCACCCCGGTCATCCGTGCATAGAGCAAACTCTGCTCCGTGCCGGATAACTGGCAACTTCAGCTGCCACGCCCCCTCCATTCATGTCTACTACGCAGCCGTCACGCATCCTCCCATAGACATGAATGGAGGGGCGAAGTGGGACATCACAAACGTGGATGCTCCAAGCTTCTGTGTTCCGGACACAGCCGGTGCCGGTCCGGAAATTGTGGAACCCCAAGCAATCAGACATCTTATCACCTATCCTTTAGATAGGGGATAAGATGTTTTTCGGCGGAGTACCCCTTTAAGCTTGAAACTTGATAGCAGTTCAGTTATACTTCAGGGTACATAGTAACATAGTATGGTTGAAAAAAGACTTACAGTGGGGATCAAAAGTTTGGGCACCCCAGGTAAACATTTGTATTAATGTGCATAAAGAAGCCAAGGAAAGATGGAAAAATCTCCAAAAGGCATCAAATTACAGATTAGACATTTTTATAATATGTCAACAAAAGTTGGATTTTATTTCCATCATTTACACTTTCAAAATAACAGAAAACAAAAAAATGGCGTCTACAAAAGTTTGGGCACCCTGCAGAGTTAATTTCTTGTACTGCACCCTTTGGCAAGTATCACAGCTTGTAAACGCTTTTTGTAGCCAGCCATGAGTGTTTAAATTTTTGTTTGAGGTATCTTTGCTCATTCTTACTTACAAAAGTCTTCCAGTTCTTTGAGATTTTTGGGCTGTCTGTCACGCACTGCTCTTTTAAGGTCTATCCATAGATTTTCAATTATGTTGAGGTCAGGAGATTGTGAAGGCCATGGCAAAACCTTCAGTTTACGCCTCTTGATGTAATCCCGCGTGGATTTTGAGGCGTGTTTAGGATCATTATCCATTTGTAGAAGCCATCCACTCTTTAACTTCAGCTTTTTCACAGATGGCATCAAGTTAGCATCCAAAATTTGCTGAAATGTTATTGAATCAATTTTTCCTTCTACTCGTGAGATGTTCCCTGTGCCACTGGCTGCAATACAACCCCAAAGCATGATTGATCCACCCCCATTCTTAACAGTTGGACAGAGGTTCTTTTCATTAAATTCTGTTCCCCTTCTTCTCCAAACGTACCTTTGCTCATTCCGGCCAAAAAGTTAAATTTTAACCTCATCGGTCCACAGAACTTGTTTCCAAAATGCATCAGGCTTGTCTATATGTTCATTTGCAAAGTTCAAACGCTGATTTTTGTGGTGAGGACGTAGAAGAGTTTTTTTCTGATGACTCTTCCATGAAGACCATATTTGTACAAGCATCTCTTTATAGTGGAATAGTGTACCACGACTCCAGTGTCTGCCAGATCTTTCTGGAGGGATTGTGCAGTCAAACGTGGGTTTTGAATAGTTTTTCTCACAATTCTGCAAGCTGTCCTGTCTGATATTTTTCTTGGTCTTCCAGATCTTGCTTTAACTTCCACTGTTCCTGATGACTGCCATTTCTTAATTACATTGCGAACAGAGGATACTGACATCTGAAAACCTTTTGCTATCTTCTTATAGCCTTCTCCAGCTTTGTGAGTGTCAACTATTTTCAGTTTCAGATTTCTAGACAACTGCTTAGAAGAACCCATGGTGCTGATTGTTGGGGAAAGGTCAGATGAGTCTGGGCATTCCCAGATGATGATTGAGAACAGTCCATGACACTGGCAGGTCTCAGCTTTGCAAAGGGGGCAGTGCATGCTATAAATTCTGCAGGGTGCCCAAACTTTTGCAGACACCATTTTTTTCTTTTCTGTTATTTTGAAAGTGTAAATGATGGAAATAAAATCTAACTTTTGTTGACATATTATAAGAATGTCTAATCTGTAATTTTGGAGATTTTTCCATCTTTCCTTGGCTTCTTTATGCACATTAATACACATTTTTACCTGAGGTGCCCAAACGTTTGATCCCCACTGTACGTCCATCAAGTTCAACCAGGGAATTCAAGGGAAAGGGTGTGGTGGGATAAAGGGGAAGGGATGGGATTTTATATTTCTGGTGGGTTCCCTGCGATCAGACATCTTATCCCCTATCTTTTGGATAGGGGATAAGATATCTAGGGGCGGAGTATCCCTTTTAGCAGCTCTTCCTCTCTTTCCCCTCACTTGGCTCATTAGTTGGCTGTTTGGATCAAAGCCCGACTGCCGATACCAAGGGATGCACAATATACCATATGTATACTGTATGTTCACAGTTTCTCATATTCTCTGTCCAAAATTACTAAAACTACTGATGCAGCTCTTTACAGATTGGCCTACTATGGTGCAATATAGACTTTTATTTTCAATTCTGTGACATGATACCTGGAGAGACATGTGAAAGGAAATATAGACACAGGCAGATGTTGTAGCCAAGCAGCACTAACTCTCACTGGAGGCCAACAAAGAGGTTAGTGTATTGCAGAGAGACACTTGTTCAGCCTTCTCCTCTCTGACAGGAGACAATATGCTCCTTCTTGGATATAAAGAAACTTGTAGTACTTTTACCCTCACACTGTGGACAGGAATAGTGTTGAGCGGCATAGGCCATATTCGAATTCGCAAATATTCGCGAATATATGGACGAATATTCGTCATATATTCGCGAATATTCGCACATTCGTTATATTCTCGTTTTATTTTAGCATATGCGAAAATACGCGTATGCGAAAATTAACATATGTGAAAATTCGCATATACGGAAATTAGCATATGCTAATTTTCGCATATGCGAATTTTCGCACGCCAGTCTCACACAGTAGTATTACAGCCTTCTTTACACCACACAAGCTGGAAGCAGAGAGGAGATCACTGTGATGTGTACTGTGAAGAAAAAAAAAACAAAAAAAAAACGAATATTCGTAATTACGAATATATAGCGCTATATTCGCGAAATTCGCGAATTCGCGAATATGCGATATTCGCGAATAATATTCGCATTGCGAATATTCGCGAGCAACACTAGACAGGAATAGTGTCTTGATTGTAGACAAGGGGTTAGCCATGTAGAAGACATGTGACCTAGTTGTTTGTATGCCTAGCAGGAGCTGAGTAGAGGCACATGTGGCACTGGCAAGAGTCAGACATAGACTGATGGATCACAGAGTCCCCCTACCTACTTGGATGGACTTTAGGACATCACTATTTGTACCCCTCAGTTGATGTTGTCCAGTGACATAAAGCTCAGAGTTAAAATACTTTTATTTACTGTTTTCATACACTTTCTGCACACGGTCTCTTTTTTGCACACAGTCCAACTTCTGCACACCTCCACCTTTTGCACTCAAGGCACTGTATAGGGAGAGCTATTTTTATTGGATTATCTCCCAGACTCACTGTCACCTGTATTGTCTTTACTGACCCTTCCCCCTGTGATGTCCTTCCTATAAAAGAAGACACTTGTTCCAAAATAAAGAGTTCTGATTTTATACCTGAAGACTGGTGTTGCCTGGTTCTTTGGGTACAAGGATGCAATACTCTCTAGTTCTGCCTGGGGATATTGCCTGTGATATGCTGGGGCTTGTCATCCGGAAGGAGAAGTCACTTTTGGCGGAGTCAGTCCGTCACAGACTGGTTCTGCCAGGTTTCGGTCCACCCTTTCTCCTGGGATAGGGAGGTTGGATTAAGGATTTCTGCAGCCATTGGTTGGAAGGATCATGTGACCAAGGCATCATTCTTATAGTAAATGCAGAAATGTTAACCCTTTACACTTTTAATACATCAGTGAATGCAATAAATATAGTGCAATGCAATTAAATACATTTGTATTAACTCTGTTGCACCTAATATACATGTATGCATTATGCAGAACCTTTTACTCTCAGGCCCAAGATAACCTCTTGTGGAAAGTAGCTGGAACAGTTTACTGGGACACTACTGATCTGTAACCTCTGCATCCTTGAAAAAATGTCCCTATTGTATTTTCTAAGCCAGCAGTCTCCAACCTGAGGCTCTACACCTGTTGCAAGGCTACAACGCTCAACAGAGCTACTGGTTGGAAACCACTCTTGAAGGAACATAGTCTAGGACCTAATGTAGTGTTTCCCAACCTGTGCTCCTCAGCCTTCGTCTATTAGGAAATGATGGGGAGTTGTAGTTTAGCTACAGCTGGAGAGCCAAAAATCTGGCTTACTCCGTGCTCCGCCTCTAGACATTCTATCCCCTATCCAAAGGCTCAAGGGGTCTGACTGCTGGGACAACCTTCCACGATCTCCAGGACGCCCCCTTGGTGTTCTAAACGTTATGTTCAGAACGCTGGCTTCAGGCGGCCGTAGTCATGACATCATGCCACGCCCCTCCATTCTTGTATCTAAGGGAAGGGGCGTGATGCTGGCTTTAGGTGGCCGTAGTCGTGATGTCATGCCACGCCCCCTCCGTTCATGTCTATGGGAGGGGGCGTAACGCCCCCTCCCATAGGCATGAATGGAGGGGGCGTTGCATGACATCTCAACCATGGGTGCCCGAAGCCAGCGTTCTGAACATAATGTTCAGAACGCCGGGGTGCCGGCTCGGAGATCGCAAGGGGGGGGAGCCAACGGCTGGACCCCTGCAATCAGACATCTTATCCCCTATCCTTTTGGATAGGGGATAAGATGTTTAGGGGGAAGTACCCTTTTAATATGTCTGATGGAATCCACTTCAAATCCTTGCAGTATTGCCACATCTGGGCCTTTAAGGCAGTCATTTGGAAGAATGAAGCTTGCAAAATGAATGACAACCGGAGAAAATGAAATTAAAGGTTTTTAGTATTCCCCGCGGGCTGATGGCTTAGGATAAAATTGAAAGATTTTCTATGGTGCGCCATACACATGTATCATTTAAAGCAATGCTTTTAGCAGCAGGGAGCCATACCCCCCAAATGAAATGTCACATGCTATTTATGAAGAAGATGGCAGCCTAGGGAGCAGATCCGCTTGAAATTGACCTGAAGAATCATAAATCATTGAAGCTTTATAATCCCTACATAATATTCACCCAGTTCACCGCCACCACTAGTAATGGTCGTAAAGTACCAGGCTGGTTATGAATATTAATCTGCATAATACTATGTGTGATGTATCGCTCCATGTGTGTTTTCTATAGGAACTTCCCAATACACATGAAAAATGTGCACTTCATCCTACATGCTGACGTCTAAGGCATGAACTGGTTGGGTCCACTAAAGTGTGAGCTTCTCTTGGTTAGTTAATAGAATGGGGGTCCCAAGTTTCGGCTCCAAGCCTATGTGGTTAAAGGGGTATTCCAGGAAAAAAAAAAATTTCGATATCAACTGGCCCCGGAAAGTTAAACAGATTTGTAAATTACTTCTATTACAAAAATCTTAATCCTTCCAATAATTATCAGCTGCTGAAGTTGAGTTGTTCTTTTCTGTCTGGCAACAGTGCTCTCTGCTGACATCTCTGCTTGTCTCGGGAACTGCACAGAGTAGAAGAGGTTTACTAGAGGGATTTTCTTCTACTCTGGACAGTTCCCGAGACAGGTGTCATCAGAGAGCACTTAGAAAAGAACAACTCAACTTCAGCAGCTCATAAGTACTGAAAGGATTATGATTTTTAAATAGAAGTAATTTACAAATCTGTTTGACTTTCTGGAACCAGTTGATATTTAAAAAAAAGTTTTTTTCCTGGATAACCCCTTTAATCTGGTCAAATAGGACATATGGGAAGAGGTGGTTCTTATAGGACATCCATTTTAAAGACTTACAATCATCATTTCATCTTCTGCCATTAGTATGAAGCCACGGCAGGCAACCCAAGCTGACATTTTGGATGACAGCAACTTAGGTGGCCTACACCCAAAGTGTCTCCTAATAGTAGCTGTGCAGTAGAGGCTTTGGATGTCAAATAGCTATACTGCCCAAAAGGCCGATCATGTTTCCATTACTTCAAACATCAAACGAAAGATGCAGACTACATAAATTGATAGCGACCCTTTCATTCCATGGGGCCCATTTCCGGCATCAATGGTACAGAGTTCATAGCTATGGCACAAGTGTCTAGGGGATTGGTTAGAAAGGTCACTATAAGTAGTGTTGAGCGGCATAGGCCATATTCGAATTCGCGAATATTCGCGAATATATGGACGAATATTCGCGAATATTCGCATATTCGTTATATTCTCGTTTTATTTTCGCATATGCGAAAATACGCGTATGCGAAAATTAGCATGCGCGAAAATTCGCGTATGCGAAAAGTAACATATACTAATTTTCGCATATGCGAATTTTCGCACGCCAGTCTCATACAGTGGTATTACAGCCTTCTTTACACCACACAAGCTGGAAGCAGAGAGGGATGATCACTGTGATGTGTACTGTGAAGAAAAAAACAAAAAAAAAAACGAATATTCGTAATTACGAATATATAGCGCTATATTCGCGAAATTCACGAATTCGCGAATATGCGATATTCGCGAATAATATTCGCATTGCGAATATTCGCGAGCAACACTAACTATAAGCAGAGAGGGATGAGGAGTCCAGCACAAGCCTAAAATTCACCACTGAGCTCCTTGAGTTGGTTTGGTCTTCTTGGATATATGACGGATTGCAAGCTAAGAACTGACTGCAAAAAAGTATATAGGTTGTCTATACTTTGGAAGGGGAGAATTGGCAATTGGAGAGAAGATAGAAACAGAGCTTTTAGCTATGGCACAACTGACTAGAGAGTTGGTTGGACAGTCAACAATATACATCAGGTGTATGATACAGTCAGGTGGTGGTGTACCTGTCTGGTTTCCTACCTTACCAGATGTTGAAAGCGTGACGCTGTCCTGTCTCTGCAAACATAAAGAAAGCCGTGGCCAGAGTTTAAGGGCTAGATCTTTACGTAGGCACATGGAACAGTGGTGGACCACCGATGTATGGCGGGACCACGGGTGTAGCGGTGAAGGTGGTGGGGTCAGATGGTATTAACCCCTGTGGCAAGATGTTGTTAACCCCTAGTGTTAGTGACACCAGAGTTGTTTTCGGGTACCGGAACCACACGAACGGTATCTCCTCTATATCAATGGCTAGTTAAGGAAAGGAGAGTCCACAACCAGTTATGGTTAAATGGAGGCTTTACCGAGTTAAGACAGATGGTATTATCTTCACAGCTAGACCAGATTGCCAGAGAGGTGGCCAGAACCCCAGGAGGACCTTGCGCTGGGACCAATTATACTTGTAATAGACTTGAGACAATTATCTTGAGGCTTGACTATATGCAGGACTTGACTACTTGTAGTGACAGCAGACATAGACTTTTGACTTACTGGAATGACTGTAGCTTTGTGGCCTTCCAGGTAGCTGATCACTAGCACTGAGATCTCTGGTGGTTGCTGGTTTCAGTAAAGACTGATCTCAAAGAGAATTGTCACGATTCGGCTTACAGGTTGTGGATCCACTGTGTCAGCGAGGGATTGCCGTGGACCGTGCCGGTGGACCGGTTCTAAGTGGCTACTGGTGTTCACCAGAGCCCGCCGCAAAGCGGGATGGTCTTGCTGCGGCGGTAGCAACCAGGTCGTATCCACTAGCAACAGCTCAACCTCGCTGACTGCTGAGAAGGCGTGGGACAGAAGGACTAGGCAGAGGCAAGGTCAGACGTAGCAGAAGGTCGGGGCAGGCGGCAAGGTTCGTAGTCAATATGGATAGCAGGAGATCAGGTAACACAGGCTTGGACAACACTAAACGCTTTCACTGGCACAAGGCAACAAGATCCGGCAAGGGAGTGCAGGGGAAGTGAGTAGATATAGCCAGGGAGCAGGTGGAAGCTAATTAAGCTAATTGGGCCAGGCACCAATCATTGGTGCACTGGCCCTTTAAATCTCAGAGAGCTGGCGCGCACGCCCTAGAGAGCGGAGCCGCGCACGCCAGCACATGACAGCCGGGGACCGGGACGTGTAAGTGACTTGGGATGCGATTCGCGAGCGGGCGCGTCCCGCTATGCGAATCCCATCCCCGCCGGCAATGTCAATGCAGCGCTCCCGGTCAGCGGGTCTGACCGGGGCGCTGCAGGGAGAGAGATGCCGTGAGCGCTCCGGGGAGGAGCAGGGACCCGGAGCGCTCGGCGTAACAGTACCTCCCCCCCCTTAGGTCTCCCCCTTTTTTTGTCCGGCAACTGCTTTACCTGGGACGAGGACACCAGGAGTGAAAGTAGGGTTTCCTCAAAGGCAGGCAGTACAGCAGGAGTGGGAATGGGGAGGGAGGGCAGAGGGTGAAGCTTGGCACGGGGAGGGTGTCACCAGGACGGGGGCCATGAGGAGGCAAGGCACAGTCCAGATAAGCCTTGGGGGGACCAGGTGTAGGAGGAGGCACTGAGGCTTGCCTGACGGGACTGGGAGGGGGGGGAGAGGCATTTCTTGTGGCAAGCAGAGTCCCAGTTCTTGATCTCCCCGGTGGTCCAGTCAAGGGTGGGAGAATGAAGCTGGAGCCATGGCAGACCGAGGAGGACCTCAGAGGTGCAGTTGGGAAGGACGAAAAATTCAATCATTTCGTGATGGGGTCCAATGCACATTAAGAGGGGTTTTGTGCGGTAACGCACGGTGCAATCGAATCTAACTCCGTTGACCGCGGAAATGTAGAGCGGCTTGACGAGACGGGTCACCGGGATGCAGAATTTATTCACCAAAGAATCCAGAATAAAATTCCCAGAGGCACCAGAGTCCAAGCAGGCCACGGCTGAGAGGGAGGAGTTGGCAGAAGGAGAAATCCGCACGTGCACCGTGAGACGTGGAGAAGCAGTCTTAGAACCAAGAGACGCCACACCCACGTGAGCTGGGTGCATGCGTGCGTTTCCTAGATGTGGAGGACGAATAGGGCATTCCACCAAGAAATGCTCAGTACTGGCACAGTACAGACAAAGATTTTCTTCCCTACGGCGATTCCTCTCTTCCTGGGTCAGGCGAGACCGATCCACTTGCATGGCCTCCTTGGCGGGAGGACCAGGCGTAGATTGCAAAGAATACTGTGGGAGAGGTGCCCAGAGATCTAAGTCTTTTTCCTGGCGGAGCTCCTGATGTCTCTCAGAAAAACGCATGTCAATGCGGGTGGCCAAATGGATAAGTTCTTGCAGGTTGGCAGGAATCTCTCGTGCGGCCAGCACATCCTTGATGTTACTGGATAGGCCTTTTTTAAAGGTCGCGCAGAGAGCCTCGTTATTCCAAGATAATTCGGAAGCGAGAGTACGAAATTGGATGGCGTACTCGCCTACTGAAGAATTACCCTGGACCAGGTTCAGCAGGGCAGTCTCGGCAGAAGAAGCTCGGGCTGGTTCCTCGAAGACGCTACGGACTTCAGCGAAGAAGGACTGGACTGTGGCTGTGGCAGGATCATTGCGGTCCCAGAGCGGTGTGGCCCAAGACAAGGCCTTTCCTGAAAGAAGGCTCACTACGAACGCCACCTTAGACCGTTCTGTAGGAAACAGGTCCGACAACATCTCCATATGCATCTCCAGTTGCTGTAACGTGGCGGTCAACTGCGACAGCTGCTGTCCTTGTTGGGCAATTTGCTGCGATTGCTGAGCGACCACCGTGGTAAGGTCAGCGAGACTTGGCAGCGGCACCTCAGCGGGATCCATGGCCGGATCTACTGTCACGATTCGGCTTACAGGTTGTGGATCCACTGTGTCAGCGAGGGATTGGCGTGGACCGTGCCGGTGGACCGGTTCTAAGTGGCTACTGGTGTTCACCAGAGCCCGCCGCAAAGCAGGATGGTCTTGCTGCGGCGGGTAGCAACCAGGTCGTATCCACTAGCAATGGCTCAACCTCGTTGACTGCTGAGAAGGCGTGGGACAGAAGGACTAGGCAGAGGCAAGGTCAGACGTAGCAGAAGGTCGGGGCAGGCGGCAAGGTTCGTAGTCAATATGGATAGCAGGAGATCAGGTAACACAGGCTTGGACAACACTAAACGCTTTCACTGGCACAAGGCAACAAGATCCGGCAAGGGAGTGCAGGGGAAGTGAGTAGATATAGCCAGGGAGCAGGTGGAAGCTAATTAAGCTAATTGGGCCAGGCACCAATCATTGGTGCACTGGCCCTTTAAATCTCAGAGAGCTGGCGCGCGCGCCCTAGAGAGCGGAGTCGCGCGCGCCAGCACATGACAGCCGGGGACCGGGACGTGTAAGTGACTTGGGATGCGATTCGCGAGCGGGCGCGTCCCGATATGCGAATCGCATCCTCGCCGGCAATGTCAATGCAGCGCTCCCGGTCAGCGGGTCTGACCGGGGCGCTGCAGGGACAGAGACGCCGTGAGCGCTCCGGGGAGGAGCAGGGACCCGGAGCGCTCGGCGTAACAAGAATGAATTGTAATGGCTGCCCCTTTACCCATTGGTCAAGCTGCCCATTGGTCAAGCTGCGGGTCATAGGTTAAGCTGGTGCTCTCTGGGAGAACATGTGACAACAAATCATGTGACTGCATAACATAACATGTGACAGACTTACAGGTCCTTGAGACCTCTCACAGGTCCTCTGCTCTATCTATACATTAAGATCCTTTCTATACGTTAAAGCAGTAAACACAACATTCTGACAACAACAGGGGGAGACCCTGCAGGGGAGCCCCCAGGTCACTGAGGGACTCAACCTGACAGGGCCTAAGGGTAGTACAGGACCATGTTCCTGTACTGGGACATTACAGAACGGCATCACAAGGCCTCATGGGGAAGTCGAAACACCCCACAATGTGAGAAAACTTTGCCCCTGCTGGTGCTGCTCCTCCAGATGTTTCTCATCCATCATCTAGCAGCCAGGCCTCATCCACAGGCAGCACATTCTCTGTCGTATCCTCATCAGTGTCGCCTCCTTTTCCTCTATCCTTCAGTTATCTATTGGGGAATCCAGTCACCCTGCATCTTAATTCGCACCTGGCCAAGTTGTTGGTGGTGCAGTCGCTACCTTACCATAATGTTGACTCTACGGCCTTTATGCAGTTGTCGGTGTGCAGCACAGTGTATGCCATGCTATATACTTGGAGTAGTAGCTATAGTCAGGGCCAATACATGTCTTTTAATTGCCCACTGGGTCAACATTCTTCAGAACAAGGCTCCACCGCAACAAGGCCAGGAAATTGTAGGGACACCTGCAGCCTATCCTCCTTCTCATCCAAGTCCTCCATCTTGCATCCCTCCACAGGGAATAGCATAGCTTACCCTCTTTCTGCTCCCTCCTTACATCGGTGCAAAGTGAAGTGCTGCCACGCTGTGTTACATCTGCTAAGCCTGGACGAGAAAAGCCACAAAGCAAAGAAGTTGCTGCCCTATCTGCAACAGGAAGTTTCACACCGGCTGTCTACTGGTCATCTGACATTGACAAACATCGTAGAAGTGCTGCATCTCTCATGATCGCCAAAAAAGGGATACTTTTTTTGGCTTTTCATACAAGAGCTAATTTTTCTTTACTTCTTTTGGGACATCAATCCTGTTGCTACTCCCAAGAGGGAGAATTTTTAGAACGCTTGAAAAAATTCATTGTGTCCTCCGTTACCTCCATGTGCATTTTTACACCAACATGCATCTACCAACGATCAGTAATACTTTATTCAGCTTTATTGTAGTGTTAAAAAGCATACAAAATCTGCTACCGCATCAAACAAAGTTGTTATGCGCTGTTATGTCGCCATTACTGAGCCTTAGAGGGGTACTCCGCCGCCCCAGCATTTGGAACATTTTGTTCCGAACGCTTGGAACGGGTGAAAGGGGTTGTGACCTCATGGACACGCCCCTTGTGACTTCCCGCCTCGACCCCTCAATGCAAGTCTATGGGAGGGGGCGTGGCGGCCGCCACGCCCCCTCCCATAGACTTTCATTGAGGGGGCATGGCCTGACATCACGACCTCACTGCCTTCTCCAAGCATTCCAAAACGAACACCGGGTGCTGGACAGAGATTGTGGGGGTCCCTGTGGCGGGACCTCCGCAATCACACATCTTATCCCCTATCCTTCGGATAGGGGATGAGATGTTTAGGGGCAGAGTACCCCTTTAAAACCACCTTAGGACTAATTATATACATTCCTAGCAGTGTTATACCGGGCTTTAGAGCTCCTGTCCCTGGTTGAACTTGATGGACATATGTCTTTTTTCGACCATACTAACTATGTAACTATGTAGGCAGTGTTATACGTGTTTTGCTGCGTATTTTATTGCCGATTCGTGCAGAACCTGTTTGCTGCAAACCAAACTTTTTCAGAAAAGTTTTGAAAAGTTTGCTCCACTCTAGCACAGACACTTTGGGACATGTACTCTTGGCCTATCTTGTTCTTTAATAAAAAAAACCTCTACAATTCATATAAAGCTCCAGGCATATAACTTTTTTTCCCACATTTCCAATATATTATAAAGGAAAGCTTATAAATTATAAAGAAGAGAAGACATGAATCATAAGGCAATGTAAGGTATCCGTCTAATCTCACTTACAGATGACGCTTTATTAATGTTTGTAGTTGCCTCATTTTTCAATTTGCGAAGCATTGGCCGAAATGTAAATCAGCGACCAAACATTATAAAGTGAGATGATGGGAAATTGAAAATGTGAAGGTGTGAAAATTATAAAGAGATCTGAGCGACCATATCACATGCCGCTGCCACAGAGCTGGATGAGCGTGACCATCCTGAGCGGGTGTGCATGTGAGGATGAATATATATAATCTTACAGACTGAATGGAAAGTGTAAGAACATGGAGAGAAGGTAACACTACATGTTGTGGAATGTATAGTGTGTGGTGTATGTCCACTTCTCATAAACTGTATTAGGTCATCAGATTAAACATGACAGCAAGAAAGAAGGGAGAAAAGTCAGAAAGGAAGAGTAGAAGAAAAGGGACAAAAGCTAAAAGTAAGGGACAGATGTAAGAAAAGGAAGGTGAGGGAGGGATAAAGGAAGGAGTGAGAAAGGCAGCAAAGAAGGGAAGAAATCAAGGAAGAAAGAAGGAGAGAGAGAAAGGAAAGAAGAAAGTAATGCAAGGGAGGAAAGGAAAAAATAATGAAGGAAGGGGAAAGGAAGGGAAAAAAAGAAGGAAAGAAGGGAGGAAAAATAAACTCGAGATTCAATAAGGGGAAGGAAAGAGGAAGGAAAGTGGGGGGGGACAAATGTAAGGAAGGAGATAAAGGAGGACTAAAGGAAGATAAGTTATAGGAAGGAATATGGAAGTAAGAATTGAAGAAAGAAGGAAGTATGGAACTAAGAATTAAAGAAAAAAGGAAGTATGGACCTAAGAATTGAAGAAAAAAGGAAGTATGGACCTAAGAATTGAAGAAAAAAGGAAGTATGGACCTAAGAATTGAAGAGAAAAGGAAGTATGGAACTAAGAATTGAAGAAAAAAGGAAGTATGGACCTAAGAATTGAAGAGAAAAGGAAGTATGGAACTAAGAATTGAAGAGAAAAGGAAGTATGGAACTAAGAATTGAAGAGAAAAGGAAGTATGGAACTAAGAATTGAAGAGAAAAGGAAGTATGGAACTAAGAATTGAAGAAAAAAGGAAGTATGGAACTAAGAATTGAAGAGAAAAGGAAGTATGGAACTAAGAATTGAAGAAAAAAGGAAGTATGGAACTAAGAATTGAAGAAAGAAGGAACTATGGAACTAAGAATTGAAGAGAAAAGGAAGTATGGAACTAAGAATTGAAGAAAAAAGGAAGTATGGAACTAAGAATTGAAGAGAAAAGGAAGTATGGAACTAAGAATTGAATTGAAGGAAACAAATAAGGATAAGCATGAAATGAAAGAGTTAAAAGAGAGAAGGGAAGGAAGGACAGAAGGAGGAATGGAGGAGGAATAGAAGAAAATAAAGCAAAACAAAATCATTCTACTATATATTTAAATTACAATTAATAAAGTGTTTCTTTTTTTGGATGACAGAGAGAAGGAAGACAAGAAAAAAGAAAGCGAGGAAAACAGGGAAGGAAGGAAGGGAAGAAGGGATGAAGGGATGAAGGAAGAAGAAAATGTGGGGGATGTGGAAAAAAGTAATGGAGGGTCGAGGGAAGGAAGTAGGAAGGATATATCATTCATGTAAGTCACAATTTCCAAATGGAAGAGGAAAGGAAGATAAGGAGGAAGAAATGGAATGAAAACCTGAAAGATGAACACACAGAATAAGGAGGGATGATGAGAGAGGAAGGAAGAGGAGAGGACAGAGAGGCAAAGAAGGGATGAAAGAAAAGAAGGGGTGAAATAATGAAGGGCAGGATAAAAAGTTTAAGAATGTGAATAAAGGAGGAGAGAAGAAAAGGAAGGAAGAAAGAGAAAGGGAGAAAAGCAACCAGAACATGTTACCATTATTTATAGAACAGATGTTTTTGTAAATATAGATTTTCAGGTTAGTGACGGGTTCTAAGATAAACCCAAATAATTAAACTTTAGGATATTAAACCTCTTAGGAAGATGATTTTGTAGATTCCGTATTACATGGAGCGGCGATCAGTCTGTGTCAGGTCAGGAAGGAACAATCGCAATAGTTTCCAATAAAACAGAATGTAACCGAATAAAAATAACATGATCAGAAAATAATCTTCTTGTCTGAAAGGTTTAAATTATAATTTTTCTTCTTCCCCTCATTCTTCATACAGATTCTTTCATATTTTTCATATTCTGTTCCTGACACTATGTTACTTCCCTAATACCATGTTATTGTACAGTATGAGAATATTTCTAGGAAGACCTTCTCGCTCTTGGTAAAGTTGGACCAGTGATGAGGCCTCAAAAGAAAGGGGTTAAAAGCTCTGGTCTAAAGAAGGACCCATCATAAGAACATCATCGGTTCTGTTGAGTCTTCCAGACTGCTTGAATTGAAGAGTTTATGAATAGAAGATTTATTTATTGGGAATGTAATTGTCTTCATCCAAGTATGACATGGCCAACCTCTGCAAGGGAAATGTAAGTTTCCAGTTTCCGGCTCCAGCGTTCGGAACAGTTTGTTCCAAACGCTGAACAGCGGAGTACCCCTTTAAATCAACCCTTACCCACCGCCATTTGTAAGGGTGAGTTTTTTTGTCTAAAGTCCCATGCAAGTTAATGAGACTTCCTGTTGGGATATGAGGTCGGCTATGAGGACGGGATGTTAGGTCAGAATATGAGGACAAGATATGAGGTCGGGGTATGAGGCCGGGATATGAGGATGGGATATTAGGTCAGGATATGAGGACAAGAGATGAGGTCGGGGAATAAGGATGGGATATGAGGTCGGGATATGAGGATGGGATATTAGGTCAGAATATGAGGACAAGATATGAGGTCGGGGAATAAGGATGGGATATGAGGTCGGGATATGAGGATGGGATATTAGGTCAGAATATGAGGACAAGATATGAGGTCGGGGAATAAGGATGGGATATGAGGTCGGGATATGAGGATGGGATATTAGGTCAGAATATGAGGACAAGATATGAGGTCGGGGAATAAGGATGGGATATGAGGTCGGGATATGAGGTCGGGATATTAGGTCAGAATATGAGGACAAGATATGAGGTCGGGGTATAAGGATGGGATATAAGGACGGGATATTAGGTCAGAATATGAGGACAAGATATGAGGTCGGGGTATGAGGGAAGGATATTAGGTCAGGATATGAGGACAAGATATGAGGTCTGTGTATGAGCATGAGATGTGAGGTCGGGACATGAGGAAAAAATATGATGTCGAGATATGAGGACGGGATATAAGGTTAGATATGAGGTTGGTTTATGTGGTCAGGATATGAGGACGGGATATTAGGACAAAATATGAGGTCGAGATATGAGGTTGGATTATGCGGTCGAGATATGAGGTTGGATTATGCGGTCGAGATATGAGGTTGGATTATGAGGTCGGGACATGAGGACTAGATATGAGGTTGAGATATGAGATCAAAATATGAGATATTGAAAAGAGAAAAGAGAGCGTTATTGTTGCTTTTCCTCTCCCACAGGATTTCGAAAGATTGGACAATACAGAGTACTCAGCTAGTATCATATAAAGTAAAGCAAAACAGAAAAATAAATGAAAACAGCTGAAAAGCAATTTGTTATAAAGATCCTTTCTATAAAGACAGTGTTGATCTTGGGATGATTTACTTCTAGTATCAGGCGTCTTTCCATTACTGGTGACAGCCACTTATGGTTTTCTTAGAACTCGGTGTCACATCTCTTTCCATAAGCGTCTCCTAAGTAACTCTTAGTTTCAGAAGTTTTCTTTGGCGCAGCAGATTGGCAGATGTTACGTCGGATAGTCGTAGGCTTTGTCATAACCTTATTAGTCACGTATCAGCGTCGCTGTATGTAACCGGATTTGTGTGTTTCCCCTGAAGACTTGTCAGGAAATCAAAACCTACATTGAAGGAGTTAAACTCACAAAGCATGAAAAGCCCCCCAATGAGGGTCCGTGAAGTGTGTCTGCTCCGATGACAGGCTCCTTCCTCCATCTTCTTCAAGTGACAGGTTCCAGGGGTGGCTGCTCCTTCCAATGACATGATTGTCAAGTTTGTCATCAAAATGTTCTTAATGCAATGATCCATTTATCATGTTACTTCTTCCCTCACAGAGATGTTCTGCCAGCTCAGGAGATGTGAATTACATCGATATATTACTAGAATCATGTGGGGCAGTCTAAAGTGAAGTATCATGTACCATAGATATGCCTAGGGGTATATGTACAAAAGTGGTCGGGTATGCAGCTGCTTTTAGGGGGCGCTAATTGTATACAGATTCATACAGCTCCCAATGAATTTAATATTAACTGTATAAATAACTGCACAGTTAGTTCCCCAACATTTAAGGGGTATAGAAGGTATACAGTGCCTTGCATAGGTATAAAAGTTCCAACAGAAATAGAAATAGTCAGCTAATGCATGGAAAAAACGCTTCGTGTGCTCAGCACCATACACCCTAGCTCCTTGTTAGCCCAATGCTGCGTACGTGGTGCTCAGCTGGTGCTCAGCAAATGTACAACTTGAATCCATATAATAGTAGAGATTAGACGGCACTCACGATTCAAAGCAATCCATTTATTTTACATTTGGCTGCGCTTCATCATGGCTACGCAAGGACGACGGACATCACACTGCCATGTCCGAATGGCAGTGTGAATGAAGTCATACAAGTACAAATAACAGAGCAACACTAGACAGGCTAAAACCAACCATAGTACAGACAGAATAACTAAGCAAACAGAACAAGGCTGTAAGATAGATAAATGGGTAACAACAAAGCCATGCCTAACACAAAGTTACAAGTGTGAACAGACACAAAACTGAAGTGATACTGAAACTGAAAATCAAGAGCCCAGCTAAGGCTGAGGAGAATACAAATACCCCGCCTCAGCTGCTGATTGGCCCAGACCTGTAACTCTTACCTGACCAGAGACCAACATCCACAATCTGGACAGTTACAACAAATACACCTGTTCTTTGAAGGCCTCAGAGTTTGTTAGTGAGCATTACAGAACAAACAGCAGCATGAAGACCAAGGAGCTCACCAAACAGGCTAAATAAAATTGTGGAGAAGTAGGTTTAAAGTGGTACTTTTTTTTTTTTTTTTTTAAATCAACTGGTGCCAGAAAGTTAAACAGATTTGTAAATTACTTCTATAAAAAAAAATCTTAATCCTTCCTGTACTTATTAGCTGCTGAATACTACAATGGAAATTCTTTTCCGTTTGAAACACAGAGCTGTCTGCTGAATCACGAGCACAGTGCTCTCTGCTGACATCTCTGTCCATTTTTAGGAACTGTCCAGGGTAAAAGGAAATCCCCATAGCAAACATATGCTGTTCTGGACAGTTCATAAAATGGACAGAGATGTCAGCAGAGAGCACTGTGGTCATGATGTCAGCAGACAGCTATGTGTTTCAAAAAGAAAAGAATTTCCGCTGTAGTATTCAGCAGCTAATAAGTACAGGAAGGATTAAGATTTTTTAATAGAAGTAATTTACAAATCTGTAACTTTCTGGCACCAGTTGATTTAAAAAAAAAAAAAAGTTTTTCACCGGAGTACCCCTTTAAACATTTAGTTATGCATCCCACAGATGTCAACTTTATTGCTCTTTTTAGTGTCAGAATAAAAGGTATTTTTCATGTATAAAGTATGATGCATGTTGTGTCGAGTAAAAGTCTATTTAGGTCTATGTGAATTCCAGTTTGTAACAGTAGGACAATGTGGAAAACAAAAAGTCCAAGGGGGGTGAATACTTATGCAAGGCACTGTTCTTAAAGGGTATACTAACAGAGCAATCAGATCACTGCAAGCGATCACCTGAACATAGCCTCTAGGGCAATGCCAGAGGCTGTCCGGTCATGCTGGGAGTTGTAGTTTTCCCTCATTCCCTTTTTTTTAAACCTGGTTAATCGACTAATCGAACCAGTAATCAGCCAACTAATCGCTTTCACAAGTAATCCTTAGTTGCAGCAATAAAAAAAAATACTAAAAAGTTCAAAAATCCTACTTTTTGGTCACGCTTACAAAAAAATGGATTTAGTAGTAATGGCAGAATGGGGATGAATAGGATATTACATCACTGTGTACAGGATCAGGGACGGAATGAATCCAAAATGAATTGCAACACAACATTTTTGGGAAACTTCAGACTGAATAAGATTTACGGCAAAGTGATTCCCTTATTTTTACTGAAGAACAGTAAAGTAAGTGACCACCGACTGATGATGTCATCGCTCATTTACAAAGAATAAGATGCCGTTTGCTATTTTAATGACAGAATAATCATTATTGGGAATGGTTTATCAATCTACCGTCGTTTTAAAAAATTGAGCGAAAAGTATCAAATAATTGAAAAAACTTTCGAGTGGTCAGAAAATTCTCATTAGTGCAAATTGCTGACGATTCTTATAATTATCTAAGAAAGTTTCGTCTTACAATAGCTGAGCCCATCCACGAAGGGTCATTACTGCGGTGAATGACGGGCTCGAGCCAATGCAGATAAATCTGTCCTCGTGTATCACTGGCGGAATCAGTATTCTAATAATGCGGTGTCCTTGACAAGTCCGAAGAAATTATCATCGTAGGAGATTGGAAATGAACATGTTGCCAGCTTATGATTGACTTGTCTGAAATCTGGAACCATTGCACATCATAGCAATCATGTACTGTGCGGCGGCTGATAGACGGTACTTACGCTGCATAAAACAGACGTCCTCCGACCGAAGACGATGACTGTGTTCTTCCCATATTACTCCAGTCATAATCACCGCTTCTACTGTAACATAATACAATGTTTTGTTCAGTAAATGTCAGAGCAGCTCCAGTCTTCACTCATGTACTCAGCGTTCAGCCTTCTTTAATACTACTATAATAATACTACTATACCTCACAACTTTTGCAGAGAAGAAAGAGGGACATACTGCACATGAAAATGTTATTTTTTTCAAGTTTCACCGTGTCCATTCACCGCCAAGTGCAAGAAACCCCTTTGTAAACAAAAAGTTTTTAAAAAATATATTAAATAATAAATACATACATACATAGTGAATATAGTAGACACAAATATATATGGGTTCAGATGGGTGGTGGGGGTTCTGTTAGGTGGCAGGGGATTGGAGAAGGGATGGGATTTTGATAGGTGGCGGGGGATCGGAGAAGTGGTAGGGGTTCTCCTAGGTGGCGGAGGTTTGAAGCACTTACAGGGGTTCTGGGAGGTGGTGGGAGTTTAGATGAGGTGGTGGTTTGAAAAGGTGGTGGAGATCAGAGAGGTAATTTGGGTCTGGACAGTTATAAGGTTCAGAGAGGTGGTGGGGGATCAGAATGGTGATGGGGATCAGAGAGGTGAGTGGTGTTCGGAGAGCCCAGAAGTTTCCCCAGGACGGTGGGATATCATCCGGAAAACTGGGAATGTCCTGTCAGATCCAGGAGAAGTCTGGAGAAGACTGCGCTAAACATTTTCATTCCCAGTTTAAACTTAAAATGTAAGTCTTCTCTCCCGCCTCTTATGGTACTTATTCTGATTGGGTGACTGTTACTAGAGGGTTGCCACAGGGGTCAGTCTTAGGTCCTGTTTGATTTAATATATTCATTAATGCAGATGATGCTAAACTCTGTAAAGCAGTAAACACAATAGAAGACAGTGCACTGTTACAAATGGATCTGGATAGGTTGGAGGTTTGGGCTGGGAAGTGGCAGATGAGGTTCAACACTGATAAAGGTAATGCACAAGGGGAGGAAAAATCCGGGCTGGGATTATGTATTAAATGGGACGACCAACGTGGAAAAGGACTTGGGAGTCTTAGTTAACAGTAAATTTAGCTGTAGTGACCAGTGTCGGGCAGCTGCGGCCAAGGCTAATAAAATCATGGGGTGCATCAATAGGGGGATAGATGCCCACGACAAGGAAATAATTCTACCGCTTTACGAATCACTAGTCAGACTACACATAGAATACTGTGTACAGTACTGGGCACCAGTGTACAAGAAAGATATAGTGGAGCTGGAGAGGGTTCAAAGACGGGCAACCAGAGTAATACGGGGAATGGGAGGACTACAGTACCCATAAAGATTATCAGAATTAGGGTTATTTAGTTTAGAAAAAAGAAGGCTTAGGGGCGACCTAATAACTATGTATAAATATATTAGGGGACCGTACAGAGATCTCTCCCATGATCTATTTATACCACGGACTGTATCTATAACAAGGCGGCATCCTCTACGTCTAGAGGAAAGAAGGTTTCTACACCAGCACAGACAGGTTCTTTACTGTAAGAGCAGTGAGACTGTAGAATTCTTTGCCAGAGGAGGTGGCCATGGGGAACTGTGTAAGGCTGCATTCACATCTCGTTTTTGCAATATATATATATATATATATATATATATATTATATATATATATATATATATATATATATATATATATATATATATGGACAGGGAATTGAGTGGTAAGAAAAAAAAACAATACTGACCACTCAGTTCCCTGCCACTCCACCGCTGCTCTGGTGAATGTGATAACACCCATAATCACAGAGAATGGGACAATGCAGTCAATCACTAGTCTTACAGTCATGTGCAAGTGCTTAAGGTGAGTATAGGCTATAGGTGAATGTAAAAAATTCCAGGTCAATGAAAGCCCCCTCCTCCACATCTCTTTTGGTGAAATGCAACACCTTATCAAAAACTGGAATGCACCTTACCAGAGGATATGATTTCATGGTTTGAGATGCCTCTCTCTACTGCTAATACCTCTCCCTGTATACCCTGAGCACTTCCCTCTACTTCTAATACCTCTCTCTCTGCACCTATGAGCACTTCTCTCTACTGCTAATACCTCTTCCTATACACTCTTGTGCCTGTCTCCCTCTACCGCTAATACCTTTCCCTTTACACCCATGAGCACTTCCCTCTCTACTGCTAACATTTCTCCCTTTACACCCATGAGCACTTCCCTCTCTTTATACACCCATGAGCACTGTCCTCTTTCTACTGTTAATACCTCTCCCTATATGCTTATAAGCACTTCCCTCTTTCTACTGCTAATATCTCTCCCTATACACCCATGAGCGCTTCCATCTCTGCTGCTAATACCTCTTCCTATACATCCATGGGCACTTCTTTCTCTACTGATAACACCTCTCCCTATATACTCATGAGCACTTCCCTCTCTACTGCTAATACTACTCTTTTTACACCCATGAGCGCTTCCCTCTCTATTGCTAATACCTCTTCCTATACATCCATGAGCACTTCTCCCTCTACTGCTAATACCTCTACCTATACACCCAAGAATTCTGCTAGCATTTCCTGCTGCTCTATTACATTGTCTGCGTACCTTAAATTCTTCTGAAATAATAACCTCTAAATATTCAGTCCTATTCAGGTTAGGACTGTATCACATATTCTATATTCTGTCCTTGGGTTTTTACACCTCGTGTGCATATTTTGGCACTTATCCACATTAAAGGAGTACTCGGGGATGGAAAAATTGCCGTCATACTGCCGGCAGTAAAAAAAATAAATAGGTACATACCTTCCCCCGCTCCCCAGGTGCCTCCGGTAACTGGCTCTGGCCTGCGCCGCTATCCTCTTCCCGGTTGCCGGTGGTCGAAAACGTCATACTGCCGCTCAGCCTATCGCCGGCCGAGGCAAGACTTCACTGCGGACGGTGATTGGCTGAGTGCAGTATGACTCGCCGACCACCGGCAACCAGGAAGAGGATCGCGGCGGGGGCCAGAGCCAGTTAACGGAGGCACCACGGGAAGAGACGGAAGGTATGTGCCTCTTTATTTTTTTACTGCCTGCAGTATGACGGGCAATTTTCCCATCCCGGAGTACTCCTTTAAATGTCAGTGTCCAGAGTTCTGACCATTTTCTAGTTTACCTGAATTCTTTTCCATATGGTGAATCCCTTCAGGCAATGTCCCCCTTCAGCCAGTGATTGGCGGAGCAGTCCATCACTCACTAAACCGGTTTGTCTTGGTAGGTGGGGACTGAAGCGCTCCAAGGTAAGAGACAGGCCCCATTATGGAGATTGCAGGGGTCCCTGTGGTCGGGTCTGGTATTGCACTTGCATGAATAGGATGCACTGAGATACCAGATACATCCACTGCACCAAAGGGGCACTGTTTCTGGATAAAAAGGACATTTTCTTTTAATTTACGACAACACTTATAATTCTTCCACTTCATAAACCATTTATATAATTGCATTAAATATACAAACAGACGTTCCTCATTATGTGGACTATATTTGGACTGTAGCCGTGATTAATCCTCCTCTCTCGCGATGTACACTTTTTTAGTGACGGTTTTGTCACCATTGAGGATTGAGCCGTTTATCTTCCATTTTTTAATCTCCAGATGATTCATGAACACATCGAGCCGCGCCGAACTCCTCAGGGGCTCACCGAGTGATGTTCAAGGTTTAGTTCACAAGATAGCAGAATCCATACAGCCATGATGAATGGCGCTAAACAAACACAAAGGACCCCGTGCGCGGATCCGATGGAGAATTAGACAAGGCTGTGACCTGTACCTGATACGGTGCAATTAACAATTTACATAGAAACGATGATGAAGATCGGATGAATGGGATCACTTGTCTACCCAAAAGGTCAGGAATCTTCGGGTTAGTAGTGAAGTAAGATTTACGGAGGCTCCGGCGCACAATGTTCTTTACAATGTCCAAATAACACCAGCGAACAATGCGTAAAATACCAGATTTATCACAATTTACACTAAAGTGCTGGGGAAAGCTGTATGGATGGTCGGCTTCTTTGTATGGATGCCCTTAATCTACTTCTAATTCTAGGCCGACTTCCAAAATATCCATGCATTATGTAAGACCCCTAATTGAGCCTCCAGTGTATAAAAGGGGTACTCCATACCTCAGGGTTCAGAACATTTTGTTCCGAACGCTGGGTGCGGGCTGCGGGGGGTCATGATGTCACAGCCATGCCCCTCGTGATGCCACGCCCCCTCCCGTAGACTTAAATTGAGGGGGCGTGGCTGTGACCCCCGCCTAGCTCCACAAACACTGAGATCCCTATAGGTAATACACTTACAAAGAGAAGTAACTGGGAACAGTGAACTAGTTTAATGTTTGAAAGGGAAACAATATTGGATCAGGATGGGTGACACTTGGGTTATTATTAAACAAATAAATGTAAACTCCATTGGGGAGATTTATCAAAACCTGTGCAGAGGAAGAGTGGTGCAGTTGTCCATAGCAACCAATCAGATTGCTTCTTTCATTTTCCACAGGCCTCTAAAGAGGCCTGTGGAAAATGAAAGAAGCAATCTGATTGGTTGCTATGGGCAACTGCACCACTCTTCCTCTGCACAGGTTTTGATAAATCTCCCCCCATATGTCTTAGATCAGAGCTTTCCAAACTTTTTAAGACGTACGTAGTTTGGTGACACCCCTGGCCATACCGCAAACTGGACGTATCAGGTTTCACGTCCTACAATGCTTGACGTGATACCAGTATACAGGATCAGCATTAGAAATGTGGCTGCTTCACCCCTGTGCAGTTTGATTTCCCCCTTCATCACCCCCTGTGCTATTTCATCACCCTTTATTTCGCCCTCAGTGCCACTTCATTCCTCCCCCAACCCTCTTAACCCCTCGACCACATTTCACTCCCTGATCATCCCTTTGCCATTTGATTCCCCCAGGGCTGATGCAAGGATTTTTGCCACCCTAGGCAAAAGCTAATTTTGCTGCTCCCTTGGCTACTGGGGTGACACACTGTAACAAGCCCCCACCTCATGCTGCTGGCTGAGCGAGTGGTTCGGATGCTAAATGCCTAACTTTCTTGTGGCAGACAAAGCAACGCCCCCCCCCCCCCCCCCATCAAGAGGGCGCTCTAGGCGGCTGCCTATTTTGCCTATAGGCAGAGCCGGTCCTTGTTTCCCCCCTTCATTCCCCCTGTACCACATCTCCCACAACCCCCCACCTCCACCCCGTCCCCCATTCCTCATCTGTGCCAATTGATACCCCCTCTTGACCACCCCCGTGACACATAATTTCCCCCCTTTATCATCGCCGGAGCCACACACATCCCTGATCCTCCCTTGTGCCATTTCATCCCCCCTCTTGACCACCCCCTGTGCCTCATCATTACCCCCCTTATTACCCCCCCCCTGTGCCACATTCCCCCCTTATCCTCCCTTGTGCCATTTCATCCCTCCCCTCTTGATCCACCCCTGTGCCATTTCAACATCCCCCTTTATCACCCCGTACCCCCGTGCCACAGCATTACCCCCATACCCGTGCCATTCAATACCCCCCTTTGTCTCCCCTGGGCATGCTGGAAATTATAGTTTAGCCACAGTAGGAGGCACACTGACCTAGACCCTTCCATAAGTATTCACTCCATGTAATTTCAGTACACGACAATATTCTATTTAATATGCAGAACCGAAAACATTTCAGAGACCCCAGTGTTGTTTTCTCTCAGTCTAATTGAAATGTCTAATGTACTTAAGTTAATTGCATGGGAAACACGAAATGTGACTGCGCCTGATAAGAATCAATAACAATTTTCCCATCACTTTCTTTAAAACATCCATTTTCCACTACAATCCCTTCAAGTCATTTGTAGGTAGATTTTATACCGTCCTTTTATATTCTATTTACTGTTCTTTTATTTTTTTTTTTTTTTGGAGAACTTTCTTTGTAAAGTCACTTTGGCGAATAATGGATAAAGGGAGGGGCAAAAAGTTCAAGGCATCGACCCTGTATGACTGTACATGGAGTTTCTAAGTTTCTATGTGTAGTGCACAAGGATGATAAGGATGATGCCGCAGGCTGGCTGAGAGTAGTAGTCCTTTAACTGTTATGTCACATGGCAGGGTGTGACCCAGCTATACTCTTTTGTCAAAGTAGGTATTCGCTTAGTGCAAAATAGAAGTAATTAAGAGATTAATGTATTGCAGAGAGGTCCTTGTACAGCTTTATTCTTTCTGACAAGCAGAATTCCTTCTTAGAGAAGGAGAACTTGCAAGCTTTATCCTAACAGGAACAATTACTTTATTGAAGACAGGATTTTTACCTAGGTAGAAGACATGTGGCCTAGGTGTAGATCTGCCTAGTAATAGCAGAGCAAGAAGATGTGCACACTTTGCTGGCCTGAGTGAGACTAACTGGCTTGAGTCCACTCCTTCTATTGAGAGAAGGAGGTTGCAATAGTGACTCCTCCTTCAGTCATTGGCTAGGAGAATCATGTGACCAAGTTATTGCCTGCTGCAATTTATATAAATTTGGCCTCACTAGTTTTGCTGTTTGACTATTATTGCCCTTTCATCCTTGTAAGTTATTGATATTGTCTGTGTTAGCGCCTGCGTCAGACATATTATGGGAAATATATAACAAATAAAAGTTTCATATTTGCATATTTTTCAATAAAGCCAAATGCGGTGTAATAAAATAGTGAATCATATCTCCAGTAACCACATGAATTTTGGCTTCCTTGCCATCCAGGATGTATTTAAAGGCCTGGCCGGCGAATAACGTGTAAATCAGATTGAGGATCGCGGAGGGAATGGGATCCCAGAGAGGAAAGGCTTATGAATTAATGTTATCCTGAAAGCCTCTCATTCATTGCAATATGAAAGATTAATCTTCTATATTGAAAAAATGATACAATCTCAGCTATAAAAAAAAAAAAAAAAAAAACAGCAAGAAATAAGCTGAAAATACATTAATGTACGGACATCTTCAGAGAGTTTATATAAGGTCTATGGAAATTCATTGCATCATTTATCTCATCCATTTAGGGTATGTTCACACAGTGGATTTCTTGTAGAATGTCGGCCTGGAAAATTTCCGGTGCACATTCCACAGACAGCGTGCACTAGGACCGCTTGGAAATGCGACATCTCCATAGAGGCCAATGCATTTCCGTACAGATTCCGCAGAAAGAATTGAAAAGTTGAGGAGGCTGGAATCATGATTCCCACGGCAGATGATACCGCTGTGTGCACGGTGCAGCAGAATCCCAGTGCGAACAATGGGACTGCTACAATAGAATTTCCAAGCAGATTCTGCTCAGAAATTCCGCTGTGTGACAAGGCCTTACAGTCAGTATTACAGCCCAAAGTTAGCCTCTAATAGGACACAGCTCTAATAGGACACTACTCTAATGGAACACAACTGTAATAGGACACACTTCTTATAGGACACACCTCTAATAAGACACACCTCTAATAGGACACACCTCTAATAAGACACACCTCTAATAGGACACACCTCTAATAAGACACACCTCTAATAGGACACACCTCTAATAGGACACAGCTCTAATAGGACACATCTATAATAGGACACACCTCTAATAGGACACACCTCTAATAAGACACACCTCTAATAGGACACAGCTCTAATAGGACACATCTATAATAGGACACACCTCTAATAAGACACACCTCTAATAGGACACACCTCTAATAGGACACAGCTCTAATAGGACACTACTCTAATGTAACACAACTGTAATAGGACACACTTCTTATAGGACACACCTCTAATAAGACACACCTCTAATAGGACACACCTCTAATAGGACACAGCTCTAATAGGACACATCTATAATAGGACACACCTCTAATAGGACACACCTCTAATAGGACACACCTCTAATAAGACACACCTCTAATAGGACACACCTCTAATAGGACACATCTATAATAGGACACACCTCTAATAGGACACACCTCTAATAGGACACAGCTCTAATAGGACACAGCTCTAATAGGACACACCTCTAATAGGACACAGCTCTAATAGGACATACCTCTAATAAGACATGCCTCTAATAGGAAACACCTCTAATAGGACACGCCTCTAATAGGACATACCTCTAATAAGTCATGCCTCTAATAGGACACACCACTAATAAGACATGCCTCTAATAGGACACACCATTAATAAGACACACCACTAATAAGACATACCTCTAATAGGACATACCTCTAATAAGACACACCTCTAATAGGACACACCACTAATCAGACATGCCTCTAATAGGACACACCTCTAATAGAACACCCCTCTAATAGGACACACCTCTAATAGGACATACATCTAATAGGACACACCTCTAATAGGTCACCCCCCTAATAGGACACACCTCTAATAAGACACGCCTCTAATAAGACACACCTCTAATAGAACACAACCCTAATAGGACACACCTCTAATAATACACACCTCTAATAAGACATGCCTCTAATAGAACACACCTCTAATGTAACACCCCTCTAATAGGACACACCTCTAATAAGACACACTTCTAATAAGACACACCTCTAATAGAACACAACTCTAATAGGACAAACCTCTAATAGGACACACCTCTAATAAGACACGCCTCTAATAGGACACACCTCTAATAGAACACAACTCTAATAGGACACACCTCTAATAGGACACACCTCTAATAGGACATACCTCTAATAGGTCACGCCTCTAATAGGACACAACTCTAATAGGACACACCTCTAATAGGACACACCTCTAATAGGACACATATCTTATAGGACACCCATCTAAAAGGATACACCTTTAATAGTATACACCTCTAAGACTGGGTTCACACAATAACATTTCTGAGCAGAATTCAGTTTTGAAATTCTGCTAGGAAATTCTGGTACTGGCAATGGGAATCTGCTGCACAGTGTACACTACAGAATTTATATGCAGATATTCCGACACTGAAATTCCGCCACCAAAAGAATGGACTTGTTGGTAACCCCTCCACAAACATTGCTGTCTATGCCGTTCTTGCACAGACTGATTCAGTCATCTGGCTGCACTCGAAATCTCCCGACAGAATTTTTCCAGCCGTGAATTCTATTGCGTTAACTGTCTAACAGGGCACACCTCTAATAGGACACGCCTCTAATAGGACATGCCTCTAATAGTACACACTTCTAACAGGGCTCACCTCTAATAGGACACACCTCCAAAAGGACACCTCTCTAATAAGACACACCTCTAATAGGACACACCTCTAATAAGACACAACTCTAATAAGACACACCTCTAATAAGACACACCTCTAATAGGACACACCTCTAATAAGACACACCTTTAATAAGACACACCTCTAATAGGACACACCTCTAATAAGACACAACTCTAATAGGACACACCACTAATAAGACACACCTCTAATAGGACACACCTCTAATAAGGACACACCTCTAATAAGACACACCTCTAATAGGACACACCTCTAATAAGACACAACTCTAATAGGACACACCACTAATAAGACACACCTCTAATAGGACACACCTCTAATAAGACACACCTCTAATAGGACACACCTCTAATAAGACACACCTCTAATAAGACACACCTCTAATAGGGCACACATATAATAGGACACACTTCTAACAGGGCTCACCTCTAATAGGACACACCTCCAAAAGGACACCTCTCTAGTAAGACACACCTCTAATAGGACACACCTCTAATAAGACACAACTCTAATAAGACACACCTCTAATAAGACACACCTCTAATAGGACACACCTCTAATAGGACACACCTCTAATAAGACACACCTCTAATAAGACACACCTCTAATAGGACATACCTCTAATAAGACACACCTCTAATAAGACACACCTCTAATAGGACACAACTCTAATAGGACACACCTCTAATAAGACACACCTCTAATAAGACATACCTCTAATAGGACACAACTCTAATAGGACACACCTCTAATAGGACACACCTCTAATAAGACACAACTCTAATAGGACACACCACTAATAAGACACACCTCTAATAGGACACACCTCTAATTAGGACACACTTCTAATAAGACACACCTCTAATAGGACACTCCTCTAATAAGACACACCTCTAATAAGACACACCTCTAATAGGGCACACATATAATAGGACACACCTCTAATAGGGCACACCTATAATAGGACACGCCTCTAATAGGACACACCTATAATAGGACATGCCTCTAATAGGACACGCCTCTAATAGGACACACTTCTAACAGGGCACACCTCTAATAGGACACACCTCTAATAAGACACACCTCTAATAGGACACAACTCTAATAGGACATACCTCTAATAAGACACACCTCTAATAAGACACACCTCTAATAGGACACAACTCTAATAGGACACACCTCTAATAGGACACACCTCTAATAAGACACAACTCTAATAGGACACGCCACTAATAAGACACACCTCTAATAGGACACACCTCTAATAAGACACACCTCTAATAAGACACACCTCTAATAGGGCACAAATATAATAGGACACACCTCTAATAGGGCACACCTATAATAGGACACGCCTCTAATAGGACACGCCTCTAATAGGACATGCCTCTAATAGGACATGCCTCTAATAGGACATGCCTCTAATAGGACACACTTCTAACAGGGCACACCTCTAATAGGACACACCTCTAATAAGACACACCTCTAATAAGACACACCTCTAATAAGACACAACTCTAATAGGACACACCTCTAATAAGGACACACCTCTAATAAGACACACCTCTAATAGGACACACCTCTAATAGGACACAACTCTAATAGGACACACCTCTAATAAGACACAACTCTAATAGGACACACCACTAATAAGACACACCTCTAATAGGACACACCTCTAATAAGACACATCTCTAATAAGACACGCCTCTAATAGGGCACACATATAATAGGACACACCTCTAAAAGGCACACCTATAATAGGACACGCCTCTAATAGGACACACGTCTAACAGGGCACACCTCTAATAGGACACACCTCTAATAAGACACACCTCTAATAAGACACACCTCTAATAGGGCACACCTATAATAGGACACACCTCTAATAGGGCACACCTATAATAGGACACGCCTTTAATAGGACACACTTCTAACAGGGCACACCTCTAATAGGACATGCCTCTAATAGGACACGCCTCTAATAGGACACACTTCTAACAGGGCTCACCTCTAATAGGACACACCTCTAATAGGACACACCTCTAATAAGACACAACTCTAATAGGACACATCACTAATAAGACATGCCTCTAATAGGGCACACTTATAATAAGACACACATCTAATAGGACACACCTCTAATAGGACACCTCTCTAATAAGACACAACTCTAATAGGACACACCACTAATAGAGCACACCTATAATAGGACACACCTCTAATAAGACACAACTCTAATAGGACACACCACTAATAAGACATGCCTCTAATAGGGCACACTTATAATAAGACACACATCTAATAGGACACGCCTCTAATAGGACACCTCTCTAATAAGACACACCTCTAATAGAGCACACCTATAATAGGAGACACCTATAATATGACACACCTCTAATAACACACAACTCTAATAGGACACACCACTAATAAGACACGCCTCTAATAGGGCACATCTATAATAAGACACGCCTCTAATAGGGCACATCTATAATAAGACACGCCTCTAATAGGGCACACCTATAATAAGACACACCTCTAAAAGGATACAATTTTAACCTTTCTAATAGGATACGACTTTAACTGTTATGAGCCAATAAGATTAATCTCTGTCCCCCCCCCCCCCCCCCCCATGTTTTTTTCAGAGCCTTTCTGGGATTTTTCAGTCCAGGCTGAAGGCAGGAGCCCGAGCTAGGCCTATCCTCCCTCCCATTGTTTTCCTTGTTTCTGTTGTTTTGTTGTAAATACATATTTCTTTTTACTTGTACTTCAAGTCACAGTAGCGGGTCATGAGAAAAAAGTTGTGGTTGTTAGGCTTAGCAAGCTGACTTGTCAGATTAGAAATAAAAGAAACAGCAGCAACACAGCAAAGAAAGGGTTACACTCAGCATTGAAACTGCTGATGCTCTCCCTCCTGCACAAAGCATGCCCTAATCCCCTGCCCCTACTTCCTGTGTTTCACTCTCTGTTACTAGAGACAGAATTCCCCAAACAACAGGCGGAGGGCTGCAGATAATAGGTAAGTGAGGCACCTAGTGGTCAAGACTTTAGTGCTGTTATTCTGGGGTAAAGATTCATTTTTGATAAGTGAATTGATTCACAGAAATGTTGGGAATCACATTGGATATGAAATGGAGGGGAGATAGTGATAGTGACCAGTTATGTCCTGCTTACGACTTTTTCTAGTTCTGCCATCTCATCTATCTTAATGATATAGTCACTTTCATTTGGGAGAGTCACAAGACATCAGCCATTAGTGAATTACCGTATTTTTCGCCGTATAAGACGCACTTTTTGTTCCCCAAAACTGGGGGGAAAAAGTCGGTGCGTCTTGTACGGCGAATACACCCCAATCGCGGCGGTCCCTGCGGCCATCAACGGCCGGGACCCGCGGCTAATACAGGACATCACCGATCGCGGTAATGCCCTGTATTAACCCTTCAGACGCGGCGATCAAAGCTGACTGCCGAGTCTGAAGGGAAAGTGACACTAACCCGGCTGTTCAGTCGGGCTGTTCGGGACCGCCGCGATTTCACCGCGGCGGTCCCGAACAGCCCGACTGAATAGCCGGGTTAGTGCTTACAGGACACCGGGAGGGACCTTACCTGCCTCCTCGGTGTCTTCTCCGTTCAGGGATCCCCTGTATGGCCGGCGCTCTCCTTCCTCGTCGTTGCGTACGTGCGTCGGCGTGCGTAACGACGTGATGGCGGTGACGGACAGCGAGGATACCCGGGCCGGCAGCAGAGACGTTCCGGAGCGACGGGGACACGGCGACAGTGATGGAGCGACATCCAGGGCAGCGGTGACGGTCCGGAGCGGCGGGGACACGTGAGTATTACCTCCTATGCAGTGGTCTTCAATCTGCGGACCTCCAGATGTTGCAAAACTACAACTCCCAGCATGCCCGGACAGCCAACGGCTGTCCGGGCATGCTGGGAGTTGTAGTTTTGCAACATCTGGAGGTCCGCAGGTTGAAGACCACTATTGGGTTCAAAATCTTTATTTTTTTAGATTTTGCCCCTAAAAATTGGGTGCGTCTTATACGCCGGTGCGTCCTATAGGATGAAAAATACGGTAATATGCAAATACCGAGAGTGGGGAACAATGTTGTTATTTATTTTGATCATCCATGATTTCAAAGTATCATATCCGAAAAACAAAAAAAACTAAACCTTTACGAAAACATTCAGCAAATTTAAAAATGTTGATCTTTTGGGCAGCTCTAGAGGGCTAAGAAAATGAATTCACGGTTAATTTGCAAAGGGGGAAGGGTTGCAGATATAAAAGGGTTAAATAAAAGCAATGACGATTTTTATGATGTTATTTATTTTGCATTTCTTGTTAATTATTTTTATCTGTCTGTATCCAGGACACAATTCATATGAGGTCGGCGGCTTAATCATTAACCAAGATTCTCCTTACAGCATGTAGTATCATTATATTATTATTATTATTATTAGCATCTTCATTTTAAATGATTTTGCCACTTTTAGTCAATCATCACTCATGGTCTTGTATTGTGTACAGTGCAGAAATACTGAGGGAAAATAGAACTTCTGAAGAGATTTTTCCTGCAGAATGTGAGAGAGATTTCCTCCAGTAGGTCAGTAACAGGAAAGGGCCCGACACAGTGCTGTATATCACAACATCTATTATCTCTATACTGTGACATCACTGTGTATTATCCCTGTACTGTGACATCACTGTGTGTATTATCCCTGTACTGTGACATCACTGTGTATATTATCCCTGTACTGTGACATCACTGTGTGTATTATCCCTGTACTGTGACATCACTGTGTATTATCCCTGTACTGTGACATCACTGTGTATATTATCTCTGTACTGTGACATCACTGTGTGTATTATCCCTGTACTGTGACATCACTGTGTATATTAGCTCTGTACTGTGACATCACTGTGTGTATTATCTCTGTACTGTGACATCACTGTGTGTATTATCCCTGTACTGTGACATCACTGTGTATTATCCCTGTACTGTGACATCACTGTGTATATTATTCCTGTACTGTGACATCACTGTGTATATTATCCCTGTACTGTGACATCACTGTGTATATTATCCCTGTACTGTGACATCACTGTGTATTTCCCTGTACTGTGACATCACTGTGTATATTATCTCTGTACTGTGACATCACTGTGTGTATTATCCCTGTACTGTGACATCACTGTGTATATTATCCCTGTACTGTGACATCACTGTGTATATTATCCCTGTACTGTGACATCACTGTGTGTATTATCCCTGTACTGTGACATCACTGTGTATATTATCTCTGTACTGTGACATCACTGTGTGTATTATCCCTGTACTGTGACATCACTGTGTATATTAGCTCTGTACTGTGACATCACTGTGTGTATTATCCCTGTACTGTGACATCACTGTGTGTATTATCCCTGTACTGTGACATCACTGTGTGTATTTTCCCTGTACTGTGACATCACTGTGTATATTATCCCTGTACTGTGACATCACTGTGTGTATTATCCCTGTACTGTGACATCACTGTGTATTATCCCTGTACTGTGACATCACTGTGTGTATTATCAATGTACTGTGACATCACTGTGGGTATTATACCTGTACTGTGACATCACTGTGTTATCCCTGTACTGTGACATCACTGTGTGTATTATCTCTGTACTGTGACATCACTGTGTATATTATCCCTCTACTGTGACATCACTGTGTGTATTATCCCTGTACTGTGACATCACTGTGTATATTATCTCTGTACTGTGACATCACTGTGTGTATTATCCCTGTACTGTGACATCACTGTGTGTATTATCCCTGTACTGTGACATCACTGTGTATTATCCCTGTACTGTGACATCTCTGTGTGTATTATCTCTTACGCCGAGCGCTCCGGGTCCCCGCTCCTCCCTGGAGCGCTCGCAGCATTTACCTGCTCGCAGCGCCCCGGTCAGACCCGCTGACCGGGAGCGCTGCGATAGTGTCCCTTGCAGGGATGCGATCCGCGATGCGGGACGCGCCCGCTCGCGGTTCGCATCCCAGCCTGCTTACCAGACCCGTTCCCCGTCTGTACAGTCCAGGCGCGCGCGGACCCGCTCCCTAGGGCGCGCGCGCCGGCTCTCTGCGATTTAAAGGGTCAGTGTGCCGCTGATTGGCGCCTGGCCCAAATTAGTGAAATCACCTGTGCACTGCTCTATATAACCTCACTTCCCCTTCCCTGTATTGCCGGATCTTGTTGCCTTGTGCCAGTGAAAGCGTTTCCTTGTATGTCCCTAGCCTGTGTTCCAGACCTCCTGCCGTTGCCCCTGACTACGATCCTTGCTGCCTGCCCTGACCTTCTGCTACGTCCGACCTTGCTCTTGCCTAATCCCTTGTACCGCGCCTGTCTCAGCAGTCAGTCGGGGGTTGAGTCGCTATCGGGTGGAACGACCTGGGGGTTACCTGCCGCAGCAAGTCCATCCCGCTTTGCGGCGGGCTCTGGTGAATACCAGTAACCCCTTAGACTCCGTTCCCCTGGTACGGCCCACGTCATCACCCCACTGACACAGAGAATCCACCATCAGTATCCTCACAGTATCCAGATCCTGACATTATCCCTGTACTGTGACATCACTGTGTGTATTATCTCTGTACTGTGACATCATTGTGTGTTATCCCTGTACTGTGACATCACTGTGTGTATTATCCCTGTACTATGACATCACTGTGTATATTATCCCTGTACTGTGACATCACTTTGTATATTATCTCTGTACTGTGACATCACTGTGTGTATTATCCCTGTACTGTGAAATCAATGTGTATATTATCTCTGTACTGTGACATCACTGTGTATATTATCCCTGTACTGTGACATCACTGTGTGTATTATCCCTGTACTGTGACATCACTGTGTATATTATCTCTGTACTGTGACATCACTGTGTATATTATCCCTGTACTGTGACATTACTGTGTGTATTATACCTGTACTATGACATCACTGTGTGTATTATCCCTGTACTGTGACATCACTGTGTGTATTATCCCTGTACTGTGACATCACTGTGTATATTTTCTCTGTACTGTGACATCACTGTGTATATTATCCCTGTACTGTGACATTACTGTGTGTATTTTCCCTGTACTGTGACATCACTGTGTATTATCCCTGTACTGTGACATCACTGTATATTATCCCTGTACTGTGAAATCACTGTGTATTATTCCTGTACTGTGACATCACTGTGTATATTATCCCTGTACTGTGACATCGCTGTGTATTATCCCTGTACTGTGATATCACTGTGTATTATCCCTGTACTGTGACATCCCTGTGTATATTATCCATGTACTGTGACATCACTGTGTGTATTATCCCTGTACTGTGACATCACTGTGTGTATTATCCCTGTACTGTGACATCACTGTGTATATTATCCTTGTACTGTGACATTACTGTGTGTATTTTCCCTGTACTGTGACATCACTGTATATTATCCCTGTACTGTGACATCACTGTGTGTATTATCCCTGTACTGTGACATCACTGTGTATATTATCCCTGTACTGTGACATCACTGTGTATTATCTCTGTACTGTGACGCCATTGTGTTTATTATCCCTGTACTGTGACATCACTGTGTGTATTATCCCTGTACTGTGACATCACTGTATATTATCCCTGTACTGTGACACCATTGTGTGTATTATCCCTGTACTGTGACATCACTGTGTATTATCCCTTTACTGTGACATCACTGTGTATATTATCCCTGTACTGTGACATCACTGTGTGTATTAGCCCTGTACTGTGACATCACTGTGTATATTAGCCCTGTACTATGACATCACTGTGTGTATTATCCCTGTACTGTGACATCACTGTGTGTATTATCCCTGTACTGGGACATCACTGTGTGTATTATCCCTGTACTGTGACATCACTGTGTATATTATCCCTGTACTGTGACATCACTGTGTATATTATCACTGTACTGTGACATCACTGTGTGTATTATCCCTGTACTGTGACATCACTGTGTATATTATCTCTGTACTGTGACATCACTGTGTATTATCCCTGTACTGTGACATCACTGTGTGTATTATCCCTGTACTGTGACATCACTGTGTATATTATCCCTGTACTATGACGCCATTGTGTGTATTATCCCTGTACTGTGACATCATTGTGTATATTATCTCTGTACTGTGACATGACTGTGTATTATCCCTGTACTGTGACGCCATTGTGTGTATTATCCCTGTACTGTGACATCACTGTGTATATTATCTCTGTACTGTGACATCACTGTGTGTATTATCCCTGTACTGTGACATCACTGTGTATATTATCTCTGTACTGTGACATCACTGTGTATTATCCCTGTACTGTGACATCACTGTGTGTATTATCCCTGTACTGTGACATCACTGTGTATATTATCCCTGTACTATGATGCCATTGTGTGTATTATCCCTGTACTGTGACATCATTGTGTATATTATCTCTGTACTGTGACATCACTGTGTATTATCCCTGTACTGTGACGCCATTGTGTGTATTATCCCTGTACTGTGACACCATTGTGTGTATTATCCCTGTACTGTGACATCACTGTATATTATCCCTGTACTGTGACATCACTGTGTGTATTATCTCTGTACTGTGACATCACTGTGTATATTATCCCTGTACTGTGACATCACTGTGTATTATGTCTGTACTGTGACGCCATTGTGTTTATTATCCCTGTACTGTGACTTCACTGTGTGTATTATCCCTGTACTGTGACATCACTGTATATTATCCCTGTACTGTGACACCATTGTGTGTATTATCCCTGTACTGTGACATCACTGTGTATTATCCCTGTACTGTGACATCACTGTGTATTATCCCTGTACTGTGACATCACTGTGTGTATTATCCCTGTACTGTGACATCACTGTTTTTATTATCCCTGTACTGGGACATCACTGTGTGTATTATCCCTGTACTGTGACATCACTGTGTGTGTTATCCCTTTATTGTGACATCACTGTGTATTATCCCTGTACTGTGACATCACTGTGTGCATTATCCCTGTACTGTGACATCACTGTGTATATTATCCCTGTACTGTGACATCACTGTGTATATTATCTCTGTACTGTGACATCACTTTGTATTATCCCTGTACTGTGACATCACTGTGTGTATTATCCCTGTACTGTGACATCACTGCGTATATTATCCCTGTACTGTGACGCCATTGTGTGTATTATCCCTGTACTGTGACATCATTGTGTATATTATCTCTGTACTGTGACATCACTGTGTATTATCCCTGTACTGTGACGCCATTGTGTGTATTATCCCTGTACTGTGACACCATTATGTGTATTATCCCTGTACTGTGACATCACTGTATATTATCCCTGTACTGTGACATCACTGTGTGTATTATCTCTGTACTGTGACATCACTGTGTATATTATCCCTGTACTGTGACATCACTGTGTATTATCTCTGTACTGTGACGCCATTGTGTTTATTATCCCTGTACTGTGACATCACTGTGTATTATCCCTGTACTGTGACGCCATTGTGTGTATTATCCCTGTACTGTGACACCATTATGTGTATTATCCCTGTACTGTGACATCACTGTATATTATCCCTGTACTGTGACACCATTGTGTGTATTATCCCTGTACTGTGACATCACTGTGTATATTATCCCTGTACTGTGACATCACTGTGTATATTATCCCTGTACTGTGACATCACTGTGTGTATTATCCCTGTACTGTGACATCACTGTGTATATTATCTCTGTACTGTGACATCACTGTGTGTATTATCCCTGTACTGTGACATCACTGTGTGTATTATCCCTGTACTGTGACATCACTGTGTGTATTATCCCTGTACTGTGACATCACTGTGTGTATTATCCCTGTACTGTGACATCAATGTGTATATTATCCCTGTACTGTGACATCACTGTGTATTATCTCTGTACTGTGACGCCATTGTGTTTATTATCCCTGTACTGTGACATCACTGTGTGTATTATCCCTGTACTGTGACATCACTGTGTATATTATCCCTGTACTGTGACATCACTGTGTATATTATCCCTGTACTGTGACATCACTGTGTATTATCTCTGTACTGTGACGCCATTGTGTTTATTATCCCTGTACTGTGACATCACTGTGTGTATTATCCCTGTACTGTGACATCACTGTGTATATTATCCCTGTACTGTGACATCACTGTGTGTATTATCCCTGTACTGTGACATCACTGTGTGTATTATCCCTGTACTGTGACATCACTGTGTGTATTATCCCTGTACTGTGACATCACTGTGTGTATTATCCCTGTACTGTGACATCACTGTGTGTATTATCCCTGTACTGTGACATCACTGTGTTTATTATCCCTGTACTGTGACATCACTGTGTGTATTATCCCTGTACTGTGACATCACTGTGTATATTATCCCTGTACTGTGACATCACTGTGTATATTATCCCTGTACTGTGACATCACTGTGTATTATCTCTGTACTGTGACGCCATTGTGTTTATTATCCCTGTACTGTGACATCACTGTGTGTATTATCCCTGTACTGTGACATCACTGTGTATATTATCCCTGTACTGTGACATCACTGTGTGTATTATCCCTGTACTGTGACATCACTGTGTGTATTATCTCTGTACTGTGACATCACTGTGTAATATCCCTGTACTGTGACATCACTGTGTGTATTATCCCTGTACTGTGACATCACTGTGTATATTATCCCTGTACTGTGACATCACTGTGTATTATCCCTGTACTGTGACATCACTATGTGTATTATCCCTGTACTGTGACATCACTGTGTATATTATCCCTGTACTGTGACATCACTGTGTGTACTGTATTATCCCTGTACTGTGACATCACTGTGTGTATTATCCCTGTACTGTGACATCACTGTGTATATTATCCCTGTACTGTGACATCACTGTGTATTATCCCTGTACTGTGACATCACTGTGTATATTATCTCTGTACTGTGACATCACTGTGTATATTATCCCTGTACTGTGACATCACTGTGTATTATCCCTGTACTGTGACATCACTGTGTATATTATCCCTGTACTGTGACATCACTGTGTATTATCCCTGTACTGTGACATCACTGTGTATATTATCCCTGTACTGTGACATCACTGTGTATATTATCCCTGTACTGTGACATCACTGTGTGTATTATCCCTGTACTGTGACATCACTGTGCATATTATCCCTGTACTGTGACATCACTGTGTGTATTATCCCTGTACTTTGACATCACTGTGTATTATCCCTGTACTGTGACATCACTGTGTATATTATCCCTGTACTGTGACATCACTGTGTATTATCCCTGTACTGTGACATCACTGTGTATATTATCCCTGTACTGTGACATCACTGTGTATATTATCCCTGTACTGTGACATCACTGTGTGTATTATCCCTGTACTGTGACATCACTGTCAACAACAAAAAACGTGGTCTCAAATGGCTGGAGGTGCTCTACCCCAAATGCAGTTGTGCATATATACTGGGGGAGCAGATCCTGTCCTTGTAGTCCATTGCTAGGGGCGATCCCCAGCATAAAAATGCATACAATGGAGGATGCCTGCAGCGGACTACAAGTGCCACAATAAAATCCTACACCAGATAAACGGTGTGGATGTGTAACAATTAGAATACAATACAGAAATGTAGGTGCACTACTGTGGTAGATGTATACAATGACATTGGCTAATCCCTCAACACTGATGTTAAAATTGAGACATTCGCCAGTGTATCCTTATATGAAGGACACACCAGAGCCCGCACAGTGTTGAGGGATTAGCCAATGTGATTGTATACATCTACCACAGTAGTGCACCTACATTTCTGTATTGTGACATCACTGTGTATATTATCCCTGTACTGTGACATCACTGTGTATATTATCCCTGTACTGTGACATCACTGTGTATATTATCCCTGTACTGTGACATCACTGTGTGTATTATCCCTGTACTGTGACATCACTGTGTGTATTATCCCTGTACTGTGACATCACTGTATATTATCCCTGTACTGTGACATCACTGTGTATATTATCCCTGTACTGTGACATCACTGTGTATATTATCCCTGTACTGTGACATCACTGTGTATATTATCCCTGTACTGTGACATCGCTGTGTGTATTATCCCTGTACTGTGACATCACTGTGTGTATTATCCCTTGTTACGCCGAGCGCTCCGGGTCCCCGCTCCTCCCCGGAGCGCTCGCTACACTCCTCTCACTGCAGCGCTCCGGTCGGTTCCACGGACCCGGGGCGCTGCGATACCGCCTCTGGCCGGGATGCGATTCGCGATGCGGGTAGCGCCCGCTCGCGATGCGCACCCCGGCTCCCGTACCTGACTCGCTCTCCGTCAGTTCTGTCCCGGCGCGCGCGGCCCCGCTCCCTAGGGCGCGCGCGCGCCGGGTCTTTGCGATTTAAAGGGCCACTGCGCCGCTGATTGGCGCAGTGGTTCCAATTAGTCCTTACACCTGTGCACTTCCCTATATCACCTCACTTCCCCTTCACTCCCTCGCCGGATCTTGTTGCCTTAGTGCCAGTGAAAGCGTTTCCTTGTGTGTTCCTAGCCTGTGTTCCAGACCTCCTGCCGTTGCCCCTGACTACGATCTTTGCTGCCTGCCCCGACCTTCTGCTACGTCCGACCTTGCTTCTGTCTACTCCCTTGTACCGCGCCTATCTTCAGCAGCCAGAGAGGTTGAGCCGTTGCTAGGGGATACGACCTGGTCACTACCGCCGCAGCAAGACCATCCCGCTTTGCGGCGGGCTCTGGTGAAAACCAGTAGTGACTTAGAACCGATCCTCTAGCACGGTCCACGCCAATCCCTCTCTGGCACAGAGGATCCACTACCTGCCAGCCGGCATCGTGACAGTAGATCCGGCCATGGATCCCGCTGAAGTTCCTCTGCCAGTTGTCGCTGACCTCACCACGGTGGTCGCCCAGCAGTCACAACAGATAGCGCAACAAGGCCAACAGCTGTCTCAACTGACTGTTATGCTACAACAGTTACTACCACAGCTCCAGCAATCATCTCCTCCGCCAGCTCCTGCACCGCCTCCGCAGCGAGTGGCCGCTTCTGGACTACGACTATCCTTGCCGGATAAATTTGATGGGGACTCTAAGTTTTGCCGTGGCTTCCTTTCCCAATGTTCATTACACTTGGAGATGATGTCGGACCAGTTCCCCACTGAAAGGTCTAAGGTGGCTTTCGTAGTCAGCCTGCTGTCTGGAAAAGCCCTGGCTTGGGCCACACCACTCTGGGACCGCAATGACCCCGTCACTGCCTCTGTACACTCCTTCTTCTCGGAAATTCGAAGTGTCTTTGAGGAACCTGCCCGAGCCTCTTCTGCTGAGACTGCCCTGTTGAACCTGGTCCAGGGTAATTCTTCCGTTGGCGAGTATGCCGTACAATTCCGTACTCTTGCTTCTGAATTATCCTGGAACAATGAGGCCCTCTGCGCGACCTTTAAAAAAGGCCTATCCAGCAACATTAAAGATGTTCTGGCCGCACGAGAAATGCCTGCTAATCTTCATGAACTTATTCACCTAGCCACTCGCATTGACATGCGTTTTTCCGAAAGGCGTCAGGAGCTCCGCCAAGATATGGACTCTGTTCGCACGAGGCGTTTCTTCTCCTCGGCTCCTCTCTCCTCTGGTTCCCTGCAATCTGTTCCTGTGCCTCCCGCCGTGGAGGCTATGCAGGTCGACCGGTCTCGCCTGACATCTCAAGAGAGGACACGACGCCGCATGGAGAACCTCTGCCTGTACTGTGCTAGTACCGAACACTTCCTGAGGGATTGTCCTATCCGCCCTCCTCGCCTGGAAAGACGTACGCTGACTCCGCACAAAGGTGAGACAATCCTTGATGTCTTCTCTGCTTCTCCACGTCTTACTGTGCCTGTGCGGTTGTCTGCCCCTGCCTTCTCCTTCTCTTCTGTGGCCTTCTTGGACTCTGGATCTGCAGGAAATTTTATTTTGGCCTCTCTCGTCAACAGGTTCAACATCCCAGTGACCAGTCTCACCAGACCCCTTTACATCAATTGTATAAACAATGAAAGATTGGACTGTTCCATACGTTTCCGCACGGAGCCCCTTCTAATGAGCATCGGATCTCATCACGAGAGGATTGAACTTTTGGTCCTCCCCAATTGCACCTCGGAAATTCTCCTTGGACTTCCCTGGCTTCAACTTCATTCCCCAACCCTGGATTGGTCCACTGGGGAGATCAAGAGTTGGGGGCCCTCTTGTTCCAAGGACTGTCTAAAACCGGTTCCCAGTAACCCTTGCCGTGACTCTGTGCCTTCTCCAGTAACCGGTCTCCCTAAGGCCTATATGGACTTCGCGGATGTTTTCTGCAAAAAACAAGCGGAGACTCTACCTCCTCACAGGCCTTATGATTGTCCTATCGACCTCCTCCCGGGCACTACTCCACCCCGGGGCAGAATTTATCCTCTCTCTGCCCCAGAGACTCTTGCCATGTCTGAATACGTCCAGGAGAATCTAAAAAAGGGCTTTATCCGTAAATCCTCCTCTCCTGCCGGAGCCGGATTTTTCTTTGTGTCCAAAAAAGATGGCTCTTTACGTCCTTGCATTGACTACCGCGGACTTAATAAAATCACGGTTAAGAACCGCTACCCCTTACCCCTCATCTCTGAACTCTTTGATCGCCTCCAAGGTGCCCACATCTTTACTAAATTGGACTTAAGAGGCGCCTATAACCTCATCCGCATCAGAGAGGGGGATGAGTGGAAAACAGCATTTAACACCAGAGATGGACACTTTGAGTATCTGGTCATGCCCTTTGGCCTGTGCAACGCCCCTGCTGTCTTCCAAGACTTTGTTAATGAAATTTTTCGTGATCTGTTATACTCCTGTGTTGTTGTATATCTTGATGATATCCTAATTTTTTCGGCCAATCTAGAAGAACACCGCCAGCATGTCCGTATGGTTCTTCAGAGACTTCGTGACAATCAACTCTATGCTAAGATTGAGAAATGTCTGTTTGAATGCCAATCTCTTCCTTTTCTAGGATACTTGGTCTCTGGCCAGGGACTACAAATGGACCCAGATAAACTCTCTGCCGTCTTAGATTGGCCACGCCCCTCCGGACTCCGTGCCATCCAACGTTTTTTGGGGTTCGCCAATTATTACAGGCAATTTATTCCACATTTTTCTACCATTGTGGCTCCTATTGTGGCTTTAACCAAAAAAAATGCCGATCCCAAGTCTTGGCCTCCTCAAGCGGAAGACGCCTTTAAACGACTCAAGTCTGCCTTCTCTTCGGCTCCCGTGCTCTCCAGACCTGACCCATCTAAACCCTTCCTATTGGAGGTTGATGCCTCCTCAGTGGGAGCTGGAGCTGTCCTTCTGCAAAAAAACTCTTCCGGGCATGCTGTTACTTGTGGTTTTTTTTCTAGGACCTTCTCTCCGGCGGAGAGGAACTACTCCATCGGGGATCGAGAGCTTCTAGCCATTAAATTAGCACTTGAGGAATGGAGGCATCTGCTGGAGGGATCAAGATTCCCAGTTATTATTTACACCGATCACAAGAACCTCTCCTACCTCCAGTCTGCCCAACGGCTGAATCCTCGTCAGGCCAGGTGGTCTCTGTTCTTTGCCCGATTTAATTTTGAAATTCACTTTCGGCCTGCTGATAAGAACATTAGGGCCGATGCTCTCTCTCGTTCCTCAGATGCTTCTGAAATTGAACTCTCACCTCAACACATCATTCCTCCTGACTGCCTGATTTCCACTTCTCTAGCCTCCATCAGGCAAACTCCTCCAGGAAAGACCTTTGTTTCTCCACGCCAACGCCTCGGAATCCTCAAATGGGGTCACTCCTCCCATCTCGCAGGTCATGCGGGCATCAAGAAATCTGTGCAACTCATCTCTCGCTTCTATTGGTGGCCGACTCTAGAGACTGATGTGGTGGACTTTGTGCGAGCCTGCACTATCTGTGCCCGGGATAAGACTCCTCGCCAGAAGCCCGCTGGTTTTCTTCTTCCTCTGCCTGTCCCCGAACAACCTTGGTCTCTGATTGGTATGGATTTTATTACTGACTTACCCCCATCCCATGGCAACACTGTTATTTGGGTGGTCGTTGATCGATTCTCCAAAATGGCACATTTCATCCCTCTTCCTGGTCTTCCTTCAGCGCCTCAGTTGGCTAAACAATTTTTTGTACACATTTTTCGTCTTCACGGGTTGCCTACGCAGATCGTCTCGGATAGAGGCGTCCAATTTGTGTCTAAATTCTGGAGGGCTCTCTGTAAACAACTCAAGATTAAATTAAATTTTTCTTCTGCATACCATCCTCAATCCAACGGACAAGTAGAAAGAATTAACCAGATCTTGGGTGACTATTTACGACATTTTGTTTCCTCCCGCCAGGATGACTGGGCAGATCTTCTACCTTGGGCCGAATTCTCGTATAATTTCAGAATCTCTGAATCTTCCTCCAAATCCCCGTTTTTCGTGGTGTACGGCCGTCACCCTCTTCCCCCCCTCCCTACCCCCTTGCCCTCTGGTCTGCCCGCTGTGGATGAAATTTCTCGTGATCTTTCCATCATATGGAGAGAGACCCAAAATTCTCTCTTACAGGCTTCTTCACGCATGAAGAGATTCGCGGATAAGAAAAGAAGAGCTCCTCCCATTTTTTCCCCTGGAGACAAGGTATGGCTCTCCGCCAAATATGTCCGCTTCCGTGTCCCTAGCTATAAGTTGGGACCTCGCTATCTTGGTCCTTTCAAGATTTTGCGCCAGATTAATCCTGTCTCTTACAAACTTCTTCTTCCTCCTTCTCTTCGTATTCCTAATGCCTTTCATGTTTCTCTTCTTAAACCACTTATCATTAACCGTTTCTCTCCCAAATCTGTTCCCCCCACTCCTGTCTCCGGCTCCTCGGACATCTTCTCCGTCAAAGAAATTTTAGCATCTAAAAAGGTCAGAGGGAAAACCTTCTTTTTAGTGGATTGGGAGGGTTGTGGTCCAGAAGAGAGGTCCTGGGAACCTGAGGACAATATCCTGGACAAAAGTCTGGTCCTCAGGTTCTCAGGCTCCAAGAAGAGGGGGAGACCCAAGGGGGGGGGTACTGTTACGCCGAGCGCTCCGGGTCCCCGCTCCTCCCCGGAGCGCTCGCTACACTCCTCTCACTGCAGCGCTCCGGTCGGTTCCACGGACCCGGGGCGCTGCGATACCGCCTCTGGCCGGGATGCGATTCGCGATGCGGGTAGCGCCCGCTCGCGATGCGCACCCCGGCTCCCGTACCTGACTCGCTCTCCGTCAGTTCTGTCCCGGCGCGCGCGGCCCCGCTCCCTAGGGCGCGCGCGCGCCGGGTCTTTGCGATTTAAAGGGCCACTGCGCCGCTGATTGGCGCAGTGGTTCCAATTAGTCCTTACACCTGTGCACTTCCCTATATCACCTCACTTCCCCTTCACTCCCTCGCCGGATCTTGTTGCCTTAGTGCCAGTGAAAGCGTTTCCTTGTGTGTTCCTAGCCTGTGTTCCAGACCTCCTGCCGTTGCCCCTGACTACGATCTTTGCTGCCTGCCCCGACCTTCTGCTACGTCCGACCTTGCTTCTGTCTACTCCCTTGTACCGCGCCTATCTTCAGCAGCCAGAGAGGTTGAGCCGTTGCTAGGGGATACGACCTGGTCACTACCGCCGCAGCAAGACCATCCCGCTTTGCGGCGGGCTCTGGTGAAAACCAGTAGTGACTTAGAACCGATCCTCTAGCACGGTCCACGCCAATCCCTCTCTGGCACAGAGGATCCACTACCTGCCAGCCGGCATCGTGACATCCCTGTACTGTGACATCACTGTGTGTATTATCCCTGTACTGTGACATCACTCTGTATATTATCCCTGTACTGTGACATCACTGTGTATATTATCCCTGTACTGTGACATCACTCTGTATATTATCCCTGTACTGTAACATCACTGTGTGTATTATCCCTGTACTGTGACATCACTGTGTGTATTATCCCTGTACTGTGACATCACTGTGTGTATTATCCCTGTACTGTAACATCACTCTGTATATTATCCCTGTACTGTGACATCACTGTGTGTATTATCCCTGTACTGTGACATCACTGTGTGTATTATCCCTGTACTGTGACATCAATGTGTAGTATTGCTGGATTGAGACATCAGAGAGGTATCAGATAATTAAATAGAAAGATATGAGATAGATAGATAGATAGATATGAGATAGATAGATAGATAGATAGATATGAGATAGATAGATATGAGATAGATAGATATGAGATAGATAGATAGATATGAGATAGATAGATAGATATGAAATAGATAGATAGATAGATAGATAGATATGAGATAGATAGATAGATAGATGTTAGATAGATTTCCTCGGTGCAGATGGATATTTTTTCATACATAACTTCTCCTAAATTCTGTATCATTGTATTGAGTGGTTTATGTAAGATATTAAATGAACATCTTCTCTATAAATATCCTTCTGTGGATCTGGGGAATAATTTGCAGTATGTATTGCGGTGGCGCTAATCTTCTCCCCGTCGCTTGGTCACAGATTAAATATATATATAGTGGACTATCAGACTTCCTTGATGTGGTCGCCGGCGCCTGCACCTAACACCAACCCCAATTTCCTCTTCATCTGTCATGGTTCCTAATGCAAACAACTCATATCCTACTGACTTGTATCAACACTATTTGGAAGCGGCGGTCACTACTGTCCATATAAAGAGGTCGTACGAAAACACCATAGACATCCACACCAGGCGCATCCCTGTATATACTCATTGTACTTCTCTACCACAATGTTGACACTGTAGACTCTGTGATCCATGACTATATGAACAGTCAATGGGACCCGGAGGGGAGGTGGGGGAGTGGGGTTGGGGTGGTTATTAATATGACATCCACAAACAATTTTCATTATAAAGAGTCCATGACTACACGACGACCAACCATTGATGTGCACTTGGGTTTTATTGGTTGGGTTGTCCACTCTGGAAAGACATACAAGATGTGCAATTCACGAACCCTACACATGACGAGGATGGAGACAGAGAGGAGCTGATCAAATATTGATTAGAAGGAATACACGGAAGCTTCCATTGTTCCTTGTTTTTCATTCTCAGGTTTATTACCTTTAAGCAAATCAGCCTCATCTGCAATTCTGGGGATATAAAAGGTGTGAAGGTCCTTCCTGGAGTCATTTACTCTGCACTTCACACAGCTGCTTTCTCTGGTAAGTATAGAGGACACTCATTTTCTTGACTCCATCATTTAGGTCAAAAACGCTCATGTTGGGAGCTGTAGGTTCTCAACAGGTTGGGGATCATTGAACTAGGAGAGCGGTCTCCAAACTGTGCAAGTGTAACTGTGTTATTATTTGTTAGTGTGGGAGGAGGGGGGGGGGGGGGGGGGGGGTTATTATTTGTTAATGTGGGAGGGGGGGTGTTATCATTTGCATATAAATTTGTATGGCATTTCTCTCTATTTGCAGTTTTTTTGTGTCTGATTTAAAAAATTAATTAAAATTAATCAGGCAACATAATAAATTGTGTGAATTTTAAAATGGATGCCTAATGGTGAGGGGAGTCTTACACCACGTAGGAAGTCGAGTGCACTTACGCACCTTTTTTTTTGTGCTATTTTTATTATGCACTAGCTGAGTGCCCAGTTTTTCATATCTTATCCTTGTGGGGGAAGAAAAGCAACATAGGAAGAAGCTTTTGTCCTCATATCCTGTTCTTAAATCCTGACCCCATATCCCCTCCTTATACCCCGACCCCAAATCCCCTTCTCATATTCCGACCTCATATACTGTCCTCATGTTTTGTCCTCATGTCCCGTCCCCATATGCCATCCCCATAATCTGACCTCATATCCCAACCTTAAATCCCCCCCACATATCCTGACCTCACATCCCATCCTCATATCCTGTCCCTATATCCCATCCCCATATCCTAACCTGATATCCCGTCCCTATATCCCGTCCTCATATCCCGACTCCTTTATCCCAACCTCATATCCCATCCATATATCCCATCCCCATATCCCATCCCCATATCCCAACCTCATATCCCAACTCCTTTATCCCAACCTCATATCCCATTCATATATCCCATCCCCATATCCCATCCCCATATCCCAACCTCATATCCCAACTCCTTTATCCCAACCTCATATCCCATTCATATATCCCATCCCCATATCCCATCCCCATATCTCAACCTCATATCCCGTGCTCATATCCCGACATCATATCCCAACATCATATCCCGTCCCTATATTCTGTCCACATATCCCATCCCCATATCCCGTCCTCATATCCCGTCCCCATATCTAATCCTCACCAACCCTCATATTCCATCCTCAGGCGGTGGGGCGACGTTGTGGTAAAGATATTGTAAACTGAAAACAAAAGGGGTGTGGCTTAAATGTTGGGCATGTTGGGCGAGTAAAGCACCAGAAATCCTATATACTTGCGTGGGACTTGAAACAAAAATTCAATCCTTCACATATGGGAGTAGGTTAGGGGTTAATTTAACTGGAAATTTAGAAGTGTGAATGGGAGTGTGGAATCCCATAAAAGTCTGTGGGCTTTAATTTTAGTCAGAATTCCGTAAGTGGAAATTCTGTTGTGTAAATAGACCCCTAAGGCTCAGTTTATACTTAGAGATCATGTTTTAAGGTGCTCCGGACACATACATGCCTTAAAGTCACAATTTGTTGCTCAAATATCTCCATATCTTCGTACAAATGTGCAACTTTTTGAGCATGTATGTCGGTGGGGCCAAGTAGATGGGAAGGAGGGGAAAAGGGGGACGTAGGGGTTAACTTGTGATACTTAAAGTCACAGAAATATACAACAGCTCGATGCAAGGGACGCCAGGGAGCTGCTGAATTTCCTAATATAGTAAATTCAGTGGAGAGAAAATGGGCGGAGCTAGACTTACGCGCAGCGCATCAAAATGGTGCACATAGTAAATGACCCCCTTAGTATTTTAGTCAGTATTTTACTTTTACTCTTTAAGTAAAAAAAAATATATATATATATATTTTTTTTTTTTTTTTTTACTATCATTATTATTATTATTTTCCAATGATAAATTTAGTATTTTAATCAGTATTTTACTTTTGCTCTTTACTGGTCAATTTACCATATTGCTCGGAGTTTCATACCACATAAGTCGTACACGGTTCCATCCTTGTAGGAGTTTTAAGGTGACACCTTAAAGACTGGTGACAATGGGGGAGATTAATCAAAACCTGTGTAGAGGAAGACTGGTGCAGTTGCCCATAGCAGCCAATCAGATCGCTTCTTACGTTTTTAAAAAGGCCTCTGCAAAATGAAAGAAGTGATCTGATTGGTTGCTATGGGCAACTGCACCATTGTTCCTCTACACAGGTTTTGATAATTCTTCCCCAATATGAAGTTCCTCATGTGTAGACCCAAATAAAACTTTTGCCCTCATCTCATATACATCTCTGCTCCATTGTGAAGAAGAGGTGACTATGTAGTTGCTAAATTAAGAATTTCAGGCAACTTTTTGAATTTCCAAAACATGAGCAAAAATAAGGGGAAAGCCCGGGAGATCGAAGACATGTCAACCATCGTCCTATAATCTGGTTTATTTGCTTTTAAGGAGACATTCTCATCTGCGGGACAGAGAAGACAGAAACTGGTGAACATGAACATCGCTATGGCGTGCATGGTGTTCTTCTTGGCGGCCACACAAGCCTGGCCCGAGGAAACAGACGGAACGGAAGGAAACTACTGGCCTTCTCCAGACCAAAACCAGGTAGGAAACTCGCTTTATATGGTAAAATCATAGCAGCTACAGGCTGACAAGAAAGTATAACAAGACTTAGTAGACATGGGAAAAAAATTTCTGGAAGGGCAAGGAGACCAATTTCCAGCCTTAAAGGGGAACGCCAGCCCTAAGACATCTTATCCCCTATCCAAAAGATAGGGGATAAGATGTCTGATCGCGGGGGTCGTGCCGCTGGGGACCCCGCGATCTTCCTGCTGCACCCGGTGTTTGTTTAGAGCATTGGGTGCAGCGGCAGAAACTTGTGATGTCACGGCCACACCTCTCAATGCAAGTCTATGGGAGGGGCATGATGGCCGTTCCCCCTCCCATAGACTTGCATTAAGGGGGCATTGCCGTGATGTCACGAGCTTCAGATGTCTGGGGTGCCGCAACCGAGATCGCGGGATCCCAAGCGGCAGGTATAAGGGGATAAGATGTCTAGGGGAGGAGTACCCCTTTATGAAGACGTCCTCCTCCCAGTCCTTTGCTTTAACCCTTTCAGGGATTTTACCAGGATTGTTGTGACTGGAGTAGAAGGAATGAGTCTGGACGTATACACAATCATAGGCATAATGAGGTCTTTATTACCATGAAATTATCAGGGGAGCAGGACGGCGCAGGACTGGATGAGAAATCCATTAAAGCCAAATGATACTAATGTTTATTTCATTCTGTATTCGGCTTTAGTTATGATTAATCTGCTCATTCTGTTCTGCACAGTATAAAGAACACAATAGTCAAAGGGATTTCCAAAAACCTTCATGGTCCCTGAGGCATTGGAGGTGGAAATATTTTCAGAAATGGCTGTAAAGTGTAAGGAAGCGCTGATGACAGTCGCCTTCGTCTATAGACGTGCCCCGAATAAACAAAACAGCGAGAAGACAGAATAAACCTTATAGTAGATGTCACCCAGTGAGGATGAGCACCAGGAAAGGTGAGGGTTAAAGCTGTGGTGACCGTGAGCTTTGAGGACACTGAGGGTGGTGGCTCAGTGATGAAGAGCACCAGATAAAGTGAGAGCCAGAGTGAAGCTTATTGGTTAGTGTGAAACCGAGTCAGTGATCACGAGCACCAAGAAAGGTGCCGATAACCACTCAGTAATGATAAGCACCAGGTAGATTGGGGGTCATCCCTTGGATTATGAGCACCTGTAAAAGTGAGAATCATTGCTTAGTAATTATAGGCACTTGGGGAATGCTTGGTGATCAAGAGCACCAGGGACAGTGAGAGCCACTACTCAGTGTAAAAACACACGATCAGGTTGAGTTGTAGTTGCATCGCATCAGTGTCCAATAGAAAGCATCGGAGGAATTTGATTGCAGTATTGGAAACTGCTGTGATACAGTTACAAACTGCAACACAACCTGACCCTAACTTTCCCTGGTGCTCATAACCACTAAGCAATTGCCTTTACTTTCCCTTGTGCTCGTAACCTCTAAGCCATAACCCTTCCCTTCCATGGTGCTTATAACCATTAAGCAATCAACATTACTTTCCCTGGTGCTCATAACCACTGAGCAATTACCCTTACATTCCCTGGTGCTCATAATCACTAAACAATTGCCCTTACTTTTCCTGGTTCTCGTAACCACTAAGCAATCACCCTTCCCTTCCATGTTGCTCGTAATCACTAAGCAATCTCCCTTATTTTCTATGGTGCTCGTAATCACTAAGCAATCTCCCTTATTTTCTATGGTGCTCGTAATCACTAAGCAATCACCCTTCCCTTCCATGGTGCACATAATCACTAAGCAATCTCCCTTACTTTCTATGGTGCTCATAACCACTAAGCAATCTCCCTTACTTCCCCTGTTGCTTATAACTACTAAGCAATTGCTCTTACATTTCCTGGTGCTCATAACCACTGAGCAATTGCCTTTACTTTCCCTAGTGCCCATAAATCATTAAGCCATCACCTTACTTCCCCTGGTGCCTATAAATACTAAGCAATTGCTCTTACATTTCCTGGTGCTCTTAATCACTAAGCAATTGCTCTTACATTTCCTTGTGCTCATAACCACTAAACAATTGCCCTTACTTTTCCTGGTTCTCGTAACCACTAAGCAATCACCCTTCCCTTCCATGGTGCTTGTAATCACTAAGCAATCTCCCTTACTTTCCCTGGTGCTCATAACCACTAAGCAATCTCCCTTATTTTCAATGGTGCTCATAACCACTAAGCAATCTACCTTATTTTCTATGGTGCTCATAACCACTAAGCAATCTACCTTACTTTCTATGGTGCTCATAACCACCAAGCAATTGCCCTTACTTTCCCTAGTGCTCATAAATCACTAAGCCATCACTTTACTTCCACTTGTACTTATAACTACTAAGCAATTGCTCTTACATTCCCTGGTGCTCTTAATCACTAAGCAGTTACCCTTACATTTCCTGGTGCTCATAATCACTGAGCAATTGTCCTTACTTTCCCTAGTGCTCATAAATCACTAAGTCATCACTTTACTTCCACTTGTACTTATAACTACTAAGCAATTGCTCTTACATTTCCTGGTGCTCATAATCACTGAGCAATTGCCCTTACTTTCCCTAGTGCCAATAAATCATTAAGCCATCACCTTACTTCCCCTGGTGCCTATAACTACTAAGAATTGCTCTTACATTTCCTGGTGCTCTTAATCACTAAGCAATTGCTCTTACATTTCCTTGTGCTCATAACCACTAAACAATTGCCCTTACTTTTCCTGGTTCTCGTAACCACTAAGCAATCACCCTTCCCTTCCATGGTGCTTGTAATCACTAAGCAATCTCCCTTACTTTCCCTGGTGCTCATAACCACTAAGCAATCTACCTTACTTTCTATGGTGCTCATGACCACTAAGCAATCTACCTTACTTTCTATGGTGCTCATAACCACCAAGCAATTGCTCTTACTTTCTATGGTGCTCATAACCACCAAGCAATTGCTCTTACTTTCCCTAGTGCTCATAAATCACTAAGCCATCATTTTACTTCCACTTGTACCTATAACTACTAAGCAATTGCTCTTACATTTCTTGGTGCTCTTAATCACTAAGCAGTTACCCTTACATTTCCTGGTGCTCATAATCACTGAGCAATTGCCCTTACTTTCCCTAGTGCTCATAAATCACTAAGTCATCACCTTACTTCCCCTGGCGCTTATAACTACTAAGCAATTGCTCTTACATTTCCTGGTGCTCTTAACCACTAAGCAATAACTCTTACATTCCCTGGTTATACTACGCAATAAACATACGTTTTCCTGGTGCTCATAACCACTAAGCAATCTCCCTTACTTTCCTTGGTGCTCGCTGAGTAATGAAATTCTAGCATTACTTACTATTGTAAACTGGTTTTATGCCTATACAGTCACTGCTCAGTGATTAAGAGCACCAAGAACTGGCCACAGTTATACTGCATGTGCTCGGTTATTGAATAGCATCAAAGCAGGAATTCTGACTCACAAACTTCCAATAGATGTGAATTTGGCTGAATTGATATTATATGCAATACCAGACACAGCCTGTGCAGAAGAGCGGCGCTGTTACTGAATCTCTTTTAAACTTCTGTATAATATAAGAGTCCTCCTCCCATCCAGTTTTTTATGTATAAGAATGCAATGAGTGGGATTTGTATTGAGGAGCCTGAGTGCGGCTGACACAGTAAATGGAGAGAAAAATTCCGTCAGCTGCACAATGGAGGTGATAAATGAGCCGCGCGGTCGGTGACAGCAGCAGAATGAGACATCAAAGCCACTAATTGTCAGCGTGCATCACAGGCGATGCGTATTCTCCCAAACAATGGCGCAAATCCTTTTGTTTTTATGCTTTTGTTACCTGCACAAGAAATTAAGCAAGTGTTTCCCAACCAAGGTGCCTCCAGCTGTTTTCAAAACTACAACCCCCAGCATGCCCGGACAGCCGAAGGCTGTCCGGGCATGCTGGGGTTGTAGTTTTGCAACAGCTGGAGGCAACCTGGTTGGAAAACACTCTATTAAGTGGTTATGAGTGATCCCTAATGTTGCTAAAACCTTCTGTTGCGTTGCGCTGCTGCGGGGAACCCTTGTTCCACAGTGCAGCATAGTTCAACTGCGTGTGATTTTAAGTGTTCTAACTGATGTTATTTGGGCTCTAAGAAACCCCCTTACATGGTGCACAGCAATTTACCATTCTCTTAATTTCAGCGGGCAGGATCGGAGCCAGGCTGTTTGCCACTGCAGTGCACACACAGTAACTTCCTCTCTTAGTTGTCTTGTCATAGCACAACTTGTGAAAGTGCCCTCAACAGGCTTTTTGCTCATCTGTAGTTAATACTCTATAAACGTACAAGATGATAATCATCCCCTTTTACATCTCCAGGCAGATCTGGAGGATGCTGCATATGACAGATACCTTACGAGAATCGCAAGGAAACTCAAACCAGATCATTTTTATGGAGTTATGGGAAAAAGAATAAGTGGTGAGTGCATTGTGTTATATTGTACAGTATATTGTTGTTGTAGCATATGCAGATATATTGCTTATGTATAGTATATAGGACTAGAGATGAGCGAATTTACAGTAAATTCGATTCGTCACGAACTTCTCGGCTCGGCAGTTGATGACTTATCCTGCATAAATTAGTTCAACTTTCAGGTGCTCCGGTGGGCTGGAAAAGGTGGATACAGTCCTAGGAGACTCTTTCCTAGGAGACTCTTTCCTAGGACTGTATCCACCTTTTCCAGCCCACCGGAGCACCTGAAAGCTGAACTAATTTATGCAGGCTCAAAGCACTGAACTTCTTTCCCTGTTTGTCATCATAGCAGCTTCCTGCAGCCTCCACCAGGGGGAGCTCTCTGCATACAGATACAGTGCTCCCACTAAGATCAATGCCAGCTGTATGAATCCATATACAGTGAGCTCCCCCTGGTGTTCACTGCAAGCAGAAAGAATTTTATCATTGAGCAGGTAAAAATAAAAAATCAGAGCAATAGGGAGTAAAAAAAAATGTAATAACTTCTTATGGATGATATGGTACCTAAATTATATATTTATATTTTTCTCCTTCTAGAATCTAAAAGAACATCACCCAAAAGTAAGTATTCTCAGCAAGAATGTATTTACAATGTGATTACAATGGGAGTAATATAGAAAAATTTATTGGTTCACCAGATTTGGGATTCACAGAAATTTAGAATATTTCATACCTTAGGAAATTTATAGTGAATACATTATGATGTAGATACATATGAGATAGATAGAGAGATAGTTAGATAGATAAATAGCAACAGAAGAATGCAGCAGCACACTGCCAGCACAAGGATATAGGTGAAACATGAACATGCAGATAAAACATGGAGACTATACAGCTATGGTGTAATAGATGCAAATGTGAAACTATGAAATAGTGAGGCACTTAGCTCGCAAATTTGTCTCCGCCGGTGGTCAAATAGCTTGGACCGTCCCACCGCGATAAGGTGGCCTCCTTGGGACGGACCCTACACTATGAATATGCCTCTGTGTGAACAGTTCAGTAAGCATGGCAGGATCTGGAACATCCAAGACACCTTATATACACCTGATAGAGGTGGGTGGGGTGCAAGGCCAACATGGAGGTAGCCACTCCCCCCGTATGTGCAATACAGACAAAGAATAAGTCAGACAGCACTATTTGATACCAAACTATTATATGGACCTGGCCTACAGGTGCACGCTACTAGGCTAGATATACAGCAACAGAAGCTATTTGACTGCCGGCGGAGACAAATTTGGGAGCTAAGTGCCTCACTATTTCATAGTTTCACATTTGCATCTATTACACCATAGCTGTATAGCTCTCCATGTTTTATCTGCATGTTCATGTTTCACCTATATCCTTGTGCTGGCAGTGTGCTGCTGCATTCTTCTGTTGCTGTATATCTAGCCTAGTAGCGTGCACCTGTAGGCCAAGTCCATATAATGGTTTGGTATCAACTAAAGTGCTGGCTGACTTATTCTTTGTCTGTATAGATAGATAAATAGATAGATAGATATGAGATGGATAGAGGGATAGACAGATATGAGATAGATAGATATGAGATAGATAGATATGAGATAGATAGATAGATAGAGAGATAGAAAGATAGATATGAGATAGATAGATAGATATTAGATAGATATGAGAGAGATAGATATGAGAGAGATAGATATGAGAGAGATAGGAGATAGATAGATAGATAGATAGATAGATAGATATATAGATATGAGATAGATAGATATGAGATAGATAGATAGAGAGATAGAAAGATAGATATGAGATAGATAGATAGATAGATAGATAGATAGATAGATAGATAGATATTAGATAGATATGAGATATATAGATAGATAGATATGAGATAGATAGATAGATAGATAGATATGAGATAGATAGATAGATAGATAGATAGATAGATAGGAGATAGATAAATATGAGATAGATAAATATGAGATAGATAGATAGATAGATAGAGGGATATGAGATAGATAGATAGATATGAGATAGATAGATAGATAGATATGAGATAGATATGAGATAGATAGATATGAGATAGATAATAGATAGATATGAGATAGATAGATAGATATGAGATAGATAGATCGATATGAAATAGATAATAGATAGATATGAGATAGATATGAGATAGATATGAGATAGATAGATAGATAGATAGATATGAGATAGATAGATAGATATGAGATAGATAGATAGATAGATATGAGATAGATAGATATAAGATAGATATGAGATAGATAGATATATGGAATAGATATGAGATAGATAGATAGATAGATAGTAGTAGAAGAAGAACAGCACAGCCAATAGAAGAAAAAAATTATCGTAAGGGGGTGCACGCAGCTCCTGGATCCTTGGTTAGGGGATCATCGTTCAAACAGAAGAAAAAATCTTGTCCACAGCACCAAAGTTCATGAAAAAATATGTGTTTTTATTCCATAAAAGGTGTCAATACAACAGCGACGTTTCAGTCGCATGCTTGAGAAAGGTCAGGTTGAGCTGACTGAAACGTCGCTGTTGTATTGACACCTTTTATGGAATAAAAACACATATTTTTTCATGAACTTTGGTGCTGTGGACAAGATTTTTTCTTCTAGATAGATAGATAGATATGAGATAGATAGATAGATAGATAGATAGATATGAGATAGATAGATAGATATATATGAGATAGATAGATAGATATGAGACAGATAGATAGATAGATAGATAGATAGATAGATAGATAGATGGATAGATAGAGGGATATGAGATAGATAGATGTGAGATAGATAGATAGATAGATGGATAGATATGAGATATATATGAGATAGATAGATATGAGATAGATAGATAGATATGGAATAGATATGAGATAGATAGATAGATATGAGATAGATAGATAGATATGAGATAGATAGATAGATATGAGATAGATAGATATGAGATAGATAGATAGATATGAGATAGATAGATATGAGATAGATAGATATGAGATAGATAGATATGAGATAGATAGATAGATAGATAGATAGATATAAGATAGATAGATAGATAGATATGAGATAGATATGAGATAGATAGATAGATAGATATGAGATAGAAAGCGAGAGATAGATAGATAGATATGAGATAGATACATAGATAGATATGAGATAGATAGATATGAGATAGATAGATATGAGATAGATAGATGACATTGAATACATTGTAATAATATATGGACGCTGTAGTCTCCCCGAGGCCTTGTTATGTGGATACAGGAGGTGACATTATCATCTGGATATAATAAATAGGCGGCAGCATTAATAATAGATCAGGACGAGGCTGAGAACAGATAATGTTTAGTAAATGTTTAGCAGAGGGACCAGGTCCGGGAGACAGGACAGCTGTGCCCGGCGCTGATATCTGACAGGATAGGGCAGCCTGGCACCGCACCAGCTGGAGCGCTCACACCAAGCAGCGGGGCACAGACACTGACGACATCTTGGCTACTGCAAAAGATTTGTAGTAAGATGAAGTTGGATAAACCAGTAAGAACAGTGGATTATATGAATCATAGAACTGTATTAGGGCATTAGTGATGTCACCTCATATGTAGCAGAGCTAAGTCTGTCAGGTGTAACAAAACAGAGGCTTTTGTTTGGCACTTAAAGGGGTACTCCGGTGGAAAACTATTTTTTTTTTTTTCCAAATCAACTGGTGCCAGAAAGTCAAACAGATTTGTAAATGACTTCTATACACAGAACAGACAACAGGTGGAAATTATTGGCAATTAGCAAGACACCCCCTGGTTCTGCAGGTGGTGACCACAGACCACTTCTCAGTTCTTCCTGGCTGATGTTTTGGTCACTTTTGAATGCTGGTGGTGCTTTCACTCTAGTGGTAGCATGAGACGGAGTCTACAACCCACACAAGTGGCTCAGGTAGTGCAGCTCATCCAGGATGGCACATCAATGCGAGTTGTGGCAAGAAGGTTTGCTGTGTCTGTCAGCGTAGTGTCCAGAGCATGGAGGCGCTACCAGGAGACAGGCCAGTACATCAGGAGACGTGGAGGAGGCTGTAGGAGGGCAACAACCCAGCAGCAGGACCAATACCTCCGGCTCTGTGCAAGGAGGAGCAGGAGGAGCACTGCCAGAGCCCTGCAAAATGACCTCCAGCAGGCCACAAATGTGCATGTGTCCACTCAAACGGTCAGAAACAGACTCCATGAGGGTGGTATGAGGGCCCGACAACCACAGGTGGGGGTTGTGCTTACAGCCCAACACCGTGCAGGACATTTGGCATTTGCCAGAGAACACCAAGATTGTCAAATTTGCCACTGGCGCCTGTGCTCTTCACAGATGAAAGCAGGTTCACACTGAGCAAATGTGACAGACGTGACAGAGTCTGGAGACACCGTGGAGAACGTTCTGCTGCCTGCAACATCCTCCAGCATGACCGGTTTGGCAGTGGGTCAGTAACGGTGTGAGGTGGCATCTCTCTGGGGTGCCGTACAGCCCTCCATGCGCTTGCCATAGGTAGCCTGACTGTCATTAGGTACCGAGATGAGAGTGTTCTCTGTACCTCCTGCCTCGGTTTTCTTAAATTAGTTTCTAAGTACACAGTGACCCCACCAGCAGAATAGTGAGTACAGCTCTGGGGTATAATACAAGATATAACTCAGGATCAGTACAGGATAAGTAATGTAATGTATGTACACAGTGACCTCACCAGCAGAATAGTGAGTACAGCTCTGGAGTATAATACAGGATATAACTCAGGATCAGTACATGATAAGTAATGTAATGTATGTACACAGTGACCTCACCAGCAGAATAGTGAGTACAGCTCTAGAGTATAATACAGGATATAACTCAGGATCAGAACAGGATAAGTAATGTAATGTATGTACACAGTGACCTCACCAGCAGAATAGTGAGTACAGCTCTGGAGTATAATACAGGATATAACTCAGGATCAGTACATGATAAGTAATGTAATGTATGTACACAGTGACCTCACCAGCAGAATAGTGAGTACAGCTCTAGAGTATAATACAGGATATAACTCAGGATCAGTACAGGATAAGTAATGTAATGTATGTACACAGTGACCTCACCAGCAGAATAGTGAGTACAGCTCTGGAGTATAATACAGTATATAACTCAGGATCAGTACAGGATAAGTAATGTAATGTATGTACACAGTGACCTCACCAGCAGAATAGTGAGTACAGCTCTGGAGTATAATACAGGAGATAACTCAGGATCAGTACAGGATAAGTAATGTAATGTATGTACACAGTGACCTCACCAGCAGAATAGTGAGTACAGCTCTGGAGTATAATACAGGAGATAACTCAGGATCAGTACAGGATAAGTAATGTAATGTATGTACACAGTGACCTCACCAGCAGAATAGTGAGTACAGCTCTGGAGTATAATACAGAATATAACTCAGGATCAGTACAGGATAAGTAATGTATACAGTGACCTCACCAGCAGAATAGTGAGTACAGCTCTGGAGTATAATACAGGATATAACTCAGGATCAGTACAGGATAAGTAATGTAATGTATGTACACAGTGACCTCACCAGCAGAATAGTGAGTATAGTGACCATACTTCATCATCTCACACTGCACCATACACTCATATTCACCCCAGTCTAGATAGACATCATTGTGTATACAGCGATTTCGTATTCAGATCAGCCAAATCGAAGTTAGAAAAAGAATGCTGTCCTTGACTCGGAGACACTTCTATAAATACACTCGGCTGTAAATATATATTTCTCCTGTCACCTAATATTTCACCTGTGCTTTGTATCTCAGGACAGAAAATAGATTCCTTTATTGGCCTGATGGGCAGGAGGTCATTAAGTTCTGGTAAGTCTGAAGTTATACGAGCAACAAATGTAGCAGAGCTGAACTGCGATTGTTTTTTTTTTTTTTTGGGAACCGTATAGTATAATACTATTGAGTTATTATCATGTCCCATTTTGCCAGGCAACAAACTCAGCTCTGCTGCATCGTTGTTTACCTAAATCTATGTATTTCTTAGGTGTTTTATGTTTTGCACAGCTTTTAAATTTTGGTGGTGACTAAGTTTTAAATTTTGATATCACATCAATGAAGGTCCCCCCTCCCCCCGCCAAAAAAAATAAAAAATAAAAGTGCTTACCAACCAGTGTGTTTACAGCTGTTACAAAACTACAACTCCCAGCATGCCTGGACAGCCGAAGGCTGTCCAGGCATTCTGGGAGTTGTAGTTTTGCAACAGCTAGAAGCACCCTGGTTGGGTAACAATGTCATAGACTATGACTACAGACTGACGCGTTTCTAACTTTGCATCCTCTTAGTTAAACTATGACTACGGACTGAGATGTTTCTAAAACTTCCTGCTCTTAGTCATGATCATAGAATATGACTAAGAGCACACATTGTTAGAAAATGCTGGGAGTTGTAGTTTTTCAACAGCTAGAAGCACCCTGGTTGGGAAACATTGTCATAGACTATGGCTACAGACTGATGCATTTCTAAAACAGGCTGCTCTTAGTCATGATCATAGAATACGACTAAGAGCACACATTGTTGGAAAATGCTGGGAGTTGCAGTTTTGCAACAGCTAGAAGCACCCTGGTTGGGTAACAATGTCATAGACTATGACTACAGACTGACGCGTTTCTAACTTTGCATCCTCTTAGTTAGACTATGACTACGGAATGACATGTTTCGAAAACTTCCTGCTCTTAGTCATGATCATAGAATATGACTAAGAGCACACATTGTTAGAAAATGCTGGGAGATGTAGTTTTGCAACAGCTAGAAGCACCCTGGTTGGGCAACATTGTCATAGACCATTGCTACACAGACTGACGCATTTCTAAAACACGCTGCTCTTAGTCATGATCATAGACTACGACTAAGAGCACACATTGTTAGAAAATGTTGAGAGTTGTAGCTTTGCAACAGCTGGAAGCACCCTGGTTGGGTAACATTGTCATAGACTATGACTACAGACTGACGAGTTTCTAACATTGCATCCTCTTAGTTAGACTATGACTACGGACTGACATGTTTCTAAATTGCCTGCTCTTGGTCATGATCATAGACTAAGACTAAGAGCACACATTGTTAGAATATGCTGGGAGTTGTAGTTTTGCAACAGCTGGAAGCACCCTGGTTGAGTAACATTGTCATAGATTGTGACTACAGATTTATGCGTTTCTAAAGTTGCATCATCTTAGTCAGACTCTGACTACAGTCTGACATGTTTCTAAAACAGGCTGCTCTTAGTCATGATCATAGAATACGACTAAGGGCACGAATTGTTAGAATATGCTGGGAGTTGTAGTTTTGCAACAGCTGGAAGCACCCTGGTTGGGTAACATTGTCATAGACTATGACTACAGACTGACGTGTTTCTAACGTTGCATCATCCTAGTCAGACTATGACTACAAACTGACGAGTTTCTAACATTGCATCCTCTTAGTTAGGTTAGGACTACGGACTGACATGTTTCTAAAACTGCCTGCTCTTAGTCATGATCATAGAATACGACAAAGAGCACACATTGTCAGAAAATTCTGGGAGTTGTAGCTTTGCAACAGCTAGAAGCACCCTGACTACAGTCTGGCATGTTTCTAAAACAGGCTGCTCTTAGTCATGATCATAGAATACGACTAAGAGCACATATTGTTAGAATATGCTGGGAGTTGTAGTTTTGCAACAGCTGGAAGCACCCTGGTTGGGTAACATTGTCATAGACTATGACTACAGACTGACGCATTTCTAAAGTTGCATCATCTTAGTCAGACTGTGACTACAGTCTGACATTTTTCTAAAACAGGCTGCTCTTAGTCCTGATCATAGAATACGACTAAGAGTACAAATTGTTAGAATATGCTGGGAGGTGTAGTTTTGCGACAGCTGGAAGCACACTGGTTGGGTAACATTGTCATAGACTATGACTACAGACTGACGTGTTTCTAACATTGCATCATCTTAGTCAGACTATGACTACAAACTGACGACTTTCTAACATTGCATCCTCTTAGTTAGGTTAGGACTACGAACTGACATGTTTCTAAAAATTCTCTTAGTCATGATCATAGAATATGACAAAGAGCACACATTGTCAGAAAATGCTGGGACTTGTAGCTTTGCGACAGCTGGAAGCACCCTGGTTGGGAAACACTTTTTTAGTCAGAACCTCCATTATCTGGGTGCAGAGGTCTATTTCACAATGATGCAATAAGGCAGGGACAGACCATTGCACATTGATGGAGGGAGCTCTGACTATAAGAAGAGACAGTGAAGTCAGATACCTGACGATTCCACTAACAAAGAACAAAGTACTCCAACTTACCACCTCGTAGCCGTGCTCGGATCTATGCCCGGCAGGACATTCCAACGGAAAGCAAAAGAACGATGATCCAGCACTTGCAAAACGAACAACTTTATTGAAGATCACTGGACACAGGTAAAACCAACCATATTATCAGACGCGTTTCGAGCGCATGCGCTCGAAATGCGTCTGATGATATGGTTGGTTTTACCTGTGTCCAGTGATCTTCAATAGAGCTGTTCATTTTGCAACCTAAATGAGCCATAGGTACATCTGACACTATTATTAGCCTTTAGAAATCCGTCTCGAAACGCGTCTGCTGATATGGTTGGTTCTACCTGTGTCCAGTGATCTTCAATAAAGCTGTTCATTTTGAAACCTATACGAGCCATAGGTATATCTGACACTATTATTAGCCTTTAGAAATCCGGCTTTTGTTAGCACCATTTTTTTTTTATCGCGCACAATCCGTTCCTTTCCAGTCTAATTCTCGTCAATCAATATTTTTGCCTCATGACAAATAACCACAAGTGAAGATATTCCCGAGCCGTCTTCCTTCTCATTATGCCAGGCGCGCTCCGGACAGATTCCCAGTCGGTGGATGTGTTGCGGATTAATGTCGCTCATAGGTCACCGGGTCATAACCCCCATAATAACATCCCCTCCGGGGGCATCATTAGGCAGCATTGTGCCGTATGCCGGGTCTCAGAGCAGCGACCAATCTTTATAGGACAGCAGATGGAGCGTGTACATAACCTCTCTGCCTATTATAATTACTCATCCCTCAGCTCTATTTTTACATTTAGGACAATTTTTTGTTTTTGCATTTTTGGGAACATCGCATTAGAGTTTCAAATAATGGAAATGTTACCGTCTGTTAGGTAGTAATAATTTATGAAGCATTGACACCTATCTACTATATTTGAGGTAAACAGACAACCAGTGCACCGAAAAGTTTCCTGCTAGCCCTTAACTTTTCTTAGTTTTGGCATTGCCCACCAGAGTACCAGGGGGTCTATATTAAAGGGGTACTCCGGTGAAAAAAATATATATATTTTTTGTACTGAACTGGTGCCAGAAAGTAAAACAGATTTGTAAATTACTTCTATTTAAAAATCCTAACCCTTCCAGTACTTATCAGCTGCTGTATACTCCAGAGGAAGTTCTTTTCTTTTTAAATTTCTTTCCAGTCTGACCACAGTGCTCTCTGCTGACACCTCTGTCCATGTATGGAACTGTCCAGAACAGGAGAGGTTTGCTATGGGGATTTTCGTCTACTCTGGACAGTTCCTGAAATGGACTGAGAGCACTGTGGTCAGACAGAAAAGAAATTAAAAAAGAAAAGTACTTCCTGTGGATCATACAGCAGCTGAGAAGTACTGGAAGGATTAAGATTTTTAAATAGAAGTAATTTACAAATCTGTTTAAAGGGGTATTCCAGGCCAAAACTTTTTTTCAACTGGCTCCGGAAAGTTAAACAGAATTGTAATTTACTTCCAATAGTTATTAGCTTCTGAAGTTGAGTTGTCGTTTTCTGTCTAACTGCTCTCTGATGACTCATGTCCCGGGAGCTGTGCAGTTCCTATGGGGATATTCTCCCATCATGCACAGCTCCCGTGACGTGACATCATCACTGAGCAGTTAGACAGAAAACTTCAGAAGCTAATAACTATTGGAAGGATTAAGATTTTTTAATAGAAGTAATTTACAAATCTGTTTAACTTTCCGGAGCCAGTTGATATATATATATATATATATATATATATATATATATATAAAAGGTTTTGCCTTTAATGTTCTGGCACCAGTTGATTTAAAAAAAAAAAATTCTCACCGGAGTAACCCTTTAACAGCTGAGTGGTCAGATGAGCAAAAAAGCAACGCTATAAGCATCAACATGAATACAGAATAACAGAGTAATGCCCTCTAATTCGACCCCTGTCGTGGCCGTAAATGTTGGCACCCCTGAAATTTTCTAGAAAATGAAGTTTTTATCACAGAAAAGGATTGCAGTAACACATATTTTGCTATACACATGTTTATTCCCTTTGTGTGTATTGAAACTAAACCAAAAAGGAGGAAAAAAAGCAAATTGGACATAATGTCACCAAACTCCAAAAATGGGCTGGACAAACTTATTGGCACCCTTTAAAAATTGTGGAAAAATAAGATTTGTTTCAAGCATGTGATGCTCCTTTATACTCACCTGGGGCAAATAACAGGTGTGGGCAATATAAAAATCACACCTGGAAGCAGATAAAAAGGAGAGAAGTTCACTTAGTCTTTGCATTGTGTGTCTGTGTGTGCCACACTAAGCATGGACAACATAAAGAGTAGAAGAGAACTGTCTGAGGACTTGAGAACCAAAATTGTGGAAAAATATAAACAATCTCAAGGTTACAAGTCCATCTCCAGAGATCTAGATTTGTCTTTGTCCACAGTGCGCAACATTATGAAGAAGTTTACAACCCATGGCACTGTAGTTAATCTTCCTGGGCGTGGACGGAAGAGAAAAATTGATGAAAGGTGTCAACGCAGGATAGTCCGGATGGTGGATAAGCAGCCCCAAACAAGTTCCAAAGATATTCAAGCTGTCCTGCAGGCTCAGGGAGCATCAGTGTCAGCGTGAACTATCAGTCAACATTTAAATGAAATGAAACGCTATGGAGGAGACCCAGGAGGACCCCGCTATGGAGGAGACCCAGGAGGACCCCACTATGGAGGAGACCCAGGAGGACCCCACTGCTGACACAGAGACATAAAAAAGCAAGACTACATTTTGCCAAAATGAACTTGAGTAAGCCAAAATCCTTCTGGGAAAACATCTTGTGGACAGATGAGACCAAGATAGAGCTTTTTGGTAAAGCACATCATTCTACTGTTTACCGAAAACGGAATGAGGCCTACAAAGAAAATAACACAGTATCTACAGTGACATATGGTGGAGGTCAATGATGTTTTGGGTTGTTTTGCTGCCTCTGGCACTGGGGGCCTTGAATGTGTACAAGACATCATGAAATCTGAGGATTACCAACGGATTTTGGGTCGTACTGTACAGCCCAGTGTCAGAAAGCTGGGTTTGCTGGAAGAGTGGTCCAACATTCCGGCTGAGAGGTGTAAGAAGCTTATTGATGGTTATAGGAAGCCACTGATTTCAGTTATTTTTTCCAAAGGGTCTGCAACCAAATATTAAGTTAAGGGTGCCAATAATTTTGTCCAGACCATTTTTGGAGTTTGCTGACATTGTGTCCAATTTGCTTTTTTTCCTCCCTTTTTTGGTTAAGTTCCAATACACACAAAGGGAATAAACATGTGTATAGCAAAACGTGTGTTACTGCAATCCTTTTCTGTGAGAAATACTTCAAGGGTGCCAACACTTACGGCCATGACTATATATATATATATATATATATATATATATATATATATATATTAATTTCTACAGCTTCTCTGTAACTTTGTAATCCATCACAGCGCATAATGCAGCCGCACATAACTCGCTGTGCTCCATTCGCCTCTGCTACATCTCTCTTCCCGACAATACGTCCTTACAATCTCGCCAGCGAGTCTGAAAATTCCATTAATCTAAAAATCGGCCATTATATGCTAAATAATTCCCCACCTCTGAATAAAGGCTCCCCCACCCCCTGCAGTATAATAATAGTAATAATGTCACCATCATATGAATGCACAGACCAGCTGAATGGGCCTGGCATTACCCGGGCGACTGGGCAATTTGTGGTTAATGCCCATGTTTATAGCCCATTTTGGTATAGAATTTAATCAGGCACAGAAATCATTTCCTTAAATTACTCCCGACTTTATGATGCGGCAGACAATAGGGCTGGGGCTGCACACCTGTTGTTAGGACCAGGCATAGAAAAAGTAGATTTTTCTTTCCATCGCGCAAGTCTTAGTAACTTCTCCCTACAGCAAGGTGTCGCGCAGTTAGCTGACGACTAGCTCCCAATCAACTAATGTAGCCTGAAGACGAACGTCACCGCTTACGGGGAATATGCACAACATGTCTATTGTTTGTTACCCAGAGAGGTTACATGCTGGAGCTATTCATAGACTATGGAAACCCCGAAGGGAATGTTACCCATGGGCGGAGGATTCTTTTACCGTCATGAATGATGCACGACTAAATGTCACGGATATATAAAGTCTAAACACCCACAGACGGAACAGGCACTGTCAAAAAGTAATAAAAATTTCCAGCGGACACTGGCACTAGGACTGTCCACTGCGAGGACTGCTCAGAATTCCGCAGAAAGAATTGACTGTCAAGAATTTACGTGGGAGATGTTTCTGCCGTGTGCGCGGTGCAGCAGAATCCCATTGAAAACAATAGGAGTCTGCTACAACGGAATTTCAAACTGAATTTTTTTCCGCCTGATTCCACTAAGAAATTCCGCCATATGAACCAGGCCTTAAAAGTCCTGTTAGGGTGTACAGTTTTAAGGGTTTAACATAAAGTTCAATCCACTTAAAGGGGTCCACCATTGGAAAAAAATGTTTTTAAATTAACTGGTGCCAGAAAGTTAAACAGATTTGTAAATTACTTCTATTAAAAAGATCTTAATCCTTCCAGTACTTATCAGCTGCTGTATGCTCCACAGTAAGCTCTTTTCTTTTTGAATATCTTTTCTGCCTGACCACACTGCTCTCTGCTGACACCTCTGTCCATTTTAGGAACTTTCCAGAGTAGGAGCAAATCCCCCTAGAAACCTCTCCTGCTCTGGACAGTTCCTGACACGGACAGAGGTGTCAGCAGAGAGCACTGTGGTCAGACAGAAAGGAAGGAAATTCCTCTGTCGAATACAGCAGCTGATAAGTACTGGAAGGATTAAGATTTTTTAAATAGAAGTAATTTACAAATCTGTTTAGCTTTCTGGCACCAGTTGATTAAAAGAAATGTTTTTCACTGGAGGACCCCTTTAAGCAAGGAAACCGGCACTCCAAGGGTTAGTGAACCCCCCCCAAAAAAAAAAAATTAGTTTATTCACCGATCCGAAATACAATCCAATACAATGGTGGTCGCACTCCAGAGGCTCCTCCTTATGAGGTAAGAGGAGCTGCTGAGGATCATGTGCTCCTCTGACCAAGGGCAGAACCACATTACTCTGACTAACAGAAAGCTCCTCCTCCTATCCCAGGCAAAGGGTTTGGAGCAGGATAGTGATTGGCTAAGGGTTGGACTGTTTCTATCACAAGCCTGAGCCAACTAGATAATACTCTTATCCTGTCAACCTCCAGCTGTTGCAAAACTACAACTCCCAGCATGCTCACACAGCCGTTGGCTGTCCGGGCATGCTGGGAGTTGTAGTTTTGCAACAGTTGGAGCATTGCAATGTGGAAACCACTGTCTGTAATGTAGTAAGATGGGGGCCACTCCAAGGGTTAGTTTATTCAATTATGCTCAGCAACGCTAATTTACCCCTTCCTTGCTGGGCTGAGCTGTACTCAGAGCTGTCAGCTCGAAGCACAGCTCAGCTCCTACATTGCCAGGTTTGAGCCCTCCCACCTCCATCTGCTATCTCTGTGGTATCAAGAAATATAGTATTTAGTAGTTATACACCTAACCTCCAGCTCTATCTGTATACTGTTGCTGTCTCTATGAGCTCAGGATATATAGTAGTTATACACCTCCCCCTAGCTCTATGTGTTTACTGCTGCTATCTCTATGGGATCAGGATATATATTAGCTATACACCTCCCCGCCAGCTCTATCTGTATACTGCTACTGCTATTTCTAATGGATCAGCATATATATAGTAGTTATGCACCTCCAAGCTCTATCTGTATACTGTTGCTATCTCTATGGTATCAGGATGAGATCAGGATGCATGGTAGTTATACACATCTCCTCCAGCTCTATCTGTATACTGCTGTTAATGCTAGCTGTATGGTATCAGGATGAATAGAATTTATACCCCTACCCTCCCAGCTCTATCTGTATACTGCTGCTGCTAGTTCTATGGTGTACACGTCACTCACTGTAACATCAGTGCAGCCATCCGACAACCAAACACTTCAATTGAAGCAGGATCTGTACCGGGACACTGCAAAAGTACAACATTAGCATAGTGGTTGTGATGTGAAATGCAGGGTTTTTCTTTTTCTTTATAGCGTCGTCACAATAAGACATTCTACTTGTATTATGAGAAATTGGAGTCTTAAATTGGACCTTTATATGGCATTTCCATGAGGCCTCCATGGGGCAGATTTGGATTGTGCCCACAAAAATGTTGAATATTTAGTCTAATCTTATTACCATTTTTTTTTTTTTTTTCAGAATCCAAAGAGAGAAATTCTGACTACGACTACAGGAGAAGACGTAAATAAAATCCCCCTCCCCCTTATGTGTTATAGGGATGTAAGATAGACTGTGAATTGTTCTCCCCATGATGTTAGCAGAACTTGTGTCCAATAAAGTATTTATTCTCTATACAGTGCATTGAGTCATTCTTACAAGAAAATCAGTATATACCATGGGGGGCAGCTTTACCCAACCCCTCCCCCCCCCCCCCCCCCCTCAATGAGGTCATAGACCACAGTGCTCCCTCCTGACACCTCTGTTCATGTCAGCAACTGTCCGAAACAGGAGAACATCTCCATAGTAAACCTCTCCTGCTTTGGACAGCTCCTGACACAGACAGATGTGGCAGCAGAGAGCACTGTGGTCAGACTGGAAAGAACTACACAACTTCCTGTGGAGCATACAGCAGCTGATAATTACTGGAAGGATTAAGATTTTTAAATAGAAGCAATTTACAAATCTGTATAACTTTTTTGCACCAGTTGATTTAAAAAAAAAAATATTTCACTGGAGTACCCCTTTAATTAAAGGGGTACTCTGGTGGGAAACTTTTTTTTTTTTTAAATCAACTGGTGCCAGAAAGTTAAACAGATTTGTAAATTACTTCTGTTAAAAATAATCTTAATCCTTCCAGTACCTATTAGCTGCTGAATACTACAGAGGAAATTATTTTCTTTTTGGAACACAGAGCTCTCTGCTGACATCAGGACCACAGTGCTCTCTGCTGACATCTCTGTCCATTTTAAGAACTGTCCAGAGTAGGAGAAAATCCTCATAGAAAACATATGGTGCTCTGGACAGTTCCTAAAATGGACAGAGATGTCAGCAGAGAGCACTGTGGTCATGATGGCAGCAGAGAGCTCTGTGTTCCAAAAAGAAAAGAATATCCTCTGTAGTATTCAGCAGCTAATAAGTACTGGAAGGATTAAGATTTTTTTTTTTTTTAATAGAAGTAATTTACAAATCTTCAGACAAGTAGATGAAGAAAAAGTCGGCAAACTCATCAGGCTTCGTTCAAGAGTTCTTCTTTAATGCAAAATACTCACAATACAAACATCACAGTGGAGGGAGAGGGAACGGTGCGGGGGGTATCAATGCTTGGCCAAGCATTGATACCCCCCTCCCCGATCCCTCTCCCTCCACTGTGATGTTTGTATTGTGAGTATTTTGCATTAAAGAAGAACTCTTGAACGAAGCCTGATGAGTTTGCCGACTTTTTCTTCATCTACTTGTCTGAAGATATCCACTGCTAGCACGAGTCAGCGCACCACCACAGTTCAGATATACATCCTCCTAATAGATCTCCTACCATTGGTCCTATATGTATCAGTCTTAACTGTGCCGGACATCCCTTGTCTTTCTTACATAATTTACAAATCTGTTTAACTTTCTGGCACCAGTTGATTTAAAAAAAAAAAAAAAAGTTTCCACCAGAGTACCCCTTTAAGTTCATTTAAATGAGCAGAGAAAAAAATCCTGAATGTCCCCAGAATCAAACCCGATAAACCGGTGGTGGTCATGTTGGTGTGAACTCGTCCTAACTCTGCAACATTAGGAAACCATAGTTTGAAGGGCACATCCTGAGATTAAAGGGGTACTCTGCCCCTAAACTTCTTATTTATTTTATAATCCAAAGGATAAGAAATAAGATGTCTGGCCTCTGGGATGCCCCCCTCCCCACGATCTTCGGCGCGGCATCCCAGTCATCCGGGGGACAGAGCGAACTTCGCTCCATGCCACGTGACGGGCAACCACATCTGTCACGCCTTCACACTTCATGTCTATGGAAGGAGGCGTGACAACTCTGTAATAGCCATCACACCCCCTCCCATAGACATGAATGGAGGCATCTTGGCGTGACGTCATGAATATGGAAGCTGCAAGCTTCCGTGTTCAGAACATCACGGGGCCCGTCCCAGTGGTCGGACCCCCCGCGATCAGACAACTTATCCCATATGCTTTGTATAGGGGATAAGATGTCTAGGGCAGAGTACCCCTTTAAATGGGTACTCCAGCCCTAAGACATCTTATCCCCTATCCAAAGGATAGGGGATAAGATGTCTGACCGGTGGGGGTCCCGCCGCTGGGGACTCCCGTAATCTTGCATTCGGCACCCACCTCTTTGAGCTACACGCCGCGCTGCCAGCTCACAAACTGCCGGGTGCCGACCACAGGGCCGGAGTATCGTGACATCACGTCTCCGCCCCCCGTGTGACGTCAAACCCCCGCTATGCAAGTCTATGGGAGGGGATAAGATGTCTTAGGGCCGGAGTACCCCTTTAAGGTCTCGTTCACACTACAGAATCTTTGCATGGAATTCCGATGAGGAATTCTTCTCGGAGATTCCTCTGCACTAACCTGCTAATTTTTATCGCGAATATCGGCAATTCGCGATTTTGCGAATATTGAGAATATAGTGCTATATATTCGTAATGACGAATATTCGTTTATTAATTTTTTTCACATGCAAATGTTTATGCAAATTTTTATGCTAATTTTTTTTGCATGGGAAAAAAAAGTGAATGAACATAGCGAATATGCGAATTTAGTGAACATAGGACGAAGAATCGTCAATATATTTGCGAAATATAGCAAATTCGGAAATATGGCCCCTGACGCTCATCACTACTGTATGACTCTATATTAGTGTTACTTAACCAGGGTAATTCCAGCTCTTGCAAAACTACAACTCTCAGCATGCCCGGACAGCCTTTGGCTGTCCGGGCATGCTGAGAATTGTAGTTTTGCAACAGCTGGAGGCACACTGGTTGGAAAAATACTGGTCTATATAATAGTCATACAGTTTCCAAATACAAGGAACAAGTATTTTCACATACATATTACCGGAGTACTCCTTTAAGGTCTCGTTCACACTACAGAATCTTTGCATGGAATTCAGATCAGGAATTCTTCTCGGAGATTCCTCTGCACTAATCTGCTAATTTTCGCGATTTTGCGAATATTTAGAATATAGCGCTTTATATTCGTAATGAGGAATATTCGTTTATTTATTTTTTTTCACATGCAAATTTTTATGCAAATTTTCCATGTGGATTTTCATATTTTTTTTCACATGCAAATGTTTATGCAAATGTTTATGCTAATTTTTTTGCATGGGGAAAAAAAGTGAATGAACATAGCGAATATGCGAATTTCGTGACCATAGGACGTAGAATCGACAATATATTCGCGAAATATCGCAAATTCGGAAATATGGCCCCTGCCGCTCATCACTACTGTATGACTCTATATGAGTGTTACTTAACCAGGGTAATTCCAGCTCTTGCAAAACTACAACTCTCAGCATGCCCGGACAGCCAAAGGCTGTCTGGGCATGCTGGGAGTTGTAGTTTTGCAACAGCTGGAGGTCTACATTTGTATAGGGGGATAAGATGTCTAGGGGTGGAGTACCCCTTTAAGGTCTCGTTCACACTACAGAATCTTTGCGTGGAATTCCGATCAGGAATTCTTCTTGGAGATTCCTCTGCACTAATCTAGCATTAGTGTGAATGGGTCTTCAGGTGGGACCCATTCACGCTGCGGTAGAAAATTCAGCGGCCGAATTACACGCCAAACGCATTGCCGTCCGTGGTAATGATATCACATGGATCCGATGCACATTTATTATTTTACTTGTCTATTTAATAATAGAGATGAGCGAACTTACAGTAAATTCGATTCGTCACGAACTTCTCGGCTCGGCAGTTGATGGCTTATCCTGCATAAATTAGTTCAGCTTTCCGGTGCTCCGGTGGGCTGGAAAAGGTGGATACAGTCCTAGGAGACTCTTTCCTAGGACTGTATCCACCTTTTCCAGCCCACGGGAGCACCTGAAGGCTGAACTCATTTATGCAGGATAAGTCATCAACTGCCGAGCCGAGAAGTTCGTGACGAATCGAATTTACTGTAAGTTCACTCATCTCTATTTAATAGGAAATCTATCATGGTTCTGGCTCATGTAAATCGTCTTTCGGCTGTTTTCTTATTCTGCTCCCCCCATCGAAATGTCAACAAGTATAATGATTACTCCAGCATTATAATGTATGAGATAGTTTTATTATGCAAATCTGAATAAATCCAGGTAAAAAGCAATACAAAATACTGTGCAATAAAGATAAGTAACCACTCAAACAGCAAGATTATAAAATAAATGGGTCCTGTTAGAATCAAACACTTTTTATCTATTGTACATCTTGGAAAAACATTAATATGTTTTCAACCTACTTAAAGGGGTACTCCGGTGCAAAAGACATATTTTTTTTTTTTTTTAAATCAACTGGTGCCAGAAAATTAAACAGATTTGTAAATGATTTCTATTAAAAGAATCTTAATCCTTCCAGTACTGATCAGCTGCTGTATGCTCCACAGGAAGTTCTTTTCTTTTTGAATCTGACCCCAGTGCTCTCTGCTGACACCTCTGCCCATGTCAGGAACTGTCCAGAGCAGGAGTGAATCCCCATAGCAAACCTCTCCTGCTCCGAACAGTTCCTGACATGGACAGAGGTGTCAGCAGAGAGCACTGTGGTCAGACAGAAAGGAAATTCAAAAAGAAAAAAACTTCCTCTGGAGCATACAGCAGCTGATAAATACTGGAAGGATTAAGATTTTAATAGAAGTAATTTACAAATCCGTTTAATGTTCTGGCACCAGTTGATTTAAAAAAAATAAAAATAAAATGTTTTCCACCCTAGTACCCCATAGTATCTCCTTTTTATAGAATCTGTGGCTTATAAAACAAGACCACTAGGGGTCCCCATACCATCCGGAACATAATCCTGCCCGGCTGCAGCATCATCTTTGTCCCAGCTGAGGCACAGACGGGGATGAAGTCAAGGAAGTGGGGGCGGGACTAGAACTCCTCTGTGCTCACTCCTGTCCTATCAGACTGCAGCATTAAAAATAGAGAGGAGAGGGTTACAGAGCAGCCAGCATGGATTGGATGAAGAGAACTAGCACAGCAGACTCAGGGAGGAAGTGAATGCATGGCGAGTGAGGATGGCTCAGTGATTGCCTCGGACACGCCCCTTTTTGAGCAGTGGATGTCAGAATGAGTGAGCAGCAGAACAGAGTAATTAGTGAGCCAAATACAGAAGCTAGACACATTAAAAAAGACAGGTATAGCATCGGCATGACCTAGTAAGTAACATATAGAAGGAGACCCTGTGACACTTTAATGCCAACCTTTACCCTACTTACCCTAACTTTAACCATAACCCTAACTTAGGGTTAGCAGGGTTAGGATCCCTAACCATAATCTAACTCTTACACAGTATTTCCCAAACAGTGTGTCCCTAGCTGTTGCAAAACAACAACTCTCAGCATGCCCGGAAAAGGCTGTCCGGGCATGCTGGGAGTTGTAGTTTTGCAACAGCTGGAGGCACCATGGTTGGGAAACAATCAACTGTTGCCAGAAAGTTAAAGAAGAAAAGTTAAAGGGGTACTGTGAACAAGACTGTGGACAAGACAAAAATGAAATTAAAAAAGAAAAGAATTTTCTCTGTAGCATACAGCTGCTAATAAGTACTGGAAGGACAAATATTTTTTAAAAGAGGTCATTTAAAAATCTGTTTAACTTTCTGGCACCAGATCATTAAAAAAAAAAGAGTTTTCCTCCGGAGTACCCCTTTAACTTTTCTTCTAATTGTTAAAAATGACGACTACCACTTAGCCAAAACGAATCCCATCTGAAGTTTCACACTGTCTGAAATCCAAATTTTTCGGACGTGCAGAAATGCATTTGATTAATTCCAAATCGATTCCTTTACTTCCAGTCCCCAATTATCACTGTATGCAATCACAGGTCCCAATTTGGCTGGGACACTTCTGGAAACCAGGCCACAAAAGGGGTGTGGCTTATGCAAAGCCTACTGATTTGATTTGTACATTTAATGTATATATATATGGAATTTTGAGATTAATGTTGCTCAAAGTTGTGGGTGGCCTTTTGTTTGTTCTTGTCCTTTTTTTTGTCTTTTATACAACACTTTACAAAATATTGCTGCGATTCTGTGGTTGTTATTCATTGCATTTTTGCATTTAAAATTTTATTTTTATCTTGAGGGGGGGGGGGGGGTCTATACTTTTTTAGAGATAGTTTTTCCAAACATTCCAATCAGAAAATCATTGTTTGTTTAGGGAGTTAATCATAAAACCCAGAGCTGACAGGCGCTCAATGACCCTAATGAATGGCGCATTGTGCTAAATATATAATTCAATTCATCACCGGCTCGAAACGCATCAGTCTGACAGATGGGAATGAGCAGTCAGGGGGAAAGGAGAAGTGTACACGTAAGAAGAGATGGGCCCGTATACTTACTGCAGGCAAGATATTGGGTCCTGCCACTGGTGCTGAAGGGGTTACATCATTAGCATAAATGGGGCAGGGAAATAACTGTAATAGTACCATATAGTGCTCATATAGTAATGCTAGAGATGAGCGAATCGAAGCTGATGAACCCGAATTCGTTACGAAATTCAGGAAAATTTTTATTCGCAATGAATAATATCGCCGCGATTTTATTGCGCAAATTGCTTCATTAAACTTCATTTGCTGCAGTCCAGGCTCCAGGGCATCTAAAATGGCGGATCCACATGTCAGTATATGGGGCAAGGAACGCTGGGAAGGTGTGAAGGGAAGTAGGCGGGATTACCCTGAATTACATGCAGAATGCAGCCTATCAGCAGCCAGTCACCCCTGTGATGTCACAGCCCTATATAATCGGCAGCCATATTCCAGCTTGTCATATCATTCATTACACTGCAGAGAGATAGGACAGACATCGCTGTGTGTGTTACACATAAAAGCTTTTTCCAGCAGCGTTTCACCTCCTAGTCACATTGACCTTCTGTAGGACACAGAGCACAGCATTTTCGCACAGAAATTAATTCTTACTGCAGCTATTAACCCCTCAGTCACCAGGAACAGCATTGTATTGCAGAGAGGGGCAGAGAGCTGTGTGTTGCCTCAGCTGCAAAAAGATTTTCAGAGGAGGGAGAAATCATTTTTTAGGTCAAATCTGTGTCTTTGTTCCACAACAACTGGTCTGCTGGTTATACTAGTCTGTAGACAGTATGATCCATACCCAGCAGTCAATCCCTAATAGTATCTGAAAGAGAGTCTTTTTGCAATTTTGGGTTTAGTACACAATGACTGTTTGCTCCAGCATTGTTGTGTACTGCTGGTGCGGTGGACAATTTTTTTTTTCAAGTATACTGTAGCTACATTTTCTGCCCTCATAAGTGCATACCACATACCTACATCTAAGTAGTGCACTGTTTTGTACCTGTTAATCTGTCAGGGCATACATTCTGTAAAAGGACAGAAAAAAGTAATCACCGGCTGGTGTTTTACTCAAATAATTTTTGAAGCGTAGAGTAGCGCATTTTTCTGCCCTCATAAGTGCATACCACATACCTACATCTAAGTAGTGCACTCTTTTGTACGTGTTAATCTGTCAAGGGCCTACATACTGTGAAAGTCCAGGCAATAGTAATCACCGGCTGGTGTTTTAATCCAATACGTTTTTTATGCGCATTTTTCTGCCTTCTTTGTTCCACAACAAATGGTCTGCTGGTTATACTAGTCTTTAGACGGTATAATACATACCCAGCAGTCCATTCCTAATAGTCTGTGAGAGTGTGCAATTTTGGGTTTATTACACAGCGACTGTGTGCTGCAGCACTGTTGTGTACTTCTGGCTTTGTGCAAAAATACATTTTTTTTTTTTCCTTTGTTGGGGAACACCAAACCCCCCAAACTTTTTCAAAGGGCATGTCTTCTTAAACTAACTATTGCACTTTTTTTATCGCTGCTCAACATATGATAAGGGTGCTGACTTCATTTTTCACTTAAGAGCAGAAAAGTGTCAATTCAGTTTTCTAATACAAGACAGCAAACATATAACAATTATTTAAATTACAAAATCTTTCAAATATAAATAACAATTACAAAACAACACAATCATATATTGTGACTCCTAACAAACAAATATATAAAATAGTTAGAGACACTTTAAGCAAGTGCCCTGAGGAAAACTCTTGTATAAAAAATAGAAAAATATATAAAAATAAGTATTTTGCTTATAAAAAATGAAATACTGGCGAGACATCTTTACTTTAGATAATATAATGCAAAAACGTACAAAAAAAAGTTAGCACAGTTAAGAAACGGGCCAAAAACTACAAATGTCATTGGCATAAATAGTACTACTGCAAGTAGTCAACTGCAAATTTTTTGCAATTAAAAATTCAGATATTGAATCCAGAGATCATTGTCTTGTTTAATCTTTTCATCTTGTTTCATCTTTCATCGTGTTTTCTTCATTATTGCCAAGAACTCCATGGCCAGCCTGTATTTCCAGTAGAACTATAAGAATATGGATTTGCCACAGGATTCTGATTTGAAGAAGAGGATGGATCTGCATTATTGTATGGCAAATTGGCACCAAAGGGGCCAGAAACTGAATATATCTGTACTTGAATCTGTCCCTTGAAATCAGAGTAAGGCTGGTTTGTATTATAGAAATTTGGCCCTGCAAATGCACATCACTCATTATAAGGATTGGTTGACTGTGTATTGTAGGAAACATGTGGCTATTATTGCCATGTTGATACCAGACCAGTAATATAAGGAATATTGCCAAGGACTAGAAGAAACAGGGAACTGTGGATAGTGACCACCGGCTGTTGGAATTGACTGACTATCCCAGGTGGTAGATTTACCATTTTGAAGTTCCTCAGTTCCAGTAGGCTTTAAGTCGTTCATTCTTTGTTCTGGTTCTTCAGTTGCAGAATTTAGTTGTATCATGTTTCCCTGTTCCTCCGATTAGCTGATGTCACTGGAACACACAATACTCATACTGTCATCTAATGAAGGATTCTTTTCTTCAGAGAACATATCTATCTATTATTTTGAATGTCAGGTGGTATTCTGACATTTTCTGAAGGAATTTTGGAATCTGGGACACCAGTAAAAATACGTATTTTTAAGCGTATTGTAGCCCATTTTTCTGCCCTCGTTAGTGCATACCACATACCTACATCTGGTATTGTGTAAGTTGTATACTATTTTGTACCTGTTAATCTGTCAAGGGCCTAGATACTGTAAAAGGACAGCCAAAAGTACACACCTGCTGCTGTTCTACATAAATACTGTTTTAAGCGTAGTGAAGCGTATTGTACTCATATATGCAATAAGTATGTCAGGTAGAGTAGTGCCAGGACGTGCACAGTGGAGTGGCAGAGTCTTTAATTCATCAGGCACATTGCAGAGGTCGCAGCAGAGTTGGGGGGTGTGGCAACCGGAGAAACAGCCAGAGGTCTGAGCTCCCAGTGTCAGCTAGCAGTCATGTCTTGACCAGCAACCCTGCAGCTATGATTGATCGGTTCATTCAGTCAACCACTTCATCGCAAGTGAAATCCGACACCCCCCGTCAACAGTCAGTGGGTTCCTCAGACTCAACCCTCAGTTGGCATGGCCCTCATGCTGCTGCTGCCACCTCAAGACTCTGTCATTGTGCTGCTCTATGGTCTCCTCATGCTAATGCAACCACCTCCAGGCTCTGTCATTCTGCCGCCATGTGAAATGTGACTCCTTGTTAGATTTGGTCCTTTGTACTCACACGCTGGGGCCCGGGATACTAAAACTTGGGTGTGTTAGCTAAAATTTCAAAAACTTAAATTTCAGTTTCAAAATCTTAAATTTAAAAATCTTAAATTTCAGTGGTCTCCTCATGCTTATGACAACACCAGGCTGTGCCATTCAGACACTATATGGTCTCCTCATGCTTCAGCCAACTCCAGGCTGTGTCATTCAGCCACTATATGGTCTCCTCATGCTTCAGCCACCACCAGGCTGTGTCATTCAGCCACTATATGGTCTCCTCATGCTTCAGCCACCTCCAGACTGTGCCATTCAACCAATATATGGTTTACTGATGCTGCTGGGCCTGGGCCTAAACATTTTTATGGTAGCACCAGCTACCATAAATCTTCAATTTAAATTTCAAAATTCATCTTTTAATCTTAGGGATTGTGAAGCCCTAATGTCTACTCATGCTGCTGCCAGCTCCATGCTGTGTCATTCAGCCACTATATGGTCTCCTCATGCTGTAAACGCCTACACACTGTGTCATTCAGCCACTATATGGTCTCCTCATGCTGCCAACACCTCCACACTGTACCATTCAGCCACTATATGGTCTCCTCATGCTGCCAACACCTCCACACTGTACCATTCAGCCACTATATGGTCTCCTCATGCTGCCAACACCTCCACACTGTGCCATTCAGCCACTATATGGTCTCCTCATGCTGCCAACACCTCCACGCTGTCATTCAGTCACTATATGGTCTCCTGACACTGATGCCACCTCCAGGCTCTGTCATTGTGCTGCTGTGCGGCAGTGATTCTAATAGCGTTGCCGGTAATCTGCATGTTAATCTGAATAACAGTATTATTTCACTACCCCAGCACACTCCATATGCGTTTTAGAACACAGCAAAGTATTCTATACCCCTATAGAGGCTGTATGTAGGCCAGAAATATCATTTTTTAATATAGATTTGCCGTTTTTAATATAGATTCGAGCCGAAACCAATTTTTTGGGGAAAATTCGGCGAATCGGCCGAATCAAATTTTTCAAAAGTTTGCTCATCTCTAAATAATGCCATACATTGCCCACGTAATAATGACGTACAGTTCCATACAGTGCCCATGCCACAGAGGCATACAATGCTCATATAATGATGCGGTGGCCCAGTACAGGAGTTGCACTCCTGCACCCTTGCTGTCCTGTGTAGCGGACTCTATTTTAGTGTCCCCTCAGTCCCCCCCCTTAGGGTATAATTAACCATTTGAGCTATATACCATATGTTATTTATTGCATTGTCTTTATAATGTTATCTACCATCAAATGTTGTTGCTAAGTCTTGTAACTAGGGAAGGTGTCAGTGACCAGGTGACTTGTGTGGTGACCTATAGGACCCCTCCAAATTACTCCCTTTTAAACCAAGGGAGGAGCTAGCTATTCAGTCTATTTTCTACTGAGGAACAGTCAAGACCTGAGAGTGTCTGATGTCCTGAGGAGAACCAAGGCCTAACCATGCAGCCACGCTTCCATCACCAAGTGCCCCACAGGTGAATGTCAAAGCCTGGTAAGCTACACAAGAGAGCGTGGCTCTGCAGTATTCAGTACAAAACCACTACAAGTCCCAGCGAGCCCGCACATCTCCTAAGTCACTGGTCATCTCCTTGGGCCTAACTGAGCTGTAAAGACTATTCCATCTGTCTGCCTCAGTAAAGCTGCCGTTGTTCCATAACTTGGCATCGGAGTCATTATTTGTCCTGTGCCTAGCCCAGGATTCAGCGGCCATACCTTGGGTGGTGCAGAGGTTAACCACGCCCTGGCATCACGTATACAAGGGGCTAATGCCATCTGCCCCTAGGGTAATGACATCTGCCCTCATCATACCCTCACCACAACTTTTGCCGTCACGAACAGAATACGGGTGTGCGCCTTACGCAAAAAGTACCCCCCCAGTCTGAACTGCATCCTGTATTGCAGAGAAAAACTGACATGTGACAGAAATTGCAACAGAAAGTGTACGGGACTTTGTCAGTGAAACTTGTATGTTGTGAGGCACTTGTGAAATAGAGGGGGAGGTGAAGAAACATTTGCTATCTGCCATTGTGAACAGTAGTAGAATTGTGCAGCTCGCAGTGTAACAGGCCGGCCCAGGGCTGGATTATCATTGGCGCTCATGGAGCGCCTGCTCCAGGCCCCGTGCCCGCAGGGGGCCCCCGTCACATTCAGGACAACCCTGTGTCCCGAAAAATCTTTTCAGGACACAAGGATGTCCCGACAGTTACCTCTCTGCGGCGGCCCCCGCATTAACTTTAAAAACGCAGGGGCCGCCGGGAGGTAGGGCACGCAGGGACGTCTCTGATGTCCCGTGTGTGCGCCCATAGTAAAAAAAGCGGAGCGGAGCCTCGAGGAGGACGCGCCTGCATGGTAAGTCACCAGCGATATGTCATCTTCAGTGTTCCGACCTCCGCTCCTTCGGTCCCGGGACCTACTGCTATGGCCCATAGGCCATAGCAGTAGATCGTGACCCCGGGCCCAGGGGTCCCCAAACAGGTGGAGTGGTGGTCGGAACACCGAAGTGGGGCAGTAAACAGGCATAAAGCCTCCAGCCATACACTGTATATGGCTGAAGGCTGTATGTCTGTGGGGGAACTGTACTGCACCTAATGTGGGGGAACTATACTGCACCTAAGGTGGGGAACTATACTGTACCAAATGTGGGGGAACTATACTGCACCTAATGTGGGGGACTATACTGCACCTAATGTGGGGAACTATACTTCACCTAATGTGGGGGGGAACTATACTGCACGTAATGTGGGGAACTATACTGCACCTAATGTGGGGGAACTATTCTGCACCTAATGTGGGGAACTATACTACACCTAATGTGGGGAACTATATTGCACCTAATGTGGGGGTACTGTACTGCACCTAATGTGGGGAACAATACTGCACCTAATGTGGGGGAACTATACTGCGCCTAATGTGGAAAACTATACTGCACCTAATGTGGAAAGCTATACTGCACCTAATGTGGGGGAGCTATACTGCACCTAATGTGGGGAACTATACTGCACCTAATGTGGGGGAACTATACTGCACCTAATGTGGAGAACTATACTGCACCTAATGTGGGGAACTGTACTGCACCTAATGTGGGGGAACTATATTGCACCTAATGTGGGGGAACTATACTGCACCTAATGTGGGGAACTATACTGCACCTAATGTGGGGGAACTATACTGCACCTAATGTGGGGGAACTATACTGCACCTAATGGGGAGAACTATACTGCACCTAATGTGGGGGAACTATACTGCACCTAATGTGGAGAACTATACTGGACCTAATGTGGGGGAACTATACTGCACCTGATGTGGGGAACTATACTGCACCTAATGTGGGGGAACTATACTGCACCTAATGTGGGGGAACTATACTGCACCTAATGTGGGGGAACTATACTGCACCTGATGTGGAGGAACTGTACTGCACCTAATGTGGGGAAACTGTATTGCCAACCTAAGTGCTCTGTCTTCCAGGCAGCCTTAATCTGGCCCTGGGTCGGCCGAAGATGGGGAGAAGCAAGCTGCAGGCTACAGCTGCTTTGAAGGAAGAAGCAAGGTCCGGAGCGTGGAGGAGGAGCTTGGGGACGCGGGCAGTGTCCAAGTGCTGCCGCGGAAGGATCCCTGTGTGCAGTGTGAAAGCTGATTCCAGGGAGAAGCGCAGGGACGTCTCTGATGTCCCGTGTGTGCGCCCATAGTAAAAAAAGCGGAGCGGAGCCTCGAGGAGGACGCGCCTGCATGGTAAGTCACCAGCGATATGTCATCTTCAGTGTTCCGACCTCCGCTCCTTCGGTCCCGGGACCTACTGCTATGGCCCATAGGCCATAGCAGTAGATCGTGACCCCGGGCCCAGGGGTCCCCAAACAGGTGGAGTGGTGGTCGGAACACCGAAGTGGGGCAGTAAACAGGCATAAAGCCTCCAGCCATACACTGTATATGGCTGAAGGCTGTATGTCTGTGGGGGAACTGTACTGCACCTAATGTGGGGGAACTATACTGCACCTAAGGTGGGGAACTATACTGTACCAAATGTGGGGGAACTATACTGCACCTAATGTGGGGGACTATACTGCACCTAATGTGGGGAACTATACTTCACCTAATGTGGGGGGGAACTATACTGCACGTAATGTGGGGAACTATACTGCACCTAATGTGGGGGAACTATTCTGCACCTAATGTGGGGAACTATACTACACCTAATGTGGGGAACTATATTGCACCTAATGTGGGGGTACTGTACTGCACCTAATGTGGGGAACAATACTGCACCTAATGTGGGGGAACTATACTGCGCCTAATGTGGAAAACTATACTGCACCTAATGTGGAAAGCTATACTGCACCTAATGTGGGGGAGCTATACTGCACCTAATGTGGGGAACTATACTGCACCTAATGTGGGGGAACTATACTGCACCTAATGTGGAGAACTATACTGCACCTAATGTGGGGAACTGTACTGCACCTAATGTGGGGGAACTATATTGCACCTAATGTGGGGGAACTATACTGCACCTAATGTGGGGAACTATACTGCACCTAATGTGGGGGAACTATACTGCACCTAATGTGGGGGAACTATACTGCACCTAATGGGGAGAACTATACTGCACCTAATGTGGGGGAACTATACTGCACCTAATGTGGAGAACTATACTGGACCTAATGTGGGGGAACTATACTGCACCTGATGTGGGGAACTATACTGCACCTAATGTGGGGGAACTATACTGCACCTAATGTGGGGGAACTATACTGCACCTAATGTGGGGGAACTATACTGCACCTGATGTGGAGGAACTGTACTGCACCTAATGTGGGGAAACTGTATTGCCAACCTAAGTGCTCTGTCTTCCAGGCAGCCTTAATCTGGCCCTGGGTCGGCCGAAGATGGGGAGAAGCAAGCTGCAGGCTACAGCTGCTTTGAAGGAAGAAGCAAGGTCCGGAGCGTGGAGGAGGAGCTTGGGGACGCGGGCAGTGTCCAAGTGCTGCCGCGGAAGGATCCCTGTGTGCAGTGTGAAAGCTGATTCCAGGGAGAAGCGCAGCAGCCTTCAAAAGTAAGTATCTGGCTGTTCTAAATAATTGTTTTATTTTGTGCGTTTTTGATGTATTTATTTTTTAAACAGGACATAGGACATGTGAAGGGGGGCAGGGTCCGTCTGTTTAATTATGGAATAAAGAGAGAGGTTCTGATTAATGGGGACAGAGAAGTGGACTGGTGAAGGGGGGGACGCCACAAGGTTAGCTCGCACAGGACGTCTGAACATCTAAGGCCGGCTCTGATTATATTATATTATATTATAAAGGCCCGTACGTGGAAAAATAAAAAAGTTATAGGGGTTAGAAGATGACAATTTTAAATGTATAAATTTCCCTGCCCCAAAAAGTTACAAAATGGCATTTTTTTCTTCACTTTTGTCGCACAATGAATTTTTTTCCGTTTCACCGTGGATATTTTGGTAAAATGACTAATGTTACTGCAAAGTAAAATAAGCCATAATATGGAATTTTAGGTGCAAAATTGAAAGCGTTATGATTTTTAGAAGGTGATGAGGAAAAAAAGAAAATGCAAAATCAAAAAAAAAACTGCATCCTTAAGGGGTTAAGAGACTGGTTATACATGTAATGAGTCCAGGACTGAGATTGAAGATATTTGAACTCCCCTTACACCTGCTCAGGAACCACTAGGGATAGTGGCCAGGCCTTTACCATCACGTCCCCTTGCCCCACCCCAGTACAACCTACTCTACCCATCACCACAGTCTCGGATCTACAGAGTGTTAGACAGGACATTGAGCAATTGACTAAGGCTGTTAAGGAACTTGCCACCCGGCCTGCTCCACCTGACCGAGGACCACCCTTGCCTAGGAAACCTGCCCCTGCTCCTGCTCCCCGCAATCCCAATTACCGTAATCCTCCACCCAATAGGTATTCGGGGACTCAGAGACCTTTTTTGCACCTATTGTACCAAGCCTGGCCATTGGAAAATGTAGTGCTGGGATTTAAATGGATTCACACTGAGTTTATTGTGTGAGCCTGAGGATGTTAATTGAGTAATTGCAGGTAATGGGCAACCAGTCCCCAGACATGGATACTGGGAGCCAACCATTCAATTGCCAGGCAGGGAGTGATTGTAACTAATGTGACAGATATTGGGGATGAACATTATGAGAAATTGTTTTACTAAGATCACACAGGATTGGGAGAAGACCGCCTTCGTGACACCCATGGGGTTGTTCAAGTTTAAAAGTATGCCGTTTGGGCTATGTAATGCCTCCGCTACATTCCAGCATCTGATGGAAAGGTGCCTAGGCCACCTGAACTTCCAAAGTGTCTTATTGTACCTGGACAATGTCATCGTGTATTCCAAGTCTTACCAAGAATACCTCAGTCATTGATCAGGACTTGAAAGATGTCTGACAAAACATGGGTTAAAGATCAAACCCTCAAAGTGTCATTTGCTCAAACCTCAAGTCCATTACCTCGGTCATGTTCTCAGTGCAGAAGGAGTTCAGCCAAATCCTGAGAAGGTGGATGCTGTAAAGAGCTGGCCTACGCCGCGCACGGAGAAAGATGTAAGGAACTTCCTGGGATTCATTGGCTATTACCGCCGCTTCATCCCACACTTCGCTCAGATTGCAGAACCCCTTACAGTTCACCTACGGGGAACAGCAAAGAAGAACTACAATGGGAGGCTACCTATTGATTGGGCCGAAGAACAGGAGACATTGTTACGAGCTCTCAATTGTCTGCTGACAGAAACACCCATCTTGGCGTATCCAGACTACAGTCAGCCGTTCTGGCTATATACTGATGCCAGTTTTGAAGGTTTGGAAGCCATCCTTTCCCAAGTTCAAGAGGGACAAGAGTTAGTGATTTCCTACGCCAGTCGTAATCTACGAGGAGCAGAGAAGAACGATGCCAATTACATTTCGTTCAAATTGGAACTTCTCACCCTGGTATGGGCCATTACAGAGAAATTCAAGTATTACTTGGCTGCCACGCCTTTACCGTCTACACAGATAATAACCCGTTGGCCCACCTGAACACTGCCAAGTTGGGTCCCTTGAACAGCAATGTGCTTTACAATTAGCCAATTACAGCTTCATCATCAAGTACAAAAGTGACAAGTCAAACGTCAATGTCAATGTACTGTCTCGAATGACCACCTGTCGAAGATGTGTGGGAAGAAGTGGACACATATCATGACCAGTCGGGACACTTTGGAGTCCACAAGACCGAAGCCACTGTCAAGCGAAGATTCTACTGGATTGGAATGTGGAGTGACATTGAGAAATGGTGCAGTGAATTTTCTGTCTGTAATGTCACCAAGAATGTGCACAAGGATGCAAGAGCACCTCTCCACTCCATTCAGTGACAGACCCAACCAATTGGTCGCACTAGACCATGTGAAATTGTCTCCTACTCAGTCCGGGTATACCTATGCTCTCACCATGGTGGGTCACTACTCCAAATGGGTTGTCGTTGTCCCCGTCAAAGCTTTCACAGCCAAGACAGCGGCCCAGATCTTCTACTCTAAGTGGGTGCCTTGGATGTCCTGAGTCTGTCTTAACTCTAATGACTAATTCCATGACTACAAGAAACTCAGAACCACCGCTTATCACCCTCAAGGGAATGGGCTCTGTGAGCGGATCAATCAAGTCTTCATCCGTATGCTACGAGTAGCCTCTGTGTCACAAGAAGAAGAATGGCCCCAGTTGCTACCTGAGTTTCTGGAGATTTACAATAATACCGTGCACTGTTTTACTGGATATACTCCTTTCTACTTGATGATGGGACGACACGGGCAACTGCCTAAAGATCGGACGTTCGGGTTGCAAGCCCCGATCAACAATTCTCCTCAAGCATCCCTTGAGTGGGCTTCTGTCCACCAAAGGCGGATTCAAGAGGCCGAAGAGATTGTCAATAAGAAGATGGGTGAGGCCCGATAAAGGCAACAGGATGACTGAACAAAATTAACCTATAACTAACTACCCAAGACCACCATGGAAATTGAATGTCAAGATTAACCTTTAACCCACCAAGACTTCCAGAGGTATTAGAGATTACCCATTACAGCAGTGTTTTCCAAGCAATGTGCTTCCACCTGTTGCAAAACTGCAACTTCCAGCATGCCCATCTTCCAGCATGCATCTACTATTGCAGCTCAGTCCATTGACTTCAGGGGACCTGATCTGCAATACCAGTCACAACCTATATTTAGGAGTGGCAGACTGACGCGTTTCTAATGTCGCATCCTAGTCAGATTATGGCTACAGACTGACATGTATCTAAAACTGCATGCTCTTAGTCATGATCATAGACTATGACTAAGAGCACACATTGTTACAAAATGCTGGGAGTTGTAGTTGTGCAACAGCTAGAAGTGCCCTGGTTGGGTAACATTATCATAGACTATGACTACAGACTGATGCGTTTGTAATGTTGCATCCTCTTAGTCAGACTATGACTAAAAACTGACATGTTTCTAAAACTGCATGCTTTTAGTCATGATCATAGACTATGACTAAGAGAACACATTGTTAGAAAATGCTGGGAGTTGTAGTTGTGCAACAGCTGGAAGCACCCTGGTTGGGTAACATTATCATAGACTGTGACTACAGACTGATGCTTTTCTAACGTTGCATCCTCTTTGTCAGACTATAACTACAGACTGACATGTTTTTAAAACTGCATGTTCTTAGTCATGATCATAGACTATGACTAAGAGCACACATTGTTAGAAAATGCTGGGAGTTGTAGTTTTGCAACAGCTGGAGGCGCCCTGGTTGGGAAACACTGGTTTTTCAGAGGAGAACTTAGATCTGTGAGAAGAAAAGCTTTCTCTTCAGCTTCAGTATCGGGAGTTTTATCTGGAAATGACCCATATAAATCATTCAGAAGGAGTAAAAGCTCAAGACACAAAGGAAGTAAAGCAAAAACATGTCCTCGCGTAATGAGGCGTAACAATCCGAGCAGCCAAAACCAATAGGTCGCAAAAACACACAAAACCTCATACAAGCACCAAGTACTATCTAACATGTATTGATTTCAGGCTCCACTGCCTTCTCTAACATCGGCCAATGTAAACAATGGGGCCCCTGGGGAAAGAGCTATAGAGGGTGCGGGGGCCGCAGTTGGGCCAAAAGAGCCAAGATGCCAAATGTGAATGGCCCCCTTTACACTTTCTACTAAGGCCAAGAAGCTCTAAAGGCCTCCAAAGTGGAGAGGGGTGAAGGAGTTTGGGCCTGTGCCCCATGTGCTGGGTGCCCAGGGGTAAGCATGGTACTAAAACATAGGGCTAAGGTAGCCAACCAATTATTTGGCCCAGGACAGGCGTCGGTGAAAAAATATTTCAGTGTTGCCCATAGCAACACAACCAGAATCCAGTTTTGAAAGCAGTAACTGTATTGGTTGCCACGGCAATTGTTGTTATGAATTACGGCCTTGGCTGTTGTTGTTATTTCATTATTGTTGTCATGTTATGTGCACATATTTTTTTGACATTCTTTCCTCAAGACACCCTCAAAGTCGAGAGTCTCAGGTCGGTCACTGACCACTTGACAAGAATGAGAAGGTTTCTCAAGGAACTGACCTCCGATGATCCTCCTGATCATTGTTGGGAGAGGAGAAGACATTTGAGTCCTCTCCTCACCTACTGGCAGAGCGCCAAAAGGTTGGCACTGTTGGGTCCACTAATGAATGGAGTTATTAAGGTAGATACAATGGAGACCATTGTTACATAGACACCATGGAGGCCATTGTTACATAGACACCATGGAGGCCATTGTTACATAGACACCATGGAGGCCATTGTTACATAGACACCATGGAGGCCATTGTTACATAGACACCATGGAGGACATTGTTGCATAGACACCATGGAGGCCATTGTTGAATAGACACCATGGAGGCCATTGTTGAATAGACACCATGGAGGCCATTGTTGAATAGACACCATGGAGGCCATTTTTGAATAGACACCATGGAGGCCATTGTTACATAGACACCATGGAGGCCATTGTTACATAGACACCATGGAGAACATTGTTACATAGACACCATGGAGGCTATTGTTGCATAGACACCATGGAGGCCATTGTTACATAGACACCATGGAGGTAATTGTTACATAGACACCATGGAGGCCATTGTTACATAGACACCATGGAGGCCATTGTTACATATACACAATGGAGGCCATTGTTACATAGACACCATGGAGGACATTGTTGAATAGACACCATGGAGGCCATTGTTGAATAGACACCATGGAGGCCATTGTTACATAGACACCATGGAGGCCATTGTTGCATAGACACCATGGAGGTCATTGTTGCATAAACACCATGGAGGCCATTGTTGAATAGACACCATGGAGGCCATTGTTACATAGACACCATGGAGGCCATTGTTACATAGACACCTTGGAGGCCATTGTCAAATAGACACCATGGAGGCCATTGTTACATAGACACCTTTGGAGGCCATTGTTACATACACACCATGGAGGACATTGTTACATAGACACCATGGAGGCCATTGTTGCATAGACACCATGGAGGCCATTGTTGCATAGACACCATGGAGGCCATTGTTGCATAGACACCATGAAGGCCATTGTTACATAGACACCATGGAGGCCATTGTTACATACACACCATGGAGGACATTGTTACATAGACACCATGGAGGCCATTGTTGCATAGACACCATGGAGGCCATTGTTGCATAGACACCATGGAGGCCATTGTTGAATAGACACCATGGAGGCCATTGTTGAATAGACACCATGGAGGCCATTGTTACATAGACACCATGGAGGCCATTGTTACATAGACACCATGGAGGTCATTGTTGCATAAACACCATGGAGACCATTGTTGCATAAACACCATGGAGGCCATTGTTGAATAGACACCTTTGGAGGCCATTGTTACATAGACACCATGGAGGCCATTGTTACATACACACCATGGAGGACATTGTTGAATAGACACCATGGAGGCCATTGTTACATAGACACCATGGAGGACATTGTTGAATAGACACCATGGAGGCCATTGTTACATAGACACCATGGAGGCCATTGTTACATAGACACCATGGAGGCCATTGTTACATAGACACCATGGAGGCCATTGTTACATAGACACCATGGAGGACATTGTTGCATAGACACCATGGAGGCCATTGTTGAATAGACACCATGGAGGCCATTGTTGAATAGACACCATGGAGGCCATTGTTACATAGACACCATGGAGGCCATTGTTACATAGACACCATGGAGGCCATTGTTACATACACACCATGGAGGACATTGTTGAATAGACACCATGGAGGCCATTGTTACATAGACACCATGGAGGACATTGTTGAATAGACACCATGGAGGCCATTGTTGAATAGACACCATGGAGGCCATTGTTACATAGACACCATGGAGGCCATTGTTACATAGACACCATGAAGGCCATTGTTACATAGACACCATGGAGGTCATTGTTGCATAGACACCATGGAGGCCATTGTTGCATAGACACCATGGAGGCCATTGTTGCATAGACACCATGGAGACCATTGTTACATAGACACCATGGAGGCCATTGTTGCATAGACACCATGGAGGCCATTGTTGCATACACACCATGGAGACCATTGTTACATAGACACCATGGAGGCCATTGTTGAATAGACACCATGGAGGCCATTGTTACATAGACACCATGGAGGCCATTGTTACATAGACACCTTTGGAGGCCATTGTTACATAGACACCATGGAGGCCATTGTTACATAGACACCATGGAGGCCATTGTTACATAGACACCATGGAGGCCATTGTTACATAGACACCATGGAGGCCATTGTAGAATAGACACCATGGAGGCCATTGTTACATAGACACCATGGAGGCCATTGTAGAATAGAAGTATCTATTGAGAGACCCATCAAAACCAGCAAATTTTTTGGAGGACCTGTCAAGCAGAAAGGGGCAGAACCTATAAAGTAGCTATAGACGCATGGACCCAGTTCAGTGTCATGGACTTATGGGAATTCTATGGTGACTTCATTTGTAATATGGCATAATTAACTATTACATGTATGTGCAACTTAGAAATCACAGGTAATGTCTGGACCTATAGATGTCCAAATGATGTACAGTCCTTCGTGTGAGGACCATTGCCTTAGACACTTTAGAGCAGTGGTGAAAGGAAGCATTGCTCATCTCCCATTGACCTCCATGGGCTATCCTTGTAATACATGGATGTGGTGGACTCGCTGACTAATTCATGAATGTTACAGATGATGGACGCTCCTCCCCTGGTGCAGAGCCTGGGTATAGCTTATGCACTTATACATCTAACCACTAACTCTTAGCAGGACGCCCCTTTCACACTGCCGGTATGCTCCAGCAAATTCGTCCGTCAAACCCCCACTTTTTATTTATTTTTTTGCATTTTGCCGGTCGTAATTTTGCCGGAGCATACCGGCAAATAACGGGTCCCGATGGACCCCATTGTATTCAATAGCAACTGTTATTTTTGGAGAGAAATATTGGAGAAAAAGACGGTGCAAGCATTATTTTTTCTCCAGCTTTTCTCGATCCTAAAATAACGAACTTCACACTGCCGGAGACAGCAGCCAGTGTGAACGTAGCCTTACTAACTTATCAATGTAGGCCAGTGGTCCTCAAACTGTGGACCTCCAGATGTTGCAAAACTACAACTTCCAGCATGCCCAGATAGCAGTTGTATTTTTGCAGCAGCTGGAGGAACTCTGGTTGGGAAACACTGCCATAGACTTGACTACAGACTGACGCCCTTCTTACACTACATTCTCTTAGTCATAAACCATTGTTTTCCAACCAGGGGGACTCCAGCTGTTGCAAAACCTCAACTTCCAGCCAAAGGCTGTCTGGGCATGTTGGAGATGTAGTTTTGAAACAGCTGAAGCCACGTTGGTTTAGAAACACTTTTATAAAGACTACAGACTGAAGCATTTCGAACACTGCGTGCTCTTAGTCATGGATTTTGACTACAGACTGGCACAAGACTGACACATTTCTAACGCTGGGTGCTCTTAGTCATGGATTATGACTACAGACTGACACATTTCTAATACTTGGTAGTCTTATTCATGAATTATGACTACAGACTGAAGCATTTTTAACACTGGGTGCTCTTAGTCATGGATTATGACCACAGACTGACACATTTATAACATTGCGTGCTCTTAGTCATGGATTATGACTACAGACTGACACATTTCTAAAACTGGCGTGCTCTTAGTCATAGAGTATGACTACAGAATGATGCATTTCTAACACTGCATACTCTTAGTCATGGATTATGACTACAGACTGACACATTTCTAACACTGCGTGCTCTTAGTCATGGATTAGGACTACAGACTGACACATTTCTAACACTGCATACTCTTAGTCATGGATTATGACTGCAGACTGACACATTTCTAACACTGCGTGCTCTTAGTCATAATCATAGCCTACAACTAAGAGCTAGAGCCAGAAAAGCATCACTCTCTTCTGTGATCTATCTACAAGATGTCACCCACTTTAACGTTTAAAGTTGTATTTTTTGGGGGGAAGTTTGCCAGGGAATTTGTCTTTGCTACAATTGTCGCAGACAGTACTTGGAATCATCATAACGTATTTAATATAGAAAATAAAGAAGCCCGAAACACAAGGAAATGTTGCAAAATCTCGAGTTTTTTTTTTATTCAAAGTGCCACTATCAGAAAAAAATCTAAACTATGAAATGAAGACTTCGGATTCACATTCAGGAAATAAAATAAAACATGCTGCAATGATACCAATGTCTAATAACAAGGGTATAAGAGTCGTCCTGTTATCATGGAACACTGAAACATTGAACATCTGCCTCCCACCCAAGTCCCGGTAAAACAGCGTATTTAGACAGTAGGGGCAGTGACCCTGTGGTGGCCCATACGGACTACAAGTACCAGCATGTGGATGCCTCTACCCGTTCTACTGGATAGAGAGAACATCTTCATATTAGGGAGAATCTGCTACAATGAGAAACCTCAAACGTAGAATGGAGATCTCCCCCCACCATGACTTGGAAGCTACTGGTCCTGATTAAGATCTGGAGATCCGGGGCTGGATGTACATAGGGTTTCCACCTGGCCGGCATTTTACCGGCACAGCCGTTTTATTTTTTGTCAACCCTGCCGGCAATGCAATGGCCGGTATTTATCCAACCAATACTCCAACTCCCAGAATGTTGCACCATATACTATACCAGTGTTTCCCAACAAGAGCACCTCCAGCTGTTGCAAAACTACAACTCCCAGCATGCCCGGACAGCCGTTGGCTGTCCGGGCATGCTGGGAGTTGTAGTTTTGCAACAGCTGGAGGCACTCCTGATTGGGAAACACTGACCTATACTATATACAACTATATAGTCCAACATGCTGGGAGTTGTAGTTTTCATTTGGGGCAGCTGCTGAGCCACAGGCTGTATCAGGGCATGCTGGGAGTTGTAGTTAGTAACTAACTGCAACTCACAAATTTAATTAAAAAAAAAAAGCGATCAAAAAGTCACATCATAACAAAAATGGTACTGCTAAAAACTACAGATCGGGGCGCAAAAAATGAGCCCTCATACAGGCCCGTATAAGGGGAAATAAAAAAGTTATAGGGGTCAGAATAGGACAAAATTTCCCCCGCATAGGTGTATCCTGTGATGTCACTCATATATAATTAAGTATGCAAATTAGCATGGCCGGTACTTTTTTTTGCAGGTGGCAACCCTATATGTAGATGACCAACCTGTGCTCGTCTAACAGGACCATGGTCATTTCCATGAAAGTAAAGCTCCATAGGTCCGAACCTTCAAGATTGAAGTGGTCCAGTAAGTAGTCCCAAGGAGGGTGGTTGGGATTGTCCCGTGAGGTTCCTCACCATGTCAGATCCTCCTCCACCGGTCGGCCCACTCTCCAATCATATTACATTATCCCGATGAGAGTGATGGTCGGAGAATCACAGCACACTTATAGGACAAGTATCATTGCCACACTATTAAAAATAATAACTTTATTGAATATACAAGCTAAACCAATTTTAAAATAAATAAGTATTAATTTTACACAGGATATAATATATTACACTTCAGCTTCTGGTTCAATGAATGAAGTTTAATCGACAGGAAGGGGTGGGGGAGGGCTCATTTGCGTCTTCTTTCGTAGTTTTGTATCGTGTTCCTTTCTGTTGATCCTAGGGGCAGAAAAAAAATTGTGTTTAGGGATTAAAGTGATCTACAATGTATAAAGATAAAAGATAGATAATTAGATAGATAGATAGATATAAGATAGATAGATATGAGATAGATAGACATGAGATAGATAGATAGATATGAGATAGATAGATAGATATGAGATAGATAGATAGATATGAGATAGATAGATAGATAGATAGATATGAGATAGATAGATAGATATGAGATAGATAGATATGAGATAGATAGATAATTAGATAGATAGATAGATAGATATGAGATAGATAGATAGATAGATAGATATGAGATAGATAGATAGATATGAGATAGATAGATAGATGGATAGATAGATAGATATGAGAGATAGATAGATAGATAGATATGAGATCGATGATAGATAGATATGAGATAGATAGATATGAGAGATAGATAGATATGAGATAGATAGATATGAGATAGATACATATGAGATTGATAGATAGATATATATGAGATAGATAGATATGAGATAGATAGATAGATAGATATGAGATAAATATATAGATAGATATGAGATAGATAGATAGATAGATAGATAGATGATAGATATGAGATATATAGATAGATATGAGATAGATAGATGTGAGATAGATAGATATAAATAAATATATGAGATAGATAGATAGAACATGTTATGTACAATAACAGAGACCATACAATTTACAAAACACAAATTACAGTGATATAAACTACAATATAACACAGTGACATATTGTCTAATTGTAGTATATACAGAGATGTAACATAAACTGCTTAAAGGGGTACTCCGGTGGAAAACTATGTTGTTGTTTTTTTTTCATATCAACCGGCTCCTGAAAGTTATACAGATTTATAAATTACTTCTATTACAAAAAATCTTAACCCTTCCAGGACTTATCAGCTGCTGTATGCTCCAGAGGAAGCTGTGTAGTTCCTTTCTGTCTGACTACAGTGCTCTGTGCTGACACCTCTGTCAATGTCAGGAACTGTCCAGAGTAGAAGCAAATCCCCATAGCAAATCTATCCTGCTCTGGAGAGGTGAATGATGTCTTAAAAATTATAGTCAATGTATATATATATATATATATATATATATATATATATATATATATGTTATTAATGTATTATTGTTCTATCACCCCATATACTGCATATCAGTATTTTAATGTCCTGTACCCCAAGAGTCATCGCTCTGTTCTCTGTGCCTTAGTATAACATTGTTATGCGCCTCATATATTAGTGGATCATTGTGTCATTCTTCTAGTGCAGTGGTCTCCAACCTGTGGACCTCCAGATGTTGCAAAACTACAACTCCCAGCATGCCCGGACAGCCAACGGCTGTCCGGGCATGCTGGGAGTTGTAGTTTTGCAACATCTGGAGGTCCGCAGGTTGGAGACCACTGTTCTAGTGCGTAATATATATAAAATTATAATGTTCATTTAAAGGGGTACTCCGGTGAAAAACTTTTTTTTTTTTTTTTAATCAACTGGCTCCGGAAAGTTAAACAGATTTGTAAATTACTTCCATTAAAAAATCTTAATCCTTCCTGTACTTAATAGCTGCTGAATACTACAGCGGAAATTCTTTTCCGTTTGAAACACAGAGCTCTCTGCTGAATCACAAGCACAGTGCTCTCTGCTGACACCTCTGTCCATTTTTAGGAACTGTCCAGGGTAAAAGGAAATCCCCATAGCAAACATATGCTGCTCTGGACAGTTCCTAAAATGGACAGAGATGTCAGCAGAGAGCACTGTGCTTGTGATGTCAGCAGACAGTTTTGTGTTTCAAAAAGAAAAGAATTTCCGCTGTAGTCTTCAGCAGCTAATAAGTACAGGAAGGATTAAGTTTTTTTTTAATAGAAGTAATTTACAAATCTGTTTAACTTTCTGGCACCAGTTGATTTAAAAAAAAATAAATAAATAAAAAAAAAGTTTTTCACCGGAGTACCCCTTTAACGCTTTGTTGATTTAAGAAGAAACATGAAGGGGATTCGGGGTCTTGTAGCCATGAGGAACAAACTAAGACCCATAGCTGAACACCTCAAATACATTTATTCCTAGTTGTATTTTTGTAAAAAATATTATTAAAATAAATATTTTTCTTTTTTTTTTTTAAATCATAAAAAAAAAAAAAAAACACCAAAATAGATAAAAATAACAAAATAAAATATCACCGCCT